>NC_042985.1:41036378-41403253 GCF_901001165.1 Salmo trutta | reverse complement strand
CTCAGCTGTGAAGTGGTACAGTCACAGAAGCTCACAGAACGGGACCACCGAGTGCTGTAGCGTGTAAAAACTGTCTGTCCTCGGTTGCAACACCCACTACCAAGCTTCCTCTGGAAGCAATGTCAGCACAAGAACTGTTCATCAGGAGCTTCATGAACTGGGTTTCCATGGCCGAGCAGCTGCACACAAGCCTAAGACCACCATGCGTAATGCCAAGCATTGGCTGGAGTGGTGTAAAGCTCACCACAATCGGACTCTAGAGCAGTGGAAACGTGTTTTCTGGCGTGAAGAATCACGCTTCACCATCTGGTAGTCTGACGGACGAATCTGGGTTTGGAGGATGCCAGGAGAACGCTACCTGCCCGAATGCATAGTGCCAACTGTAAAGTTTGGTGTAGGTCTGGGGCTGTTTTTCACGGTTCGGGCTAAGCCCCTTAGTTCCAGTGAAGGGAAATCTTAATGCTAACATACAATGACATTCTAGACAATTCTGTGCTTCAAACTTTGTGGCAACAGTTTGGGGAAGGCCCTTTCCTGTTTCAGCATGACAATGCCCCCATACACAAAGTGAAGTCCATACAGAAATTGTTTGTCGAGATCGGTGTTGAAGAACTTGAGCTCTGACCACAACCCCATCGAACACCTATGGGATGCATTGAAATGCCGACTGAGAGCCAGGCCAAACCGCCCAACATTAGTGCCCGACCTCACTAATGCTCGTGGCTGAATGGAAGCAAGTCCTTGCAGCAATGTTCCAACATCTAGTGGAAAGCCATCCCAGAAGAGTGGAGGCTGTTACAGCAGCAACGGGTGGGGGGATCAATTCCATATTAATGCCCATGATTTTGGAATGAGATGTTTGACGAGCAGGTGTCCACATACACTATATTGACAAAAGTATCTAGTCTCAAAGGGGCTGCATGGTTCTAAGAGGCTCTGGTCTCTTAGTTTCCATTAAGGTTGTACTACTGGTTATAAATGACAATGTTGAAGACGTAGATGCTGTGTTTTTCCCCACAAAGCTGTCGCCTCAATCTCAAAAAGGAATTTCTTAGTTTTACTTACCCTCAAACTTTGGAATCAAATAGGCAAGGTTCCCTTCATTCAACATATCCTTTTCAAAATTGTCCACTGGCCTTGACCTCTGAATTTATTTACAGAAATAAAGAAATGTTAGAAAAATAGCCTGCTATGCTAACTTAACTACATACAAATGTAAGGTAAACTGTAACCACAGAACAATGCTTTGCTCTGACATTAGTTACAGTGGCTTGCGAAAGTGTTCACCCCTTGGCATTTTTCCTATGTTGTTGCCTTACAACCTGGAATTAAAATAGATTTTTGTATCATTTGATTTACACAACATGCCTACCACTTTGAATATGCAAAATATGTTTTATTGTGAAACAAACAAGAAATAAGACAAAACATTTAAAACTTGAGAGTGCATAACTATTCACCCCCCCAAAGTCAATACTTTGTATAGCCAACTTTTGCAGCAATTACAGCTGCAAGTCTCTTGGAGTATGTCTCTATAAGCTTGGCACATCTAGCCACTGGGATTTTTGCCCATTCTTCAAGGAAAATTTGCTCCAGCTCCTTCAAGTTGGATGGGTTCTGCTGGTGTACAGCAATCTTTAAGTCATACCACAGATTCTCAATTGGATTGAGGTCTGGGCTTTGACTAAGCCATTCCAATACATTTAAATGTTTCCTCTTAAACCACTCGAGTGTTGCTATAGCAGTATGCATAGGGTCATTGTCCTGCTGGAAGGTGAACCTCTGTCCCAGACTCAAATCTCTGGAAGACTGAAACAGGTTTCCCTCAAGACTTTCCCTGTATTTAGCGCCATCCATCATTCCTTCAATTCTGACCAGTTTCCCAGTCCCTGCCGATGAAAAACATCCCCACAGCATGACGCTGCCACCACCATGCTTCACTATGAGGATGGTGTTCTCAGGGTGATAAGGGGTGTTGGGTTTGCGTCAGACACAGCATTTTCCTTAATGGACAAAAAGCTCAATTTTAGTCTTATCTGACCAGAGTACCTTCTTCCATATTTTTTCTTAAAGCAATGGCTTTTTCTGGCCACTCTTCCATAAAGCCCAGCTCTGTGGAGAGTATGGCTAAAAGTGGTCCTATGGACAGATACTCCAATCTCCGCTGTGGAGCTTTGCAGCTCCTTCAGGGTTATCTTTGGTCTCTTTGTTTCCTCTCTGATTAATGTCATCCTTGCCCGGTCCATGAGTTTTGGTGGGCGGCCCTCTCTTGGCAGGTTTGTTGTGGTGCCGTATTCTTTCAATTTTTTTATAATGGATATAATGGTGCTCCATGGGCTGTTCAAAGTTTCAGATATTTTTTTATAACCCAACCCTGATCTGTACTTCACAACTTTGTCTCTGACCTGTTTGGAGAGATCCTTGGTCTTCGTGGTGCCCCTTGCTTAGTGGTGTTGCAGACTCTGGGGACTTTCAGAACAGGTGTTTTTATACTGAGATCATGTGACAGATCATGTGACACTTAGATTGCACACAGGTGGACTTTAACTAATTATGTGACTTCTGAAGGTAATTGGTTGCACCAGATCTTATTTAGGGGCTTCATAGAAAAGGGGGTGAATACATATGAATGCACCACTTTTCCATTTGTTATTTCTTAAACATTTTTGAAACAAGTTATTTTTTTCATTTCATTACACCAATTTGGACTATTTTTTGTATGTCCATTACATGACCTCCAAAGAAAAATCAATTTAATTTATAGGTTGTAAAGCAACAAAATAGGAAAAATGCCAAGGGGGTGAATACTTTTGCAAGACATTGTATGTGTGTCCCCGTGTATGTGTGTATTTGAATGAGAGTGTGTGTATATGCATATGCTAACATAATTGCAAAAGGATTTTCTAATGATCAATTAGCCTTTTAAAATGATAAACTTTGATTAGCTAACACAACGTGCCATTCGAACACAGGCGTGATGGTTGCTGATAATGGGCCTCTGTATGCCTATGTAGATATTCCATGAAAGATCTGCCATTTCCAGCTACAATAGTACACTGTATTAATGATCAATTTGATGTTATTTTAATAGACAAAAAATTTGCTTTTCTTTCAAAAACAAGGAAATTTCTAAGTGACCCCAAACTTTTGAACGGTATTGTATATCTTTCAACTATACTGTGATGTTTAACATACAATTTCTTTATAATCTAATAGAATCCACAGATTGCGAGTTGAAGATACAGCTGAAGTCGGAGGTTTACATACACCTTAGCCAAATACATTTAAACTCAGTTTTTCACAATTCCTGGCATTTAGTCTGAGTAAGAATACATGTCTTAGGTCAGTTAGTATCACCACTTTATTTTAAGAATGTGAAATGTCAGAATAATAGTAAAGAGAATTATTTATTTCAGCTTTTATTTATTTCATCACATTCCCAGTGGGTCAGAAGTTTACATACACTCAATTAGCATTTGGTAGCATTGTCTTTAAATTGTTAACTTCGGTCAAAGTGTTGGGTAGCCTTCCACAAGCTTCCCACAATAAGTTGGGTGTCATTTGGCCCATTTCTCCTGACAGAGCTGGTGTAACTGAGTCAAGTTTGTAGGCCCCCTTGCTCGCACACATTTTTTCAGTTCTGCCCACAAATGTTCTATGGGATTGAGGCTTTGTGATGGCCACTCCAATACCTTGACTTTGTTGTCCTTAAGCCATTTTGCCACAACTTTGGAAGTATGCTTGGGGTCATTGTCCATTTGGAAGACCCATTTGCGACCAAGCTTTAACTTCCTGACTGATGTCTTGAGATGTCGCTTCAATATATCCACATCATTTTCCTGCCTCATGATGCCATCTATTTTGTGAAGTGCACCAGTCCCTCCTGCAGCAAAGCACCCCCACAACATGATGCTGCCACCCTCGTGCTTCACGGTTGGGATGGTATTCTTTGGCTTGCAATCATCCCCCTTTTTCCTCGTAACATAACGATGGTTATTATGGCCAACAGTTCTATTTTTTTTCATCAGACCAGAGGACATTTCTCCAAAAAGTACGATCTTTGTCCCCATGTGCAGTTGCAAACCGTAGTTGGTCTGGCTTTTTTATGGCGGTTTTTTGGAGCAGTGGCTTCTTCCTTGCTGAGCGTCCTTTCAGGTTATGTCGATATAGGACTTGTTTCACTGTGAATAAAGATACTTTTGTACCTGTATCCTCCAGCATCTTCACAAGGTCCTTTGCTGTTGTTCTGGGATTGATTTGCACTTTTGGCAACAAAGTACGTTCATCTCTAGGAGACAGAACGCGTCTCCTTCCTGAGCGGTATGACGGCTGCGTGGTCCCATGGTGTTTATACTTGCATACTATAGTTTGTACAGATGAACGTGGTACCTTCAGGCGTTTGGAAATTGCTCCCAAGGATGAACCAGACTTGTGGAGGTCTACAATTTATTTTCTGAGGTCTTGGCTGATTTCTTTTGATTTTCCCATGATGTCAAGCAAAGAGGCACTGAGTTTGAAGGTAGGCCTTGAAATACATCCACAGGTACACCTCCAATTGACTCAAATGATGTCAATTAGCCTATCAGAAGCTTCAAAAGTCATGACATAATTTTCTGGTATTTTCCAAGCTGTTTAAAGGCACAGTCAACTCAGTGTATGTAAACTTCTGACCCACTGGAATTGTGATACAGTGAATTATAAGTGAAATAATCTGTCTGTAAACAGTTGTTGGAAAAATGACTTGTGTAATGCACTAAGTAGATGTCGTAACCGACTTGCCAAAACTATAGTTTGTTAACAAGTAAATTGTGGTGTGGTTGAAAAACGAGTTTCAATGACTCCAACCTAAGTGTATGTAAACTTCCGACTTCAACTGTACATATGTACAGTTTCAAAACACATTTATTTGAAGAACATCTACTTGATTTGAGTGTGTAATAGCTACGTATGCCTATATCTTTTTTTGTGAATAGTGGATCATATTATGCTAACATATACATTTAGCAACAATTTGGGACATGCAGCCTATTTGAATCATTATGAAACACAGACCATACATGTAGCAGTTTAAACCTGGACCCTGGTGTACGGTTTACAACGGCTGGATTCAAATTAAAGGTACACCAAATTTAAAGGGATGTCTTTAGATAAATGTACTGAAAACCCTATTGAATGAAAACTCTATGATAAAATATGTAGGCCAGCAAGTGGGAGGGTTTTCAGTGGTTGAATTAAATGTATTCAGTTCGCGTAAGGGAGCCACACCTGCAAAGCCCTTTACACACCTGCATACTTTTATTTATTTCACCTTTATTTAAAAAGTCTATATACAGTGAGTGCAAATTAGTTAAGTTAAGGCAATAAATAGGCCACGCTGGTGAAGTAATTACAATATAGCAATTAAACACTGGAATGGTAGATGTGCAGAAGATGAATGTGCATGTAGAGATACTGGGGTGCAAAGGAGTAAGATAAATAAATACAGTATGGGGATGAGGTAGGTAGATAGATGGGCTGTTTACAGATGGGCTATGTACAGGTGCAGTGATCTGTGAGCTGCTCTGACAGCTGGTGCTTAAAGCTAGTGAGGGAGATATGAGTCTCCAGGTTCAGAGATTTTTGCAGTTCGTTCCAGTCATTGGCAGCAGAGAACTGAAAAGAAAGACGACAAAAGGAGGAATTGGCTTTGGGGGTGACCAGTGAGATATACCTGCTGGAGTGCGTGCTACGAGTGGGTGCTGCTATGGTGACCAGTGAGCTGAGATAAGGTGGGGCTTTACCTAGCAGAGACTTGTAGATAACCTGTAGCCAGTGGGTTTGGCGACGAGTATGAAGTGAGGGCCAACCAACGAGAGCGTACATGTCGCAATGGTGGGTAGTGTATGGGGCGGTAGCTAAGTCTGAATACCAACAACAAACACATAGAAAGCAAATAGATTTGAGTCAGGCCCAAAGTGTTTCAGAGTAGTAATGATTATCTAGGATCAGTTGTGTCTTTTAAATTGTAATGAATAAGAAGGGGGAACTTATTCTAAAATCGTCACTCCTACCATGAGAAGCAATGTCTCCCGACCCCTCCTGTCTCAGCCTCCAGTATCTATGCTGCAATAGTTTATGTGTCGGGGGGCTAGGGTCAGTCTGCTGGTGTAATGTGTGAATTTAAGTATGCTCCCTCTAATTCTCTCTCTCTCCCTCTCCCTCCCCTCCCAGAGGACCTGAGCCCTAGGTCCATGCCCCAGGACTACCTAGCCTGATGACTCCTTGCTGTCCCCAGTCCACCTGGTCGTGCTGCTTCTCCAGTTTCAACTGTTCTGCCTGCAGCTTTGGAACCCTGACCTGTTCACTGGACATGCTACCTTGTCCCGGACCTGCTGTTTTTGACTCTCTCTCTCTACCGCACCTGCTGTCTCGAACTCTGAATGCTCAGCTATTAAAAGCCAACTGACATTTACTCCTGAGCTGCTGACCTGTTGCACCCTCTACAACCACTGTGATTATTATTATTTTACCCTGCTGGTCATCTATGAATGTTTGAACATCTTGGCCATGTAGTGTTATAATCTCCACCTTGCACAGCCAGAAGATGACTGGCCACCCCTCAGAGCCTGGTTCCTCTCTAGGTTTATTCCTAGGTTCCTGCCTTTCTAGGGAGTTTATCCTAGCCACCGTGCTTCTACATCTGCATTGCTTGCTGTTTGGGGTTTTAGACTGGGTTTCTGTATTGCATTTTGTGACATCGGCTGATGTAAAAAGGGCTTCACAAATACATTTGATTGATTGATTGATAATGAATACGGTCACAGACCTCTGATCCTATTCCAATCAAAAGTAATTTTAATCAAATTATCTTCATTAATGTGTGATGCATGAATACAGTATGGCTCCAGGGACATAGTAAGGAATATGCAGCACATTACTTCAGACAATCAATATTGGATTTCTCTCTGAGCAGCTGTGTTGGCTCCTCTGACATTTTCTACCAGCGCAAAGTGATCTGTCATGATTAAACGGGTCTTTGTAGTTTATCAACATTCATTATTAGCCCTGTTGATGCATGGATTGGGACTTGGTGGCAATCAACTAAGCAAACCCTTTTTGTTTCTGTTCTCTACAAATAGGAAAGAGGGTGTCATGTCAATCCAAACCAAAACACAAAACGTGTGAATGCAGCTTCTGAAAAATAAATATATCAGTCACACTTTATTTGGATAGTCCATCTGTAGATGCTGCTTGATAAGGTTATGGTTAGGTTTAGAATAAGGGTTAGGGTAAGGGTTACGTTTAGGGTTAGGATAAGGGCTAACGTTAGGGTTAGTAGATATTTAGTTGAAATGTTACTGATGGAGCATCTACAGATGGACTATTGTTTTAAAGAGATTGTTTGTGTCTTTGTAACAACCAAATAGTAGTGGTATGTCTGTGGGGGACATGCTTGTCTGTGCGGCATACATTTCTTCTCTCAACAAAAGAAGGAAGAGCGAGAGAGGAGAGAGAGGTGTGTGTGTGAGAGAGAGAGAGAGAGAGAGAGAGAGTAGGAGAGAGAGAAAATTAGTCTATGTGCTATTCAGTACAAATGTGTTTGTGTGTCTGTGTAAGCTTGAGTGTACACTAAATCAAAGATCTGTGAATGTTACAGGCGTCAATGGCTGCTGTCTCTTTTGCATTTACTCTTTTGGACAGAGAAAACACTAAAATCTGAATATTTAATTATCTGTCCTGGTTTGTCTGTATAGATGTTGATATATTTAGGACTGTGTCTGTGAAAACTCACATGGTAGTTTTTTATATAAAGATATGTATCACTTTTAGTATATATATTTGTGTACACATGATTATTGCGTTACCATGTTACATTCTTTAGAAGATTGTGTGTGTTATCTGATGAGGCTATGCAGGATACATAATCTTCAAACTAGATTGTAAATGGTGGTGTTTCTTTTCTATACATGTGCATGTTTAAATTGAGCTATGTATTATGCAATAAATCTATCTATACATGCCAACGGGTATGTCTTGATTTACTGCTAGACCAGCTCCTCAACATTGGGAATGGGAGTAGATAGGTAAATACTGTCATCTGCTGGTAACAGGTAGGAACTGACGTCTACTGCTGGTAAATTCACAGCTACCCAGTAGGCCTACTCTCCTCAGAAGTGACAATCAATTGATATTTCAACAGTTCTCTCGCACTAACCTCAGTGTCAGTGCAGCCTATAGCATCAGAATACTGCAATTATTGTTTGCTTAAAATTTTATCCCAATAAAATATTGAAAATACATAAAACATGATTGTTACCAAGTGTGTTTGAATGTAATCAATAATTTTATGCAGTGTGCTAAATCATTGTCATTGTGTGCATAGATGGTGTACCATATAAGGCTCTCAGAACATCTCTCTCTGTCGGGCTGGTCCAAACGGGGAGGTGCCGCTCATTACAGCCACCACAGGAGATTAATGGTTCAGTCAGAGTGGGAGGGAGAACCAGGCTGAAAGAGGTAGAGGTCCAACTGATGATGCGTTGCGATTTTCAAGTCTAAAGTGGCCTACCCTCCTTGTCTCCTCCTGTAATCTGAGCTAACGTGAAGTGACAGGTGAAAGCTAAATTCTCAGTAGATGTCCACCATTTTGCTTTCAGTGCAGTTCAAGGACAAGAGGGGAAGCTAATTTAGACTATTGAGCCCAAAACTCTGCTGCTCCCCTCCCTCTGACCCATAGGCGTCGTTAGACCTGGGTTTTCAGGGCTTCAGTCCCAAAGCCATAATTCACTTTCATCTCAAACACCATCCTGATATGCATTACATTAATTTACAGAGATAAATATAACCATTCAAAATAGGAGAGCATTGTTAACTTCTTTGGGATAGGGGGCAGTATTTTCACGGCCGGATAAAAAAACATACCCGATTTAATCTGGTTACCACTCCTGCCCAGAAACTAGAATATGCATATAATTAGTAGATTTGGATAGAAAACACTCTAAAGTTTCTAAAACTGTTTTAATGGTGTCTGTGAGTATAACAGAACTCATATGGCAGGCCAAAACCTGAAAAGATTCCATACAGGAAGTGCCCTGTCTGACAATTTGCGATGCCATTGGCTGTTGGCTAGGGGTTCCGCTAGCGGAACGTCTGTCCTCAACAGGTTATCCATGGAGGATCATTAGCTTATTTTTTAAATCACAAGCGCATTCAGAAGGGCGGAGCATTTAACTTTTATAACCTCTCTAGGATATGTGGGACGAAATCGTCCCACCTACGTAACAGCCAGTGGAATCCTGTGGCGCTTTATTCAAATACCTTAGAAATGCTATTACTTCAATTTCTCAAACATATGACTATTTTACACCATTTTAAAGACAAGACTCTCGTTAATCTAACCACACTGTCCGATTTCAAAAAGGCTTTACAACGAAAGCAAAACATTAGATTATGTCAGCAGAGTACCCAGCCAGAAATAATCAGACACCCATTTTTCAAGCTAGCATATAATGTCACAAAAAACAAAACCACAGCTAAATGCAGCACCAACCTTTGATGATCTCATCAGATGACACCCCTAGGACATTATGTTATACAATACATGCATGTTTTGTTCAATCAAGTTCATATTTATATCAAAAACCAGCTTTTTACATTAGCATGTGACGTTCAGAACTAGCATACCCACCGCAAAATTCGGGTGAATTTACTAAATTACTCACGATAAACGTTCACAAAAAACATAACAATTATTTTAAGAATTATAGATACAGAACTCCTCTATGCGCTCGCTATGTCCGATTTTAAAATAGCTTTTCGGTGAAAGCACATTTTGCAATATTCTAAGTAGATAGCCCAGCCATCACGGCTAGCTATTTACACACCCACCAAGTTTAGCCCTCACCAAAGTCAGATTTACTATAAGAAAAATGTTATTACCTTTGCTGTTCTTCGTCAGAATGCACTCCCAGGACTTCTACTTCAATAACAAATGTTGGTTTGGTCCCAAATAATCCATAGTTATATCCAAATAGCGGCGTTTTGTTCGTGCGTTCAAGATACTATCCAAAAGGGTAAATAAGGGTTATGCGCCCGACGCGTTTCGTGACAAAAAAATTCTAAATATTCCATTACCGTACTTCGAAGCATGTCAACCGCTGTTTAAAATCAATTTTTATGCCATTTTTCTCGTAAAAAAGCGATAATATTCCGACCGGGAAATCGTGTTTTAGTACAAAGAGAGAGAAAATAAAAACATGGTGTCGCCCTGTGCACGAGCCTCAGTCTGATGGTCCTCTGATCGGCCACTTACCAAAGGCGCTTAAGTTTTTCAGCCAGCGGCTGGAATTACATCATTCAGCTTTTTCCCGGGTTCTGAGAGCCTATGGGAGCCGTAGGAAGTGTCACGTTACAGCAAAGATCCTAAGTTTTCAATAAACAGAGCCAAGAAGCTCATGGAATGGTCAGAGAGGGTACTTCCTGTAAGGAATCTTCTCAGGTTTTTGCCTGCCATATGAGTTCTGTTATACTCACAGACACCATTCAAACAGTTTTAGAAACTTTAGGGTGTTTTCTATCCAAAGCCAATAATTATATGCATATTCTAGTTTCTGGGCAGTAGTAATAACCAGATTAAATCGGGTACGTTTTTTATCCGGCCGTGTAAATACTGCCCCCTAGCCCTAACAGGATAAACAGCTGATTATTGAGTTGCAGCTGTCAGTGAGCAGCAGCTAAAATAGATCTTTTACAACATTCCAAATTACAACTGCTGGAAAATAGTTTGGAAAGCAATTGGCTAGGCCTACTGGAAGAGGAATCTCATCTTTCCAAAACTATCTAAATTATTTCTCAACTCCCTATATTGCGCAAACAGCACCTTTTTACAACCGGAGAAGCCTATCAAGTAGGGTTTTGAAGGGGAGCGTTTCAGGCCATCCCCAGTTAGTGCGCATATTCACTATTTATCAGTGGGTGAGTCAGTGCTGCTGCCGATTTTTTTTAAAGACAATATATTTTTCCAGGCCAGGCTAGTAACGTGCAGTTGGATAATTCACCTGAATGTTGAGCATGCATTGAAAGCCCATCAATTAAGTCCTAGATGGTACTTGTCAATTTCTGTATGGAGTCAGGCAGTGCATGAATTCGAATATGCTCCCAAAAAAACACACATTCAGCCAAGACAGTGTGTGATTATATGGTTCAGTGTTGTTTCTTGGCAGAAATAGCAAGGCATGGCTGAGGGTCTGATGGTCTGGCTTCTTCTATTCTGGTTCAAATGGGAAAAAGGAAAACAAGCCTTCAGATGGATGTCATAGGCTACTGTTCAATCTGTGTCTACCCTCTTTGTTTCGTATTGGTTGCATACAAGACAAGGGGTTGGGTTGTCAGAGTAACCAAGTCATTTTTGGTCTATTAATGGAGCGGACTGTAATGGAGTGGGCTTGCTCATAGGTTTAACTGCTTGAAACTACCTTGTTGACACCTATCCAACCAGATTTTTGAGAGTCAGTGAGGTGAGAGGTGCTTCTAGGATTTGCCCACATTTGGGGCTCAGCCTCACTGACTCACCCTCGAAAATCTTGTTGGATGGGTGTCAGCAAGGTGGTTTAAAACAGTTCCACCTACAGTATGAGCCAGGCCACTCCATTACAGAGGACAACACCGACACACAAAGGCTGTAATCAGACATGATTGTGTGTGTGTGTGTGTGTGTGTGTGTGTGTGTGTGTGTGTGTGTGTGTGTGTGTGTGTGTGTGTGTGTGTGTGTGTGTGTGTGTGTGTGTGTGTGTGTGTGTGTGTGCGCTATCTGGGAGCAGGTGTGAGAAGGTGGCCTGCACACTGGGATTTAAAATGGTTACGAAGTGTGAACTCAACACATGCTCTGAGTTAGCTATGACCACAGCAGGGATTTTAGGTTTCACGCCTGGCAACCAGCGGTAATCCTCACCGTTATAGAGTGCTCTCTCCGAATGGCTTCTCTTGTCTCTTTCACTGCTCAGCTAACGCAGGGATTATGGAGCACTTTCCCTAGTTTGGTTTCGTGAACTGAATATATTCTCCGACAACCTCCATGAGTATTCCATTTTACTGTGTGCTGTTTTTCTGTTCTACATTATTTATTTATTTTATATCAAGGTTTCGGACCATAGCTGCTGGAGCAATGGGTGTGAGAGGTGTCATGACTATCCTGTGAGGATCCAAATAGGTCAGATCAGGTTTGCAATGAATAACTTCAACCAGACCCCCTCTCACCCTCAGAGGGGGGGGGGGGGGGGAACTAGTGGGGGTAAACTCACGCCCTATTGTAAATCAATGTAGAAGATTCAGGTATCCCTCTCCAAATTCACAGAAGGAATGTGACTTTGTTTCAAGATACCCTTTCCCAACGAAAATCTAACACATTCAAAAGCGAATACTGAAACAATATTTCTTACATAGAACGTGGGGGATGGTCAGAGGTGATCTAAAGAACACTAATGTTGTTTTGTTTTGTTATGTTGTGATGTCATAAAAAAAATTATAAGGGAAATACTGTATCTTGGAAAGTATATCCACTACATGTGTGAAGTGTCCATTATATGCATTGTGCATGAAATATGAAAAATTATAGTGTTTTTGTTAACCTCTTATGGCTAGGGGGCAGTATTTTCACGGCTGGATAAAAAACGTACCCGATTTAATCTGATTATTAGTCCTGCCCAGAAACTAGAATATGCATATAATTATTAGCTTTGGAGAGAAAACCCTCCACAGTTTCTGAAACTGTTTGAATGGTGTCTGTGATTATAACAGAACTCCTATGGCAGGCAAAAACCTGAGATGCTTCTGTTCAGGAAGTACCCTGTTTGAACATTTCTTGCCCTTGTTGATTCTCTCTATCTATTACAAGGGATCTCTGCTGTTACGTGACACTTCCCACGTATCCAATGAAGTCTCAGAGCCCGGGAAAAACAGGAATTACGTAATTCAAAGCACTGGCTGAAGCACACGAGAGCAAAAGCTGAGTGGTCACTCAATGGACTAAGCCTTACGCTCGCGACCCGCCCCGCCCCCGGCTTTCGGTTTTTCCCTCAGTATACAGACAGGCAGATTCCCGGTCGGAATATTATCGCTTCTCTACGAGATAAATTGCATAAAAATTGGTTTTAAACAGCGGTTGACATGCTTCGAAGTACGGTAATGGAATATTTAGAATTTTTTTGTCAAATTCTGCGTCATGCTCGTGGCCGAGATTTAGCGTTGGGATAGTGTCTAGAACGCACGAACAAAACGTCGTTGATGGAACATAACGATGGATTATTTGGGACCAAACCTACATTTGTTATTGAAGTAGAAGTCCTGGCAGTGTATTCTGACGAAGAACAATCAAGGTAAGAACATTTTTCTTATAGGAAATGTGATTTTGGTGAAGGCTAAACTGTTTGGGTGTCTAAATAGCTAGCCCTGTGATGCCGGGCTATGTACTTAGATTATTGCAAAATGTGCTTCATCCGAAAAGCTATTTTAAAATCGGACATATCGAGTGCATAGAGGAGTTCTGTATCTATAATTCTTAAAATAATTGTTATGCTTTTTGTGAACGTTTATCGTGAGTAATTTAGTAAAATCACCGGAAGTGTTCGGTGGGAATGCTAGTTCTGAACGTCACATGCTAATGTAAAAAACTGGTTTTTGATATAAATATGAACTTGATTGAACAGACATGCATGTATTTTATAACATAATGTCCTAGGTGTGTCATCTGATGAAGATCATAAAAGGTTAGTGCTGCATTTAGCTATGGTTTGGGTTTATGTGACATGATATGCTAGCTTGAAAAATGGGTGTCTGATTATTTCTGGCTGGGTACTCTGCTGACATAATCTAATGTTTTGCTTTCGCTGTAAAGCCTTTTTGAAATCGGACAGTGTGGTTAGATAAAGGAGAGTCTTGTCTTTAAATAGCTGTAAAATAGTCATATGTTTGAAAAATGGAAGTTTTCTGATTTTAGAGGAGTTTGTATTTCGCGCCCCGCCCATTATTGGATATTGGAGCAGACGTTCCGCTAGCGGAACGTGTAGATGTAAGAGTTAAGAAAGCGACATGATTTTAGGAGCCATAAGAGATCATTGTTTTACATAAACATTGCACATTGACAAGTGACATCCCTGAGTGAGGTCAGAGAGTGTGTCAGCCTGACGGAACCACCCTTCACGTTACTCTCATCATCACACTGGGAACCATCAACACGGCTGGCTAGCCAATCATCAAAGAAGCATCTTCCAGAGCGAAAGGAAGGAGAATAAACTCTGTAGTTCTATTCAGGACTACACGACAAGTCACAGAATACTGGACAACTACAGAGAAGAACAACAGTAGAAGACTTGTTGGAACCATTTTTTAACAATCAGAGCCCAACCTCCTTTCAAGACCCTGTACACCAAGAGAGATACACGGCGAACCAAGGATTTTCACGTAAATACATTCATGATTTCTTACTCCAAGCGGGTGGGGATTTGTGTACAAAGTATAGCAGTACAATAAGTGAGAGTAGTTTCTAAATGTACCAACGCTAAGTGTCCCTCTCTCTCTCTCGCCCTCTCCATGTCTTTTGTAACAAGCAGCCATATTGTTGTCAGGATAGGGGGCGGTATTTTGACGTAAATCGCTTCGGATAGTGACCTGAACGCACAAACAAAACGGAGGTATTTGGATATAACTATGGATTATTTGGAACCAAAACAACATTTGTTGTTGAAGTAGAAGTCCTGGGAGTGCATTCTGACGAAGAACAGCAAAGGTAATCCAATTTTTCTAATAGTAATTCTGAGTTTAGGTAGCCCCAAACTTGGTGGGTGTCAAATTAGCTAGCCGTGATGGCCAAGCTATGTACTCAGAATATTGCAAAATGTGCATTCGCCAAAAAGCTATTTTAAAATCGGACATAGCGATTGCATAAAGGAGTTCTGTATCTATAATTCTTAAAATAATTGTTATGTATTTTGTCAACGTTTATCATGAGTAATTTAGTAAATTCACCGGACGTTTTCGGTGGGTATGCTCGTTCTGAACATCACATGCTAATGTAAAAAGCTGGTTTTTGATATAAATATGAACTTGATTGAACAAAACATGCATGTATTGTATAACATAAAGTCCTAGGAGTGTCATCTGATGAAGATCATCAAAGGTTAGTGCTGCATTTAGCTGTGGTTTGGGTTTATGTGACATATATGCTAGCTTAGAAAATGGATGTGTGATTATTTGTGTCTATGTACTCTCCTAACATAATCTAATGTTTTGCATTCGCTGTAAAGACTTTTTGAAATCGGACAATGTGGTTAGATTAACCTCTACGGGCTAGGGGGCAGTATTGAGAATTTTGGGAAAAATATGTGCCCATTTGTAACTGCCTCCTACACCAACCCAGAAGCTAGAATATGCATATTATTGTTCAGGTTTGGATAGAAAACACCCTAAAGTTTCTAAACCTGTTTGAATGGTGTCTGTGAGTATAACAGAACTCCTATGGCAGTCAAAACCCTGAGAAGGTTTCATGCAGGAAGTACCCTGTCTGACAAGGTGTTGTTGTTCTTGCTTCTGTTTATTGAAGAGTCAGGATCTTAGCTGTAACGTGACAATTCCTAGGGCTCCAATAGGCTCTCAGAACCCGGGAAAAACCTGAACGATGACGAGGCAGCCTCAGGCTGAAACACAGAATCCCCTTTTCCAAGTGGCCCATCAGAGGACAATGGAATTAGGCGCGTGCGTGATTCGACCCCGTACAGTATTTTCCTTCGGCTGTTTAGCTAATTGCAGATTCCCGGTCGGAATATTATCGCTTTTTTACGAGAATAATGGCATAAAAATTGATTTTAAACAGCGGTTGACATGCATCGAAGTACGGTAATGGAATATTTAGAATTTTTTGTCACGTTCTGCGCCATGCGCACGACCGTGATTTACCATTCTGATAGTGTCTAGAACGCACGAACAAAACGTCGCTGATGGAACATAACGATGGATTATTTGGGACCAAACCTACATTTGTTATTGAAGTAGAAGTCCTGGGAGTGCATTCTGACGAAGAACAGGAAAGGTAAGACCATTTATCTTATAGGAAATGTTATTTTGGTGAAGGCTAAACTGGGTGGGTGTCTAAATAGCTAGCCCGTGATGGCTGGGCTATGTACTTAGAATATTGCAAAATGTGCTTCATCCGAAAAGCTATTTTAAAATCGGACATATCGAGTGCATAGAGGAGCAATGTATCTAGAATTCTTAAAATAATTGTTATGCTTTTTGTGAACGTTTATCATGAGTAATTTAGTAAATTGTTAGTAAATTCCCCGGAAGTTTGCGGGGGGTATGTTTTTTCTGAACGTCACATGCTAATGTAAAAAGCTGGTGTTTGATATAAATATGAACTTGATTGAACAGACATGCATGTATTGTATAACATAATGTCCTAGAAGTGTCATCTGATGAAGATCATAAAAGGTTAGTGCTGCATTTAGCTGTGGTTTGGGTTTTTGTGACATTATATGCTAGCTTGAAAAATGGGTGTCTGATTATTTCTGGCTGGGTACTCTGCTGACATAATCTAATGTTTTGCTTTCGTTGTAAAGCCTTTTTGAAATCGGACAGTGTGGTTAGATTAACGAGAGTCTTGTCTTTAACCTCTCTAGGGTATGTGGGACGAACTCGTCCCACCTACGTAACAGCCACTGAAATCCAGTGGCGCGATTTTTGAATCGTTAGAAATACTATTACTTCAATTTCTCAAACATATGACTATTTTACAGCTATTTAAAGACAAGAATCTCGTTAATCTAACCCCACTGTCCGATTTCAAAAAGGCTTTACAACGAAAGCAAAACATTAGATTATGTCAGCAGAGTGCCCAGCCAGAAAAAATCAGACACCCATTTTTCAAGCTAGCATATCATGTCACATAAACCCAAACCACAGCTAAATGCAGCACTAACCTTTGATGATCTTCATCAGATGACACACCTAGGACATTGTGTTATACAATACATGCATGTCTGTTCAATCAAGTTCATATTTATATCAAAAACCAGCTTTTTACATTAGCATGTGACGTTCAGAAAAAGCATAACCCCCGCAAACTTCCGGGGAATTTACTAACAGTTTGCTAAATTACTCACGATAAACGTTCACAAAAAGCATAACAATTATTTTAAGAATTATAGATACATTACTCCTCTATGCACTCGATATGTCCGATTTTAAAATAGCTTTTCGGATGAAGCACATTTTGCAATAATCTAAGTACATAGCCCGGCATTACAGGGCTAGCTATTTAGATACCCACCCAGGTCAGCCTCCACCAAAATCACATTTCCTATAAGAAAAATGTTCTTACCTTGCTTGTTCTTCATCAGAATACACTGCCAGGACTTCTACTTCAATAACAAATGTAGGTTTGGTCCCAAATAATCCATCGTTATATCCAAACAGCGACGTTTTGTTCGTGAGTTCTAGACACTATCAGAATGCTTCTTCACGGTCCCGCGCATGGCGCATTGGCGTGTCAAAAATGTCTAAATATTCCATTACCGTACTTCGAAGCATGTCAACCGCTGTTTAAAACCAATTTTTATGCCATTTATCTCGTAGATAAGTGATAATATTCCGACCGGGAGTATGCATTGAGCCTAAACAGCCGAATAAAATTTCTCCTCAGGAGCGACTCGTGCACGCGCCTCATTCAAAGGTCCTCTGAGTCGACACTTACAAAAGGTGATAATGTGTTTCAGCCTGAGGCTCCCTCGTAAACCTTCAGTTATTTCCCGGGCTCTGAGAGCCTATTGGAGCCCTGGGAATTGTCACGTTACAGCTAAGATCCTTACTTTTCAATAAAAAGATGCAAGACGCACGACTCCTTGTCAGACAGGGTACTTCCTGCTTGAAACCTTGTCAGGTTTTTGCCTGCCATAGGAGTTCTGTTATACTCACAGACACCATTCAAACAGTTTTAGAAAATTCAGAGTGTTTTCTATCCAAACCTGAACAATAATATGCATATTCCAGCTTCTGAGTTGGTGTAGGAGGCAGTTAAAAATGGGAACATATTTTTTCCAAAATTCTCAATGCTGCCCCCTAGCCCGTAGAGGTTAAATAGCTGTAAAATTTTTGAAATCGGACAGTGTGGTTAGATTAACGAGAGTCTGTAGCTGTAAAATAGTCATATGTTTGAGCAATTGAAGTAATAGCATTTCAAACGTTTTAAAAATCGCGCCACAGGATTACACTGGCTGTTACGTAGGTGGGACGAATTCGTCCCGCCGGTCCCATAGAGGTTAACGAGAGTCTTATCTTTAAAATGGGGTAAAATAGTTGATTGTTTGAGAAAATGGAATTGTGGTATTTTAGTTGGTTTTGTATTTCGCGCCGTGCGATGCCATGTGTGTCATCTGATGAAGATCATAAAAGGTTAGTGCTGCATTTAGCTATGGTTTGGGTTTATGTGACATGATATGCTAGCTTGAAAAATGGCTGTGTGATTATTTCTGGCTGGGTACTCTGCTGACATAATCTAATGTTTTGCTTTCGCTGTAAAGCCTTTTTGAAATCGGACAGTTTGGTTAGATAAAGGAGAGTCTTGTCTTTAAAATGGTGTAAAATAGTAATATGTTTGAGAAATTGAAGTAATAGCATTTCTAAGGTAATTGAATATCGCGCCACGGGATTCCACTGGCTGTTGAGTAGGTGGGACGATTTCGTCCCACATACCCTAGAGAGGTTAAGGTCTAAAGCAGAACGCTGGGACAGGATGGCCCCCACTACGACATCTGAAGCATCTACCTCCACCACAAACTGACAGGACGGCTCTGGATTGTTCAATATGGGAGCTGTGGTGAAGCGGTGCTTAAGGTCCAGGAACGCCCGGTCAGCAGCTGGGGACCACTTGACTGGGACGTTGGGAGAGGTGAGTGCTGACAGGGTGGAAGCCAGGGTGCTGTAACTCCGGATAAAACACCGATAGAAATGGACAAATCCCAAGAAACGTTGCAGCTGCACTCTGAACGTGGGTTGGGGAAAATACAACACTGCTCTCACCTTTCTCGGATCCATCTACACATTCCCAGCAGTGATTATGTATCCAACAAAGGAGATGGAACTCACATTTTTCGGCTTTGACGCTGGAGGACTTGTCGGATGTGGAGAACATGTTCTTGAGCTGAGCTGGAAAAGACGACGATGTCGTCGAGGTAGACGAACATGAACCAGTTCAACATATCCTGGAGAACGTCATTAACCAGGGCCTGGAACACAGCAGGAGTATTGGTCAAACCGAAGGCTGTCTTCCACTCTTCACCTTCCCGTATCCGTACGGTAAGGTGGTAGGTGTTCCACAGGTCTAACTTAAAGAACAGCGACTCGAAAGCCAGGGCGATGAGTGGTAGCGAGTAACGGTTCATTACTGGGATGTTATTGATGTAGTCGATGCACGGGCGCAGAGTTTTGTCCTTCTTCTCCACAAAGAAGAACCCTGCTCCGGCGGGGGAGGCAGAAGGACGGATACCCCCTGCAGCCAGGGACTCCTCGATGTACGTCTCCATAGCCTTGGCCTCCGGACCTGACAGTGAATACAGCCATCCCCGGGGTGGTGTATTGCCCGGTAGAAGGTCGATCGCACAATCATAGAGTCGATGCAGAGGAAGCGAAGTGGCCCGGGCCTTGCTGAAAACCTCCAGAGATCCTGGTACTCCGCGGGAACGTCCGAGAGGTTGGAGGCTTCTTCCGAGCCCACAGGAAGACGTCCCGGGGAAGGCTATGAAGACTACAGGGAATGGGCGTGGCAGAACAGGCTCAAGCCCACGATAGTACCAGCAGTCCAGTTGATAAGGGGATTGTGATAATGGAGCCAAGAAAACCCCAATAGCACCTGAACCTGAGGAGACTTGATGAGCATAAACTGTATAGACTTACTGTGGTTCCAGGACACACACAGGTGGATAGGAGTAGCATTGTGGGTAACACTGCCTATCGAGCGCCCATCCAGTGCTCTAATGTCCAGGGGACTGGAGAGGGACTGAGTGGGGATGCCCAGCTCAGAGAGCAGGGTGCCATCCATGAAACATTCGTCGGCCCCAGAGTTATTGAGAACCCAGAGAAATTTAGACTAGTCGCCCCACAGCAGGATGCATGGAGTGGGGTGCAAATAAGGGGAGAAGAAACAATCTCTGTATGGCCCACCAAAGTACTCATACCTACTGATGAGCCTGGTCTCTTTAAGGGACAGGTAGACACATAATCACTGGCAGTTCCGCAATACAGACAACTCTGGG
Organism: Salmo trutta; assembly: GCF_901001165.1. NCBI lineage: Eukaryota > Metazoa > Chordata > Actinopteri > Salmoniformes > Salmonidae > Salmo > Salmo trutta. The sequence goes on along the minus strand of NC_042985.1, from coordinate 41,382,974 downwards.
TGTTAAGTCTACGTAAGCGTTCGGCTGGAGACAGCCTAGCTCTGCCGAGTTGCATCGGCTCCAAAAAAGGCGAGTCGGCTGACCTGTGGCTCAGTTGGTAGAGCATGGTGTTTGCAATGGTGTTTGCAACGCCAGGGTTGTGGGTTCGATTCCCACGGGGGGCCAGTACGAGAAAAAAAATGTATGAAATGAATTGAAATGTATGCATTCACTACTGTAAGTCGCTCTGGGTAAGAGCGTCTGCTAAATGACTAAAATGTAATGTAAATGTTGGAGACTCTTGGGGGAACTCGGGTAAGCTCGGATCCTCTCGGGAACGTAGATGCCGGGGACTTCTGGAGTTCCTCGGAGGCAAGGTGGGATCCTTGGGCGAGCGATTGCAACTGGAATCAGACCTCCTCTCCCTCCTATGTTCCCACAGATACCCTTCAATCCGGATGGTCAAGGCGATGAGCAAATCGAGATCTGTAAGCAGCTCCCGGGCTGCGGGCTCGTCGTTAACCTCCTCCGATAATCCATGAACGAATGTGTCAAACAGGGATTCCGGGTTCCAGGCACTCTCGGCAGCCAACGTGCGGAAATCAACCCGCGTAGTCCGCCACACTGCGGAAGCCTTGGCGAAGCTGGAGTAACTTCCGGGCAGCCTTCTTTTTCGCATCAGCCACGAACTCCTCCAGGCTGAAACACACGGCAGATTGTTGTTACCACACCGCAGTAGCCCAGGTGAAAGCCCTCCTGGACATTAGCTTTATAAGATATTCTATCTTCGAGCGGTCCGAGGGGAAGGACAAGGGATGCAGCTCAAAGATGAGGGAACACTGGGAGAGAAACGCCCGACAGGTTCCTGACCATCCAGCGACACGTTCTGGAGGTGGTAAGCGGGGTTCTCGGGAAGCCGGGGTGGCCTGGAGAGATGCACTGCTGATAGCGGTGTTACTGGGGGTCTGGGAGGCTACGGTCGTGGCCAGCGGCCTCTCAGATAATCCGCAGAATTTCTCCAGCAATGTATTCAAGGCACAGTCATGGAGTTCTGCCAAGGTTTGGAATCCATCCATAAGACCTTGGAGTATCTCCTCGTGTCTCCCAATGGTGGCTCCTTGGGAGGAGATGGCATTGCGGAGCTGGTCCGAGTCTGCTGGGTCAGTAATGGCCAGTTCGTACTATCAGACCTCAGGATAAGACCCAGATGCAGACAGTTCGAAGTAACAAAACTGTATTTCAAAAACAGGGGGCAGGCAAACGACCGGTCAAGGGCAGGCAGAGTTCAGTAATCCAGAGCAGTGTCACAAGGTACAGAACGGCAGGCAGGCTCAGGGCAGGCATTATACTCAAAACTGGGAAAACTAGAAAACAGTGACTAGAGAAAAAAAAACGGATGTACGGGAAAAACTCTGGTAGACTTGACGATTCAAGACGATCTGGCAACCGACAAACTGAAAACACAGGTATAAATGCACAAGGAATTATGGGAAAATGGGTGACACCTGGAAGGGGATGGAGACAAGCATAAAACAGGTGATACAGATCAGGGTGTGACACGCTATGTTTAAATCAGAAATTGAAATGCAAAAATTATAAATCCAATGCAGTGACAGGTAAATGCAATGCATACTGCATCTGTATGACAGTGCTGTCCCTGTTACTATTGTGTACACATCTGTGTTAATTTGTTCACTTGTGCAATCTTAACATTGATCTTCATCATAACACCTTCAGAGAAGGTTGTGTTTTCCTGTCAAGGTTCCCCCTTATCTAATTGAAAAGTATATAAGTTGATACTGGGACATGCAAGTTGTCATCAAAGTTAGAGAGTGTGTGTGTTATCAGTAAGACAGTGGAAGCAAGGGGAGGAGGAGGTAAAAGAACACGAGGAGAGATGTGACAGATGCCTTACTGGGTGCCTATTCAGAAAGCAGGTTATATGAGGACCCCTGTGTGGAACCCTGACGTCATGGAGAGACAGCCATGACGTTAGGGTTCTACTCAGGGGTCCTCATATAACCTGCTTTCTGAATAGGCACCCAGTAAGGCGTCTGTTTCGGTAACGGACAGAATAGGGCACCAAGTCACATCTCTCCTCATGTTCTTTTACCTCCTCCTCCCCCTTGCTTCCACTGTCTTACTGATAACACACACACACTCTCTAACTTTGACGACAACGTGCATGTCCCAGTATCAACTTATATACTTATATAATTCATGAATTAATATTCCTGATCAGGCTCCATGATTCCCTCAACCCCCTAGACTATCCATTACATCTGTAGACAGAGACAGTCGAGAGGAGAGAAAGAGAGAGAGGAGTGAAAAAGAGGAGCATGAGAGAGAAGACTAAAAGACTAAAAGAGGACAAAGTAGAAAGAAGAGGAGCAAAGGTGAGTGAGCAAGAACATAGCACAGTCTCAAAGTGGATTTGATACACAAAGCAGATATACAAACTATACTGTGCATCTGTCTGCAACACAATATCATAAGAGAACACGCTGCATATGACACTCGCCAATACACTTACAAGGCATGAAACGTTTATTTTTTAACCCTGAAATGTTATGTTTACGGGCTGTGCACAGAGATGTTTCAGCTTTGTGTGTGCAGTCCTGAAAAAACTCCCAACCACGCTGTATCACACTGAGCACGGGTCTTGTACACCCCTGACCATCCCACTGCTGCGGTCAAGTACACACCCGACAAGCTAGCTAGCTGTGAGCAAAGCCACAGACATTCATTGAAAGATCAGTCACTGACTGAAGCTAGCTTTTATTTTTATTTTTATTTAACCTTTATTTTGACAGAGAAGTCTCTTTTACAGATGAGCCCTCCATAAATAAAACAGACATATCAATACACAATATACAAAATTATAAAACATATGAAGAAAAACAGACCCATATATCAACATAGAGGTCTCTGATCATTACTCTGAACCGACAAAGGGGGACTAGAACATCTAATTTCAGAGAGCTCTATAAGTGTGCAAAAAAACTGATAGCAGCTTTACCCAACTCTGTGTAGACCGAAGAGGCCACCAGTGTTATCCAAGCCTGAGACTGTGTTTGGTCATTTGCAAGTCTAAATTGAATTAATGATGGAAGTTTCTGCATGAGTGCTTTGTAGATAAACACAAGAAAATGCTTCTCTCTCCTTACATACTTACTAAGCACAGCATTATCCCAATGAACGTAATACAACGTTCATAGATCAAACACAACTTCATACTATTTCGCCTGTGGATGTTTATTCACCTTTATGGTCACATAATGCCACATTTGTTTTTGTATGCTAGCTACAGTGGTTATTCTTTTAAAAGTTGTGTCATGCTGCAGCACAGCTTGCGGGCTGCTGCAGAACTGGAAGAAAGTTTCCCCTCTACATAACACACATTTCTTGTATTTACAGATAACAATAGCAACAGGATTATTATAAAACTGAAATAAGTATTTGTTCTGACTTACACTTGGTCAAAAACGCACAAATATCAAATGAAAACAGTCTGATCTCCACAAAAGCCAACCTAACTAAGAAATACATGTTGTTGGCTGCCATGGGGAATAATCCAATAATAATTGGTAGGACACATAAAAGGAAACATCAAAGAGTTTACCGGAATCTTTAAATTAAAATACAGGAAGATTAATACATTGTCCTTGTATAGTAGTAGATATAATTAAATTTAAAGGATTCTAAATGAATATCTAAGGGGATTTTATACAAGTATAATGCAGGGTTAATAATAAATTAATATATTTGTAGGGGTTGATGCATTTTTTGGGGGGGGCAAATCTGTCTTTTTGAGTACTTAAGCATCGAATACATTGCCCATTTTGGCCTTTAGGCTACACTTTACAATAAGTCTAAACTCTGACTGACCACAGCATCTACAGTGGTGCAAATATATTGTATAAACTGTATTAGTTTATTAAGTAGTGTTCTGTTTAAATTCTAATACTTAACTATATTACTTACCTTGAATTTGGCTCCCTCTAGTGTTGATCTGGAGTATTTTCCTTTAGCTAGAAAATGACCCGTCATGTGACCTGTGAGGAGGAAGTTGGTCATTGTTGCCTCATGTAGAGCTCAGAGTGCTCTGTTTTAGCTGTCTGCTTACAATCTTCATCCATCATTTACGTTGTATGCCTTAGGAAGCTTTATCAGTGAGTATTTTCATTCCTTTTGCATATATCTTCTTTCCTTTCAGAGCATTATTTGTGGAATTTGGATGTGTATGTTTACTTTGGAATAGCACTAGCTTAATTGCTACAGTATGTTAGCCTAGCTTTTGCTTGTTGTCAGTGTGAGCAAAATATCAGGTTACGTTCATATCTAGTTTGTATTTTAGGACAGATTACATTGTCTTATGGAGACATTATTGTCTTTTTCAGTTTCACGCCGTTTCAACTCAATAAATTGTGTGAACATGGAGAAAATGCTTTTAGGATTATTGATGTGAAGGTGTTTATCTTCCTGTCAAAATATTCACAGTAACGCATACGGAGGACAGTACAAGTAGTCTTGTTTGTCTCAGAGCAGTGCGAAACGATGCTGAAATAGTTGACCACATGCGGGTAGGCTATTGTTTCAAATCCTATTATAACAATTGTATTAATTTTGGTGTTCCAGTAAGCAACAATTTGTTGCCTTCATTACCCCACTTTATTCCAATATTTCTGTCATTCAGTGATTATTTATTCCCATAGTAATTCGTTATGGACCCATCCAGATGTGGTTAGAAAACAATGCATTTGGTGGACTCGGTAAGAGTCTATTGTCCTGCTGATAGCCAATCAAGGGTGCATGGCTTCTTTTGTATTCTTAAAATAACTCCAGCACAGAGAAGAGAAAGGATCCTTGAATATGAAACATGTTTGGTTAAATACTGTTAGACTTGGGGATTATGGTCCTGGACAGTGCTATTCACCTGTGTTACACCGAACGCGAAAGCCCAGGAAAATGAACAGGTACAGTAGGCTACAATACTGTAAAATAGGCCTAATAATGCAAAAAATATGGCTTAAATAAATCGACTGCTGGTCTTTACTGTATGCTGCACATTTTTACATTGTATTCCATTTCCAGCGAGACTATTCAAGCCATCGATTCACTGACGGTTGAAGATGATGAGCGATCGGCAATGGCAATCTGGAATCTGCTGGCATCACAGCGCAACATCAACATCACAGTCAGAAGACTTGAGTGGACTTTTGGAAAGGCTCTAAGACATTTTATATATATATATATAATATACTTTTTTTCCAGAGCATTAACTATGTGTGTTCTCTTGTTTTGTACTGTTCTGTAGTTTCAACCCAATGATTCGTCTGACAAACAAAGAACTTTGCGTGCTGCAGGCCCAGGTATGGATCAAAGTTGGCGAGAAATTCAATGTCATCAACCGATATTCTGTACCCTATGTCAGAGAGGTGTTTTTGGGACCACATCGTTTCTATTGTCCTGCTAATAGCCCTTGTGAAAAACAAGTGTTTGAAAACATGTTTTCAAAATGCCTCCAGGGACGACAGACAAGTTCCTTACTCTTTCCCCCTTCCATTTTTGCGGTAATGCTGCAATTAGTTGGTTGTAATTTTGGGTAGAGCAGACATTCCCATATATTTGTGTTAGCTGCATGTGTGACATAACTTCACCATTCCTATTTATGATATCATTTACAAAGATCCTTTTTTTAAAATAATGTTATCGAAAAATAAAGGTTTGGAGTTAATAAAGTATTTAATACATTGCAAGTTGGGGGTATTTTTTTCCACACGTAGCCGAGCTATCCTTTTGTAAAGGTTGAAGAGTCCATTGTCCTGCTAATAGTCCTTCATGGAAACATTATTTGCACCCATAGGTTTTAGGCCTGCAGTAGGTTAAAATAGGCCATGCCTTCTGGGAATGTTTAAAAGTCCAAAAGTTATGGGTGGAGTTAGAATTTTGTCTGTCAGAAGTATTAAAATCAACCAAGGTTAGCCTTTAAATGCTTTATTATCCAAATGTTTAACTTCTATGGGCTAGGTGGGACATTTGCGTCCCACCCTAGTCAGCAGACAGTGGAATCACATGGCGCGAAATACAAATACCTCAAAACTTACATTTTTCAAACATATGACTATTTTACACCATTTTAAAGACAAGACTCTCGTTAATCTAACCACATTGTCCGATTTCAAAAAGGCTTTACAGTGAAAGCAAAACATTAGATTGTCAGGAGAGTACCCTGCCAAAAATAATCACACAGCCATTTTCAAAGCAAGCATATATGTCACAAAAACCAAAACCACAGCTAAATGCAGCACTAACCTTTGATGATCTTCCTCAGATGACACTCCTAGGACATTATGTTATACAATACATGCATGTTTTGTTCAATCAAGTTCATATTTATATCAAAAACCAGCTTTTTACATTAGCATGTGATGTTTAGAACGAGCATACCCACTGAAAATTTCCGGTGAATTTATTAAATTACTCATGATAAACGTTGACAAAATACATAACAATTATTTTAAGAATTATAGATACAGAACTCCTTTATGCAATCGCGGTGTCAGATTTTAAAATAGCTTTTCGGCGAAAGCACATTTGCAATATTCTGAGTACATAGCTCGGCCATCACGGTTAGCTATTTTGACACCCACCAAGTTTGGGGCTCACTAAACTCAGAATTACTATTAGAAAAAATGCACTCCCAGGACTTCTACTTCAACAACAAATGTTGTTTTGGTTCCAAATAATCCATAGGTATATTCAAATAGCTCTGTTTGGTTCGTGCGTTCAGGTCACTATCCGAAGGGTGACGCGCAAGCGCATTTCGTGACAAAAAAATTCAATATTCCATTACCGTACTTAGAAGCATGTCAAACGCTGTTTAAAATAAATTTTTATGCTATTTTTCTCGTAAAATAGCGATAATATTCCAACCGGGCAACGTTGTATTCATTCAAAGGCTGAAAGAAAAAATGGAGTAGTCTTGTGAACGCGCATCTCAGTCTCACTGTCCCCAGGCTGACCACTTACAAATTCTGCTGCTGTTCTTTGCCCAGAGACAGCAGACATCCCATTCCACTTTCTGGTGGCTTTAGAGAGCCAATGGAAGCCTTAGAAAATGTCACGTTACAGCACAGATGCTGTATTTTCCATAGAGATGCAACAGAAGGACTACAAATTGTCAGACAGGGCACTTCCTGTATGGAATCTTCTCAGGTTTTTGCCTGCCATATGAGTTCTGTTATACTCACAGACACCATTCAAACAGTTTTAGAAACTTAAGTGTTTTCTATCCAAATATACTAATTATATGCATATTCTCGTTTCTGGGCAAGAGTAGTAACCAGTTTAAATCGGGTACGTTTTTTATCCGGCCGTGCAAATACTGCACCCTAGCCCCAACAGGTTAAAGTGCAGCACGCACCTGATTATTCAATATGAATAGGATCTATTTTGTTTACATTCTTCTTTGTAACCACAATGTCACAAATAATTGAACACACACAAAATGAGCAGATTAACTTGGTCAAAACATTTATTTATTAAAGACTATCAGACTGAAAACACCTCCATTAATTTATGAACAGATAGTCAATTTGAGCCACAGTTTAGACTACCAATAGATCAGCGATATTTTGGAGATTTCACTTTCAAATAACCGATAGTGAGCGGTTGTAATCTGAATAAAGGGGAAAAAGCCATTCTTGAACATGGGGTGAGACAATAGGCCCTTTTAATTTTGTCTGGCTTGCCATACCAAATAAAATATTTTTTTTATCATATCTTTTACAGGTCGCTAGGTGTAGGCAAAACCATAATCAAATAGGAATGACTGTGATATGACTAAAGAGTTAATCAGGGTGATTTTCCCACAAATAGACAGGTGTTTTCATCATGGACATGTTGATTGCAGACTCCACAAACTGGAGGTGGAGTTCCAGAGCTCACAGGTGTGCCTGGCACGGATTGTGACTCCATCTCGTTCCTTGCCCTCTCCGCCAATGCTGCCTGACTCTCCGCCAATACCACCTGGCTCTGGACCAATGCAACAGCTGATTCATTTTCCAATCATAATCCTAACATTTCCAAATAAAACTCTGATTGATTTATCAAGATCAGTCCCCATGCTCTGTCATTCAATAATAATAATAATAATATAATCATTAATTCAAAGGTTAAACCCATAGATTTTAGGCCTGCAGTAGATTATAATAAATGGAAAATTTCATGTCAATTCATAAACCATGTGCCATGGAAAATCTCTTCCCAACTATTTTGCAATCTATATGGCACAGCTGTCAATTTTCTTTAACCAATTTTGGTCTTTAATGCAGGGCCCCCTTCCAATTGATAAAGGTTGCAATTGATAGTTTTTTTATCAATTAGTATATTTGAGTTTAACCACTATTTGTTGTATTATTTGTTCTGTCTTTTTTTGGTGGATTAAACGTAAATTGCAACCAATTTGGTATATCTCATTTAAAAAATGTAATTTTTTGGAGATGATTTGGATTTCAAATAACCGAAAGTGAGCGGTTGTAATATGAATTAATGGAAAAAGGCCATTGTTGAACATGGGGTGAGACATTCTTACTAAATTGTAAATAAAGCCAGTTTGTTATTTAGGATGTTTTTAGAGGGAGGGAAACCAAAAGGCCACCGTGCCTATTTAAAAAAAATTGTCAGTCCACATGTCAAGTGAAATTCCCCCAAGGCAATTACCCAAGTTCTCTCTTAACTCCAGGACCACCAACAGTTTTTTTGTTGTTGTCTGATGCAGGATTCTAGTGCCAGAAAAGAGACTCTCTGACTGAAAACGCCTCCATTAATTTATGAAAAGATAGTCAGTCAATTTGTGTCACAGTTTAGACTACCGATAGATCAGCGTTCTAACGTCCCATTGTGATAGTATGGTGCAATGACAGAATGCCACCATCTACCACTAGCTCGTAACTTTTAAAGGAAGAACCACTGCAGGTACATCATCTAGCTAGCAAGCTAGATTGGTGGGATATTTTACTGAAAATCACCCTGGGCTTTCTATGGCTTTGTCGTCACCTACTGGCATAACAATAGGTGAAGTCAGATAATGTGAGTTAGAATCAGTCTATCCATAATCAAGTGATGTTCATTGACTTTAGGTCTACCTTTTTTATTTAAGAAAAGTTACCTTCTTGAAATCCATGTTGATACAACTACCCTACGTGAAACCTATAATTTAACCAGCTAAAGTAATGCTTGGTTGCTGCATCTTTAACCATTTAACATAAGAGTTCAGACAGATTCAAGGCAGTCATAACATGTTTGGATGATCAAAAGTGGGTAGAAAGCAAAGTCATTATGATTAACTATCTCACATTTTAGCCCTTTACAACATATGTCCAAATGACAGATCCTATAATATTCTTGACAGTAGCTCATTCCAATTGGTGACAGATTTTCATGTAAATATGATAAAATCTGATTAAAAACAATATGCACATATTCTCCCACCAGAGGTAAGTTCCCATCTACCGAATAAAAATAGAATACATGACCAAGAGTATGTGGACACCTGCTGGTCAAACATCTCATTCCAAAGTCATGGGCATTAATATGGAGATGGTCCCCCTTTGCTGCTATTACAGCCTCCACTCTTCTGGGAAGACATTCCACTAGATGTTGGGATATTGCTGCAGGGTCTTGCTTCCATTCAGCCACATGAGCATTAGTGAGGTCGGGCACTGATGTAGGACGATTAGGCCTGGCTCGCAGTCGATGCTCCAATTCATCCCAAAGGTGTTCCATGGGGTTGAGGTCAGGGCTCTGTGCAGGCCAGTCAAGTTCTTCCACACCGATCGCACCAAACCATTTCTGTATGGAATTCACTTTGTGCACGATGGCATTGTCATGCTGAAACAGGAAAGGGCCCTATCCAAACTGTTGCCACAAAGCTGGAAGCACTGAATTGTCTAGAATGTCGTCTTCTCTGGAACTAAGTGGCCTAGCCCGAACCATTATGCCTCCTTCACCAAACTTTACAGTTGGCACTATGCATTTGGGCAGGTAGCGTTCTCCTGGCATCCGCAAAACCCAGATTCGTCCGTCGGAATGCCAGATGGTGAAGCGTGATTCATCACTCCAGTGAACGGATTTCCACTGCCACAAAGTCCAATGGCGGGGAGCTTTACACCACTCCAGCTGATGCTTGGCATTGAACAAGGTGACCTTAGGCTTGTGTGCGGCTGCTCGGCCATGGAAAACCATTTCAGGAAGTTCCCGATGAACAGTTATTGTGCTGATGTTGTTTCCAGAGGCAGTATTGGAACTCGGTACTGAGTGTTGCAACCGAAGATTTTTATGCGTTATGCGCTTCAGCACTCGTCGGTCCTGTTCTGTTAATTTGTGTGGCCTATCACGTTTCCACATAAGTGATAATACCCTCGAAGCCGGTGTTTGGAGGATATATTGGCACAGTTGTTTTTAGGCCCAAGACTAAGTCGAGCATACATTTGGATACATCCATAACTTTGGTTTTAGAAGTGGGGGGACATTTTATATATTTATATACACTGCTCAAAAAAATAAAGGGAACACTAAAATAACATCCTAGATCTGAATGAATGAAATAATCTTATTAAATACTTTTTTCTTTACATAGTTGAATGTGCTGACAACAAAATCACACAAAAATAATCAATGGAAATCCAATTTATCAACCCATGAAGGTCTGGATTTGGAGTCACACTCAAAATTAAAGTGGAAAACCACACTACAGGCTGATCCAACTTTGATGTAATGTCCTTAAAACAAGTCAAAATGAGGCTCAGTGTGTGTGGCCTCCACATGCCTGTATGACCTCCCTACAACGCCTGGGCATGCTCCTGATGAAGTGGTCTCCTGAGGGATCTCCTCCCAGACCTGGACTAAAGCATCCGCCAACTCCTGGACAGTCTGCGGTGCAACGTGGCGTTGGTGGATGGAGCGAAACATGATGTCCCAGATGTCCTCAATTGGATTCGGGTCTGGGGAACGGGCGGGCCAGTCCATAGCATCAATGCCTTCCTCTTGCAGGAACTGCTGACACACTCCAGCCACATGAGGTCTAGCATTGTCTTGCATTAGGAGGAACCCAGGGCCAACCGCACCAGCATCTGGTCTCACAAGGGGTCTGAGGATCTCATCTCGGTACCTAATGGCAGTCAGGCTACCTCTGGCGAGCACATGGAGGGCTGTGCGGCCCCCCAAAGAAATGCCACCCCACACCATGACTGACCCACCGCCAAACCGGTCATGCTGGAGGATGTTGCAGGCAGCAGAATATTCTCCACGGCGTCTCCAGACTCTGTCACGTATGTCACATGTGCTCAGCATGAACCTGCTTTCATCTGTGAAGTGCACAGAGCGCCAGTGGCGAATTTGCCAATCTTGGTGTTCTCTGGCAAATGCCAAACGTCCTGCATGGTGTTGGGCTGTAAGCACAACCCCCACCTGTGGATGTCAGGCCCTCATACCACCCTCATGGAGTCTGTTTCTGACCGTTTGAACAGACACATGCACATTTGTGGCCTGCTGGAGGTAATTTTGCAGGGCTCTGGCAGTGCTCCTCCTGCTCCTCCTTGCACAAAGGCGGAGGTAGCAGTCCTGCTGCTGGGTTGTTGCCCTCCTACGGCCTCCTCCACGTGTCCTGATGTACTGGCCTGTCTCCTGGTAGCGCCTCCATGCTCTGGACACTACGCTGACAGACACAGCAAACCTTCTTGCCACAGCTCGCATTGATGTGCCATCCTGGATGAGCTGCACTACCTGAGCCACTTGTGTGGGTTGTAGACTCCGTCTCATGCTACCACTAGAGGGAAAGCACCGCCAGCATTCAAAAGTGACCAAAACATCAGCCAGGAAGCATAGGAACTGAGAAGTGGTCTGTGGTCCCCACCTGCAGAACCACTCCTTTATTGGGTGTGTCTTGCTAATTGCCTATAATTTCCACCTGTTGTCTATTCCATTTGCACAACAGCATGTGAAATGTATTGTCAATCAGTGTTGCTTCCTAAGTGGACAGTTTGATTTCACAGAAGTGTGATTGACTTGGAGTTACATTGTGTTGTTTAAGTGTTCCCTTTATTTTTTTGAGCAGTATATATAAAGTGGAGGCTCCTCAGAGGAGGAAGGGGAGGACCATCCTCCTCAGTGGATTTCAGAAAAATACATTTTCATAAATATTTTAAAAGTTATTCTTTTTAGATAAAATTATATGAAATCTAAACACGTTACCAAATAATTGAAGAGAAACACTATTTTGCGAAGAAGGTCTACAGTAGCCTCCACAGCACTCTGTAAGGTAGCACCACGGTGTAGCTGGAGGACAGCTGGTTCTCACCCCCTTCCAAAGACTTACACAGTAATTATGACAACTTCCGGAGGACGTCCTCCAACCTATCAGAGCTCTTGCAGCATGAACTGACATGCTGTCCACCCAATCAAAGAATCAGAGAATGAATCTATTACTGAAAGCATAAGCTACAGATAGCTAGCACTGCAGTGCATAAAATGTGGTGAATAGTTGATTCAAAGAGAGAGAAAAACAATAGTTGAACAGTTTTAAACAAATTAATTTCTTCCAAAATGAAGAAGCAAGAGAGAAATAGAAAGAGAGAGTGTCTTTCTTTCACTTTCAGTTTCACTTACTTAGCTAGTAAATAAAGAGGGATGCATTGTATGCTAGCTGGCTATGACTATCCAACACAACACTGGAACTCTTCCAAGTTAAGGTAAGCTTCTGGTTTTCCTAATTTATTGCCACGGGGCCCACCGGTGTAACTGCTTACTGACTGCACACTATAATGTTATTGCATGATTGTAGCAGGTATACTAACATGTTAGTTCTATTAGCTATGCCAACTATGACGTTACTTTAGCAAATATGGTGACAACGATGTGGGTTGTGTGCAGAGTTTTGGCTTGGAAAGGTTTTTTCGCCTGGTCACATACAGCTGATGTGTTGTATATTGAAGCCCACAAGAGAAGGGAAGAGGTGAGAGGAGGAGAGTGCATGTGAGAAGGAGTACAACGTGACTGCTATGAAAGTGAACTGTGTTTTTGTGTGATCAGGGGTGTATTAATTCCGCTGATTCTGTTGAAATAAGTTTCTTAAACAGAAGCAAACAGAAAAAAACGGCATAAACATACCTGAATTTGTCCAATTGAAACTCTCGTTTGCAACTGCTGGACCATCAGTCCATGTGTCACCGTCTGTCACCTCAAATGTGTCTCTAAACCTGTGTGCACTTTGTAAACTTTCATTCATAGGCTAGGTTGTAGCAACCTCATGATGGGTATAAAGAAAATGTTTGTATCATGAAGTAGCCAAAACTTAAATCAGTTTTACAACATTTTTAGCAACATGTCATCTGTGCAACCAGAGAAAAAAAGATCTGGACCACCTTTACTCCACACACAGAGATGCATGCGAAGCTCTCCCCTGCCCTCCATTTGGCAAATCTGACCATAATTCTATCCTCCTGATTCCTGCTTACAAGCAAAAACTAAAGCGGGAAGAATCAGTGACTCGCTCATTACAGAAGTGGTCAGATGATGCAGATGCTACACTACAGGACTGTTAAGCTTGCACAGACTGGAATATGTTCCGGGATTCATCCATTGGCATTGAGGAGTACACCACCTCAGTCATCGGCTTCATCAATAAGTGCATCGACAACGTCGTCCCCACAGTGACTGTACGTACAGTTGAAGTCGGAAGTTTACATACATCTTAAGAAAATACATTTAAATTCAGTTTTTCACAATTCCTGATATTTAATCCTAGTAAAAATTCCCTGTCTTAGGACAGTAAGGATCACCACTATATTTTAAGAATGTGAAATGTCAGAATAATAGTAGAGAGAAGGATTTATTTCAGCTTCTATTTCTTTCTTCACATTCCCAGTGGGTCAGAAGTTTACATACACTCAATTAGTATCTGGTAAAATTGCCTTTAAATTGTTTAACTTGGGTCAAACATTTCAGGCAGCCTTCCACAAGCTTCCCACAATAAGTTGGGTGAATTTTGGCCCATTCCTCCTGACAGAGCTGGTGTAACTGAATCAGGTTTGTAGGCCTCCTTGGTCGCACACGCTTTTTCATTTCTACCCACACATTTTCTATAGGATTTGAGGTCAGGGCTTTGTGATGGCCATTCCAATACCTTGACTTTGTTGTCCTTAAGCCATTTTTCCACAACTTTGGAAGTATGCTTGGGGTCACTGTCCATTTGGAAGACCCATTTGCGACCAAGCTTTAACTTGACTGATGTCTTGAGATGTTGCTTCAATATATCCACATCATTTTCCTGCCTCATGATTCTATCTATTTTGTGAAGTGCACCAGTCCCTCCTGCAGCAAAGCACCCCCACAACATGATGCTGCCACCCCCATGCTTCACGTTTGGGATGGTGTTCTTCGTCTTGCAAGCCTCCCCCTTTTTCCTCCAAACATAACGATGGTCATTATGGCCAAACAGTTCTATTTTTGTTTCATCAAACCAGAGGACATTTCTCCAAAAAGTACCATCTTTGTCCCCATGTGCAGTTGCAAACCACAGTCTGGCTTTTTTATGGCGGTTTTGGAGCAGTGGCTTCTTCCTTGCTGAGCGTCCTTTCAGGTTATGTCGATATAGGACTCGTTTTACTGTGGATATAGATACTTATGTACCTGTTTCCTCTAGCATCTTCACAAGGTCCTTTGCTGTTGTTCTGGGATTGATTTACACTTTTCGTACCAAAGTACGTTCATCTCTAGGAGACAGAACGTGTCTCCTTCCTGAGCGTTATGACGGCTGCGTGGTCCCATGGTGTTTATACTTGCATACTATTGTTTGTACAGATGAACGTGGTGCCATCAGGTATGTCGTGACGTTGTATTAGTCAATGTGACGACTGCTGCTCATCGAATGATTAACGGTTTATAATTGTGTGATTAAATGAATTAAGCAATGAATCAAGCAATTATTAACTCATTAACCTGGGGCACCATGGGAACATTGTTTTGATTGAGTTTCTATTTCCCAAATTAACTCAAAGGATATCAGAATATCGATTACAACAGTCGCTAAATTAATCAATTTCCTCTACAGTCTCATAATCTGAACGTCGTACAATCCGGGAATCTGCACAGACCCGGGCTTTACCACTGAATTTACCACACCAATCTTAGTTGATTATTTATTTACTAGCAAGCTAAAATGATGATAAAAAATACACATACACAAAACACAGTCTAGCTATTGATTAGGACTTAGTATAACGGGCCAACACACTATGGCGCTTGTTACCCAAAATGGGGATTTTAAAGAGAGAGAAATAAAGGAAGTACACGAGAGAAATATACATTTGGGTTCATTTGTCAGCCATGCTTATTTAAAATTAGCCTTGCCCCGAACTGCCGCTCTTATGGGTCAGAATATAATGATGTAATTACGTGTTGGAGGTCTCACGTGGGTCGTTTAGGCTTCTAAATGACGCACTTCTCCGGCGCAACTCTTTGGTTGTCCTCCTGATGTCAGTGTCCTTCTTGGCTAAGTGGTCTGATCCTCACCCTTGATCTGAAAGGGGTCTTCTGAGGACAGACAGCTCTGTAGCTCAGAGCTCACAGCTTCGGCCCGAACGGGGTAGATACCACGATTCAATGGAGAGTGGAGGCTGGGTGGTTCGGCTTGAATTCACCCGCTTAGACACAGCTACTCGTCCGTAGCTCGTGTAGAAAAAGATTTCTTTGTCTTCAACCTTGTGTTTCGTTTTGGGGTTCGTCGACTTTGTTAGACCTTAGCTGCAGCTTGGGGTCAATTAGTCTCCTATGTTAATTCTTCACTCTCTTGTCTTATACCCTCGGGTCAGAAGTGGGTGTAACCGCCTTTAGGGCAATTCTCTGGGCGGACCAAGTAAAGGGGGCAAGGCTTAGATTTGGCTAAAAATCCGATTTTAGACACTTACTTCACATTTCATCTTTACCAAAACATTCTGTTTGATTTGGATATTTTCCAAACAGCGTACAATGTATAAACATCAGGCATATACTGGGAAAACTCTTAAAGGTACAATGTTTTCATAATAACGTCATCTCTTAACCTTTAAAAACAAATACAAAAGTTACATACATTTTAATATTCCACTTTTCGTCATAACCACCATTGTGGCTGACGGAAACCATTGTTCCAAAGTCCCTTTATTGCATGTTTAATGTTCTGAGGCCAGTTCTCCATTGTTAGGACAAAGGAATTTCTCTGTGGCCTAAGTTTATTATGGGCATGAGGTGTCATAAACCCCCACATCTTCAGACCCCTAGATCTCTCCTCCTCTGTTGGGGGTTTGGGAGATAATCTGTAGGGTGGTGGTCTCCTGTACCCTGACCTGATCAGGACAGTCATGACAGTCCCCCGCTGGTAGGTTCAACTTGGAATGATTCTGCATGTTGCAACCCACCATAAGAATGACCATCGGATGTCCTGGTCTGTGGATCATCAGAGCAGCCCCACCCCTTTGGTGGTTCACCCTGGTAGGCTTTCCGCAAGCTGTGGATCACCACCAGAATGGACCTAGGAGGTCTGGCAGTGGCTCTGTGTTCCGGCCCGTCGTCCGGTTATCCCGGTTAGTGGACCTAGGCAGTAACTTGGCAGACGTTAATAACGCACAACACTCAGGCAATACATCATTACATTTCCTCCCCAAACGAGCGGTGTCTTGGCTCTAAGGCTTCCTAAGTGTCAAAGGTAATGAAACGAAAAATTGGAATAAAAACATAAAAGTATACAAAATATGTCTACCACACCTTAATCATCTAATATGGACTATGTTCTATATATGTCCAAGGCCTTGGCTAAACAGCTCTATCATGGCATTGTCTCTAATGTCATGTCTAGGTTGATCCTACTTGCAGGTGGGTAGTTAAGGCACTTGGAAAAACTTGGCCCCTGAAGGCCAAAGCTTACATTAGGGACATTACTGGGCTGACCTAGCGAGTTCGGGAGAGGAGGCTGGGACTGGGCCCTGTAAGAGGGTTTCCGGATCCATTGCCACCTTTCCAAAAATCGGGATTGCTTCCGTCCCACGGGTGATCCTAGTATAAGACCTCATTAGGTCTTCCATTGCACGTGTGCGCCTGTGTATGTAGTAGGTGCACACGCCAAGGGAAATGAGACCAAGGATCATGGTAACAGTCAGGATACTGTCCGGCACCGTCCAAGAGCGGGCGACAGACCAATCTTTTGGTCTGTAGTCAGTCGGATCAACTAACAGTGCCTCATCCAGTACGCTAAGATCAACAGTCATGGGTCCCTCGTACTGGATTTGTTATTGAATAGCTTGTGGTAACTCAAGGGAACGTTTAGCAAAAGCGTCCGGCATTTCAATCTCTGTGTCTATCCGGTCGTCGGGAAGGTGGTATAGAGCGAGGTCGTCTACGTGAATAATCGCCCCCTCTGGTACCGTAACAAAAACAGTCTGGTTGGGGAGGTTCAATTGGGTGATGGAGTCATGGCGTTCGTAAGTCATAGTGGCGGACGCGAACGGTGTGTTGACCAACCATCGGTTCCCTACCACCTCCACTTGTGTGGTGGTGGCCCCATCCCTGGCTGTTAGTTTGGCTCTACAGCGTTCTTCGCTGGTGATAGCTTTAATACCACAAAGACGCTCAGTGTTATCCCTGACAAATGGTTTGCTAGGACAAAGGTAGTGGACATCTTTGGTTAGAGTACACATTAGCAGGTTAGGGGTGAGATAGAAATCTGGGTTGTTTTCCTGGTAAGCTACAACTGGGGGCGTGGCAATCTTTACGTGGGTACTGTCGCGCCAAAATCCTACATTGAGAACCGTTTTCAATCTATAGATATTCTCCAGTTCAACAACCGGCAGCGTCAGTAGAAAACCCACTTCATTACGATCAACATCAACGTGTATTGGGATGGCCGACCCCAGACTATAGGCCAAATGTGATTGTAACGGCCTTAGTGTGGTTGAAGTAGCTGAGGTCAATATGTCGTGCACCATTGAGAGGGGCACTAGATATGAGGGGATTCTATTCATGGCCAAGTGGTCCATAGAAGAGCTAACTTCACGGAGAAAATCCTCCAGTAACAATCGAACCAATTGGACATGGGCATAGTCATGGTTCATGACCTCTGCTAGCTTTCCTACAGACAGGATAGTTTTGTTCAGGAGAGTAGCGTGTGTGTTGACCACCAGAATAGTGTCCTGGAGAGACTTTCCCACATGTTGCAACCTAAGGGCCTGTGCCTTCATCTGCTGCTGGATAAGTGGCATCTCTTCAGTAATCTCCCTAACATTCCTCTTGACTGTGGCTAGACTGACTGCGTTGACGGCAGTGGTACCTAGGGCAAATAGTGACCCTACGGCTGCCCCTATCGATAGTAGCGCCCCGACGAATCGTTTTTCTCGCCTGGGCTCAGCTAGTTCTGACTGGGTTACTGTGAACTTTTGGAGTTGGGCCAACATATGGGCAGTGTCTAGCTGGGCGTGCTTAATTGCCTGGCTGGTCCAGTCAGCCCAACTCAAATGCGCCGCAGGTGGAATGTGTTGGCGGTACACATTCTCTGCATCTAGGCGGACATATACCCTCTGCGTGTGTACTCTGCAGTTAGTTATGAGGAGTCCTGGATCGTCGCGGAGAACGATTCCCGTAGGGGGTCCGTTCGTGATTACGTCTGCTGGGTTGGTTTTGACCAGGGCGCAGAGTGTCAGGATCATCCAAAGGAACTCCATCCTACAGAAACGCATAATCAGAGATTGTTGGATTATTTCAGTTATTTGTATTCGTAAACAAAAATTGTTTTGACAACTATTTTTCTGTTTTTCTTATTTTTAATCAGTACAGCGCAGGACGATATCACTAGTGACAACAGATGTATATCTGGTAGCTGGGAAGAGAATAAAAGATATTAGGTGCAACGTACTGGTCTCCTGGAAGGGATCAGCTGAGGGTACTTAAGAATTTTCTTAGTACCTCTGGTTTTTTCTAGGGTTTTTATCTATTCGGTGCTGGCTAGCACCCCTTCTATTCCCATGGGGGGAGTGTACAACTTGATTTGGTTCCGGTGGACCCACTTTAATGTGGCGTTTTGTCGACCTTTGCTGATTTTGATCTGGTAAGCTACAGGTGATAGCTTCACCACAATCTCGTGTGGCCCCGTCCAGTGGGGCAGGAACTTTGTTGCGACGCCCGCGGGTTTGGTGTATATGTAGTACCATACCTTATCTCCGACCTCGAACACCTGGTGTGAGGCTTTTTTGTCGTAATAGGTCTTGTCACCTTCTGCACTTCTTTCCAATTGTCCTTGAGCGTACGCAAAGGTAGTCTGGAGATGGTTCCGCAAGTCGGTCACGTATTGGTGAGCCGTGTAGGCGGTGGCTGCGGCGACATCTCCCGGTTGGTTCAGGAGATGCAGTGGAAGGGTCATTTGCCGGCCCGTCATCATCTCAAAGGGTGTCATTCCCGTAGACCTGTTGCGTGTGGCTCTGATTGCCATCAGTACCAATGGGAGTTTGAGGTCCCAATCTTTGTGGTTGGCTGCCACATATTTCCTCAAGATTCTGACAATTGATTGGTTGCTCCTTTCTACCCCCCCCGAGCTCCTAGGGTGGTACGCGATGTGGAGTTTAGCTTTGACTCCCAGGAGCTTCCACAGTTCGGTTATTACAGCTGCCGAAAAGTGGGTTCCTCTGTCGCTGTCCACGGTTTCTCCTGGCAGGCCGAAACGACTGAAAACGTGGTTTAGCAAAAGAACGGCAGTGGTTTCCGCTGTCATTGGTCGCCGGCAGGCACTCCACCCACTTTGTGAATGCGCAAGTCACTGTGAGGAGGTACTTGTTGCCTCTGGCCGACCTGGCAACTGGGCCGACCCAGTCGATCTGGATCGAGCTCCAGGGGTAAGACACACCCTTGCGTTGCAGGGTTGCTCTGTGAAGTGGCTTGGTGGGTTGAAACTGGCAGCAAACTAGACACCCCCTCACGTATCGTGCCACGTCTTGTTCCATGTGAGGCCAGTGGGCCACCTGTCGCAATGTTTCACATGTAGCCTTGACCCCCCTATGGCCTCCACATGGCTCGTCGTGGGCATGAGCTATCATTATCCCCCTCTGTGTTTCAGGAACCACCCACCTTCGAGCGGTGTCGGTTTCTGAAACATACACCAATAGGTCATCTACAAGTGTGAGGTGCTGTTTAGTTGCGTACAGTGAACGCAAGTCGTGTGAACCTGCCAAAGCCAGTTCGGACACTGGGTGGTTGACAGGATCCGACAGGAATGCCATCAACGTGGCGAGGGACTCATCTTGGTGTTGCATTGCTACCAGGTCGCCATTCATGAATGAATGCGTTAGCAACACATTATGTTTGTGCGACGACGTTTTCCGTGGTGCTACATGGCTACGCGTTTCCGCAGACACCATAGCTTCCTCAGTGGGTTTTTCGTCTCGAGCAGCAAACACCCAAGGGGTGCCGTGAATTGCACCAGATTTCGCCATGCTGTCAGCATGGTCGTTGCCAAGTTTGTCACGACCAGGTGATTTGGAGTGTCCCTTGACTTTCTTCCAATACACCTGTATGTCGTGTTTGGTGATGAGGTCATCACAAGCTAGAATGAGCTCTTTGTTTTTCACCTCTTTACCACTTGAAGTAGTCATGTGCTTTTGTTTCCAAAATGGCAAGTGGCATAAGAAGGTGAGTCTCGCGTAGTTTGAGTCGGTGCAGATCGCCAGTTCTGCCAATTCGTTTTTCACCGCTGTTTGCAGGGTGATCAACACGCCAGCCACTTCTGCAAACTGGCTGGTCTTGTTGCCAAGCTGAAATTGAAGTGGTTTGCACGGAATGTCGTTGTGCCATACCAATCCCACCCCAGCTTGCAAGTGGTCTAGATGGCGGTAAGAACAGCCATCTACAAATGCCATCGGCATGTCGAGACCCACGTTCTCTTCGAAATAGTGATGGTTCGAAGGCAATGGCGGAGCGATGTCACGCGGGTGTGGTCCGGAGTCGGTTTCATCGTCACCACAGTGTTGACACACCGCCAAAGCACTGCCCAAAGGCAGGTTCTTTGCTTTTGCGTAGTTGATTACTACATCATGGCTCTGCAGCGTCATGAGCCAAGCCGCTATCCTGCTGTTGTGTACAGCACCCTCACGGATTCGTTGGCTTTTCAGAAAAGTCACAGGCTGGTGACATGTTTCTATGATCACCTTTTGTCCGCCGACATAACTGGTGAAGTGTTTGATCGCCCAGACTGTCGACAGCAGCGCTTTTTCGCAGTCTGAGTATTTGTGTTCGGCGGGGTTGAGTGTTTTGCTCGCGTAAGCAACCACACGTTTGTCTTGGTCGTATTTTTGGTACAACCCAGCGCTAAGGCAGTGCTCTGAGAAACCGACTTCCAAAAAGAATGTCTTGTCTTTGTTGGGGTATACCAGGCAGGGTGCCTCGCAAAGCAGGTTTTTCAAGGAAGTCACCGCTTCGTTGTGAGTGACATCCCAAACGAATGGGGTGTCTTTCTGAAGAAGGTGAGTCAACGGTTTTGACAAGTCGGCGTAGTTTTCGATGAATTGACGGGAGTAATTACATACTCCCAAGAAGCTGCGCACCTCGTGAAGGTTTGTAGGTGTTTTGATGTTGCGGACTGCTTGGATTCGGTTAGACTGTGGCAGGATGCCCTCGGCACCCACCAGAAGCCCAACGTAGTTTACCTTGGTCCTGCACCATTGTCCTTTCATGATGGCCAACTTAGCCCCTGCAGTCCCGAGTTGGGTGAGAACGTGGTCCATTTCATTGAGGTGATGTGACCAAGTCTCACTTCTCATGAGAACGTCGTCCACGTAAATTATCGTCCCCCTAGAGGCTGCGTCTGGCATCGCCTTGTGCAGGAAGATGTTGAACTCTGAGGGGGAGTTCGCATACCCGAATGGGCAACGATTGAACGTGAAGAGCTTGTTCGAGAAAGAGAAAGCCAACTTGTGTTGGTCACGCGGGTCGACTGTCATGGTCCAGAAACCATTTGCCACGTCGACGGTGGAGAAGTACTTGGCGTTTGCCACCTTTGGCAACTCTTGGTCGAGCTGTGTCATTGGCCAACGAGACAACGGAACCAGTTTGTTGAGTTGTCTATAGTCAATGGTAAGATGCCATTTACCCGTTGGTTTCAGAACGGGCCACACGGGAGCGCTGTACGTACTGTTACATTCCCTGATTATCCGTTTAGCTAATAAGGAATCGATAATCTCTTGTACTGCTGCGTATGCTGCGAGCGGAATTTTGTATTGTCTAACGAACGTAGGAGTTGCTCCGGGTGGCGTAGGAATACGCACCACATGGATACCCGTAACCCCGCAATCCAGCGAGTCTGTCGACCAGATCTCACTGTGTTTGTTAAACAATTCTCTCAACTGATGGCGTTCAGTGTCATTGACAAGAGCATCAGCCTCCGACAGTAGTTGTATTACCTGTGCATGGAAACCAGGATATGGTTCGGCGACATTGTACAGGTCTTCATCGGGTGGTGACGGCATGTCACCTTTGGAAGAGTCATCGGTTGTTTCCTCACAAGAGTGTACTTCGCATGCAGGAGGAGACGCAATATCATCCTCCGTGACGATGGAGTATATTAACAGGTTGCTGTCAGGATCGACATCCAGCCGGAATGCCGATGTGTCGTCCAGTGGCAATACAGGAGTTAGTGCTATTGCTTTTGACTGACAAGTAAACAGCGTACCTCCCTCGCCATCTAGGTCTAGGGAGGACGGAAGAGGCCCAATCACAGGAACAACTAGTTCAAAATCCTAGCTGAGTGTGCCGAGGAATGGAAATATCCGCTTGAGTCAGATTTTGTACCAGGAGGTAAGTGGATCTAGCGGTTAGTTCCAACAGTGGGTTGCCATTGATAGTTAGCCCCAAGTCGAATAGTTTTGGGGAGGGTTGGAAGAACGCAGTGGTGCCTTCCATCCGGTATCCGGGCGCCAGGTTCAGTCTTACAGAAACCTCTGTGGTTCTTGCCGGTATCAACATGGCGGACTCAGTTATCGTCTTGCAAGCTTCAGGAATAGTCTGCCCGGAAGCCATTCGCACCGGGTCGAAAGACAAGGCATGTTGGTTTGGCTGCGCCAAAGACCAAAGAACTTGGTGTATGGTATCAAGTTTAACACCCAATCTTACCAAAATGTCCGCTCCCACATAGACTGTATGTGGGAGGTCCGCGACAACCAGTAGGTAGTGGGATAATTCCTTGGTTCCAATGCGGATCGATAGCGCACACACCCCTATTGCGGTGAGTGTTGTCTGGGGAGTCGTTCCCAGTGGAAATCTAAACGTTTTCGGCACAAGGGGATGGCAGTTAGCCGTTTTCGAAATTTCGTTGAACATTTCCAAACTGATTGCGGATTTTTCTGACCAGGTGGCCAGCCTGGTATCCTCAGCCATAGTGCCGTTTAGGCACACGCCCCCTATCAGAGGAGGGCGGTAAGTGTCGGCTGGTGAATCACCCAAGCCGCACAAGAAAACCACATGTTCGGTTAAGTTCCGAGTTTAACTCACATTGTCATTTGCCACAAATGGCGGGCTCATGGCCAAGTTCACAGGGTTTGCGTCAGATGCTGACGTTGGACCCACGTCGTTGCACAATGTATGGCAGGTAGCCTTGGAAGAATGCGGCGAAGTCAACGGAGTTGGCATAGGTATTTGTGACCAGATTTGATTGGTTTTCCAATCCATTAGTGGTACCAAACGGTCAATTAAATCACTCCCAATCAGCATTCGTTCGATTTCGATGCTAGTCACATACACGGGGTGTATCAGTGACACGCTTTCGAAGTTGAGTTTAAGTAGGAGACGTTTGGTTAGGGGCGAGGTAGCTTGAGTGAAACCTCGAAGATTCGTATCGCAATGTTCCGTTTTCAACCAACGTTTTGTTGGGTCCACTGCCCTTTTTAGTTCATCCAGCAAGGTTTCGGATATGAGGGAAATTGTTGAACCCGAATCTATCAGAGCGTGACAGGTCACACAGTCCTCCAGGACTGTTCTAAGGTATGGCCTGTTCGAGTTGGTTTTTCTCGTCATATCCCCAACAAAATGGAGTGGGTTGGGAGAACGGAGCGGTTTGTAATCTGCGTCGATTTCCAAGACAGATAAGTCACCTACGTGACCCAGTGGGTCCTCTATCGGAATGGTAGAGGAATCATCTGTTGCAAAGCTGCTTATCTCGTGCATCTCCACCTCCGTGTCCAAGTTTGTAGACAAAACCTGCGGGCTTGTGTCTAGAACGGGCGGTACCTGGACAGGGATTTGAGTGGGGGCGGGGGTAATGGAAATGTTTGCGTCCTCTTGAATTGCATGAATTTCGGCGGACTCGGTTTCCAACGATTTTACGCCTAGTCATGAGGATTTATCCTTGTCCTCTTTCTCAAATTTCTTACGATGCAGTACATCTTTTATCAGAGCTTCTATATCATTTCGGTTAGCGTTTAAATCATTGTTGAACACTTTGTTGCCCTTGTTACGCTTGTTACCCTTGTGTCCTGACCCTTTGTGAGAGTTAGGCGGAGGGGCATGTCGGCTAGGTTGATCTCTACGGGACCTGTTAGATTGGGGACGTTCATCGTAGCTATTGTTACGGTGGTGGTTGTCGGGGTGGTGGTTACTTGGTAGCCACCCCCTTTGATCGTCCTCTTTTACAGCATATGTCCCAGATGCAGCCCCTTCTAATTCGAGTGATGGTTCCCGCCTAAGCTCAAAAGTCGAGGTGTCCGGGCTCTTAGCCCGGCTTGCTTTTGATGCTTCAAAAGCGGTGCTTGCCAGCTCTCGGAGCGTCGAGATTGGCAACCCGACGTGGGCAGTAGGGCCCAAGTAGTTAATGAAGTTGGGAGACATGTTTGACAGAAAAAGTTGTTTGAACGGTAATAGGTCTTCCATTCCTGTTTCAGTGAGCATGCCAAAGTAAGCTGAACGAAGCCGGTGATAGTAGGCTTGTGGGTGTTCATTTTGAGCTTGTCTGATATTGTTAGCCAACGAACTATCGTGTTTGCGAGTCGCAGAACCACTGAATTCTATTTTCAAAACCGTGGCAAGTTTAGCATAGTCGTTTTGCACGTGTTGCTCTTGTAGACGGATGAACCTTGTCACGTGTCTGTTGGACGTTCACTTCAAAAGATAGAGCCTGTCTGCATTCGTAGCATTTGGGTAGCCATCCAAGGCGTCCTCTATGTCTGCTAAGAATGTCTCAGTGTCGTTTGGCTTTCCCGGAACGGGGTCGAAGAGGCGGAAGTTTTTGACGATTTTGTCAAGGCGATCCCCGCCAAGTGCGCGGGGAGCATCTGCACTCTCCCGTGGAGAATTGTGGGCCGAGAGGCCAAGAGGAAAAGTCAAGCTGTGGTTGTGTTGGCGAGGAGGCCCCAATTCACTGTGGGTCGAATGGCCAAGAGAAAGAGGCTGAAATCTCCTGTCATCTACATTCCCTCGTTCTCTTAGCTCCGGATGTGAGCTAGGTTGCTTGGTCTGGTTGTCCCGCGATAGCGCGTGACTGTTCTGGAGTTCCTCCAGATGATACCTAAGGGTGGTGTTATGCTGCATCGCAGAGTCCACCTGGGAGTTGAGGGTGTTTATTTTCGACACGTAGGTGTCGCCCTTTTTTCGCTCGGCCTCATACTTATCTGTCATGGTTTGCAGGGAGAGGTCGCGAGTGTGGAGTGAGAGATCCAGTGATGCGATGTCCTCCTTTTGTTTAGAGGTCACATTTTCCAACTTTCTCACCTGGTCTTTCTCATCCTTCATTAAATCAGCGACTTCAATGAGTTCTGCTGTTTTGTCCTCCAACTTGGTCATTGTGTTCCTTAACTGATCGTCTTTGGTCTGCAGCTTTTGGAATAGAGCATTATTGCTTTGAGTGGTTTCATTCACAACCGTTTGTAGGGCATCAATTTGCTCGCCCCGTTTTCTAACTAGCTCGTCCGATTCATCTAGTTTCGCGTGGACTTCATCGTATTTAGTTTTGGCTAAACCGAGTTGTTCTTTTAGAATACGGACTTGGTCAAGAGTTTGTTCGCGTTCTTTGTTATAAGTGTTAGACAGATCTTCCAATTTATCTGTTCTCACACACAGTTCCTCAGCTAGCAGTAGCTTATCTTTTTCGGCTTTCGATGCCAGCTCCCTGGTTCTCTCCACCTGTACCTTGAACTCCCCAGCTTCCTGCTCGTGCCTCTGCTGGGCACTGAGGTACTGGTACACTGTCCATCTCTGCTGGTGGGCATAGTTGAGGGCTAAACTGGAGAGAACCTTCACAAGGCCTCTGCCTGATGGTCTATTTTGAAGAGCTTCTGTCGCAATGTCTGCATTTTTCTCGCTTATGGCATTGAAATCTAACATTTTCAGCCCCTCGGCATAGTTAGGATTTGCATCGTTGCTGAGGTCCGCGATCAATCTTTCCGTGGGTGAAGGTCCACTGATTAGAGGGGAAATGGGTGGAAACCCATCTGATGGATTGCTCATTATTATGATTGTCAGTTATTTCAATTTACGTAATGTTTGGGGTTTTTAGTTGGAGGCTGCAAACACGATTTAACTCAGTTTGTAAACGTCAATGAATCATCAAGACTGGGTCAGTAATGTGAGTTGGTTATTACTGAACTTGCCAAAACAGGTTTAATTGATTAAATCGATTTTAATGATAAATCTAACCTGTATCGGCTATTTGGGAATTTTAATTTTAATTCACCTGAAAGAGTTGCTATCTCTAAGTTAACGTTGAAAAGTTTAACTATGTCTCATTGGTTAGTACACATTAGTTTGCGTATTATTCCAATAACCAACCTGGACGGTAGTGTAGCAATTTAATGTATATTAAATTGAACGAGACAATGATATCCAATCAGTTGAGACTGGTTAGATATCGTACAGCATAACCTGAATTATTTAAAAATAATTACTGGTGATTCTACACCACCGGAGGTCACTGTTAACACAAGCTAAAATCGACAGGGTACCAGTGAAAATAGAATTTTACAATACTGTTAAAAAGTCTACCTAAACACCATTAAGCTGGTAAAACAGCTTTAATCTATTCATCAATTTGAATGATTAGTCAACCCCGTATAGGCTAAAGGAATTAGCTTTAATTAACCTGAAGTAATTGCTATATCTAAGTTAACATTGAAAAGTTTAACTATGTCTCATTGGTTAGTACACATTAGTTTGCGTATTATTCCAATAACCAACCTGGACGGTAGTGTAGCAATTTAATGTATATTAAATTGAACGAGACAATGATATCCAATCAGTTGAGACTGGTTAGATATCGTACAGCATAACCTGAATTATTTAAAAATAATTACTGGTGATTCTTCACCACCGGAGGTCACTGTTAACACAAGCTAAAATCGACAGGGTACCAGTGAAAATAGAATTTTACAAAACTGTTAAAAAGTCTACCTAAACACCATTAAGCTGGTAAAACAGCTTTAAATTATTAATCAATTTGAATGATTAGTCAACCCTGTATAGGCTAAAGGAATTAGCTTTAATTAACCTGAAATAGTTGCTATATCTAAGTTAACGTGGAACAGTTTAACTATGTCTCATTGGTTATGGCACATTCGTGTGTGTATTATTCCCATAACCACCCTGGACAGGTAGTGTATCAATTTAATATATGTATAAAATTGAACAAGACAATGATATCTAATCAGTTAAGACTGGTTTGATATCCTACAGCGTAACCTGACTTATTTCACGAAAAATGACTGGCGTTTCTTCGCCAGAGGTTACGGATAGCCCAAGCTGAGATCACACAGGATTCCCGTCTAACGCGGGAATTCACTATGAACAAAGAGGAAAACAAAAATGGCTGCTCCCTTTTGTTAGCTTAGCATCTGGCGCAATGCTTAGCTTTCCTCGCGCGGGGTTTCCCCCTCGCCGCACAAGGGATGTTCCCTCCAACAAGGGATCAGGTTTACTTGGTGACGTCTCACGTTCAACCCTTAACCTCTCCCCGTTACCCAACGCGAGAGGTAGAGAGATAATAACTTCGCTTCGGTCAAACGAATATATCTACTCTAATTTCCGTAATGGCTGGCTCATATGTCCTCTGCTCTAGGAATTACTTATGACCGAGTCAGATCACTCCTGAAAGCGATCGACAGAAATAACACTACGTTAGGCCCAACTAGTATTATTTCTCAGAATGCCTGCATCGGCTGGTACATATGCCCTAGCTCGTAGCATTCGGTAGATCCCCTTCACACTGGCTTTGGTCAGATATACAACAGGGGCCGTTCTCTCCCGACCAGTATCTGGGTGAAATGGAACGACACACACACTTCTCTCCCGCACTAGTCCTGCCTATAGCTATTAATGGAATGTATATATATTGCTACACAATTGATATGGAATAACACAACAGTGCGGCCTAGTCCTATCTTAGACTCCTCACAGGGGGCGCCATATGTCGTGACGTTGTATTAGTCAATGTGACGACTGCTGCTCATCGAATGATTAACGGTTTATAATTGCGTGATTAAATGAATTAAGCAATGAATCAAGCAATTATTAACTCATTAACCTGGGGCACCATGGGAACATTGTTTTGATTGAGTTTCTATTTCCCAAATTAACTCAAAGGATATCAGAATATCGATTACAACAGTCGCTAAATTAATCAATTTCCTCTACAGTCTCATAATCTGAACGTCGTACAATCCGGGAATCTGCACAGACCCGGGCTTTACCACTGAATTTACCACACCAATCTTAGTTGATTATTTATTTACTAGCAAGCTAAAATGATGATAAAAATACACATACACAAAACACAGTCTAGCTATTTATTAGGACTTAGTATAACGGGCCAACACACTATGGCGCTTGTTACCCAAAATGGGGATTTTAAAGAGAGAGAAATAAAGGAAGTACACGAGAGAAATATACATTTGGGTTCATTTGTCAGCCATGCTTATTTAAAATTAGCCTTGCGCCGAACTGCCGCTCTTATGGGTCAGAATATAATGATGTAATTACGTGTTGGAGGTCTCAGGTGGGAAGCTCCGCGTGGGTCGTTTAGGCTTCTAAATGACGCACTTCTCCGGCGCAACTCTCTGGTTGTCCTCACGATGTCAGTGTCCTTCTTGGCTAAGTGGTCTGATCCTCACCCTTGATCTGAAAGGGGTCTTCTGAGGACAGACAGCTCTGTAGCTCAGAGCTCACAGCTTCGGCCCGAACGGGGTAGATACCACGATTCAATGGAGAGTGGAGGCTGGGTGGTTCGGCTTGAATTCACCCGCTTAGACACAGCTACTCGTCCGTAGCTCGTGTAGAAAAAGATTTCTTTGTCTTCAACCTTGTGTTTCGTTTTGGGGTTCGTCGACTTTGTTAGACCTTAGCTGCAGCTTGGGGTCAATTAGTCTCCTATGTTAATTCTTCACTCTCTTGTCTTATACCCTCGGGTCAGAAGTGGGTGTAACCGCCTTTAGGGCAATTCTCTGGGCGGACCAAGTAAAGGGGGCAAGGCTTAGATTTGGCTAAAAATCCGATTTTAGACACTTACTTCACATTTCATCTTTACCAAAACATTCTGTTTGATTTGGATATTTTCCAAACAGCGTACAATGTATAAACATCAGGCGTATACTGGGAAAACTCTTAAAGGTACAATGTTTTCATAATAACGTCATCTCTTAACCTTTAAAAACAAATACAAAAGTTACATACATTTTAATATTCCACTTTTCGTCATAACCACCATTGTGGCTGACGGAAACCATTGTTCCAAAGTCCCTTTATTGCATGTTTAATGTTCTGAGGCCAGTTCTCCATTGTTAGGACAAAGGAATTTCTCTGTGGCCTAAGTTTATTATGGGCATGAGGTGTCATAAAACCCCCACATCTTCAGACCCCTAGATCTCTCCTCCTCTGTTGGGGGTTTGGGAGATAATCTGTAGGGTGGTGGTCTCCTGTACCCTGACCTGATCAGGACAGTCATGACAGGTATTTGTAAATTGCTCCCAAGGATGAACCAGACGATGTCTGTATAAGAGTAAGACTATAATGTGTGATGTCCAAATAAATAATAACTCCGCCAATTTGCATGTAACATATAGTGCGTATAGCCTTAATATTCATGATGATATTTGTAATCCATATCGTATCACCGTCATAGTTGCATCATAATTACCTTTAACATCATTGAAAAACACATCCCAGCATTTCCATAGCAATTGATGTTTGACATGATCACGAAAGATACCTTGCATTACTATAGAGACGGCTTCACTACAGTACAAATGTATCCCGTACATTATTATTATTCCCTAATGTCCCTATTCTGATATCTTCCCTAGCTTGGTGTGACTACCACTTTAATGCTGACCTCCCTATAGGCTGTCTCATCGTTGTCGGTGATCAGGCCTACCACTGTTGTGTCATCTGCAAACTTAATGATGGTGTTGGAGTCATGCCTGGTCATGCAGTCATGGGTGAACAGGGAGTACAGGAGGGGACTGAGCATGCACCCCTGGGGAGCTCCAGTGTTGAGGATCAGCGTGGCAGATGTGTTGCTACCTACCCTCACCACCTGGGGGTGGCCCGTCAGGAAGTCCAGGATCCAGTTGCAGAGGGAGGTGTTTAGTCCCAGGATCCTTAGCTTAGTGATGAGCTTTGAGGGCACTATGGTGTTGAACGCTGAGCTGTAGTCAATGAATAGCATTCTCACATAAGTGTTCCTTTTGTAAAGGTGGGAAAGGGCAGTGTGGAGTGCACTAAAGGTTGCATCATCTGTGGATCTGTTTGGGCGGTATGCAAATTGGAGTGGGTCTAGGGTTTCTGGGATAATGGTGTTGATGTGAGCCATTACCAACCTTTCAAAGCACTTCATGTCTACGGACATGAGAAGTCCAGTGGACGTTACACCTCCAAAACAGACCTCACAAGTCAAATTGCTATTGATAACAGCGATATCAAATCAAATCAAATGTATTTATAT
Source organism: Salmo trutta (assembly GCF_901001165.1). Lineage (NCBI taxonomy): Eukaryota > Metazoa > Chordata > Actinopteri > Salmoniformes > Salmonidae > Salmo > Salmo trutta. Next base: position 41,352,004 of record NC_042985.1, on the reverse strand, counting down.
AGCCCTTCTTTCATCAGCTGATATCTCAAAGTGCTGTACAGAAACCCAGCCTAAAACCCCAAACAGCAAGTAATGCAGGTGTAGAAACACGGTGGCTAGGAAAACCTTCCTAGAAAGGCCAAAACCTAGGAAGAAACCTTGAGAGGAACCAGGCTATGAGGGGTGGCCAGGAGTTAGTAGTCAACCAGATTGCAACATGTGTAAGGGAATCTCCAGAACACTCTTCTGATGGTTAACACACATGCCCCTCATATAGAGAACCCTTCATTCAGGAATAAAGTTATTAGAAGTCATGAGCCATGATAACACCGTGTATGAATGTTTCAGTGCTTAGAGAGTACTTCCGTCGTGAGGTTAGCTCCTCCTTGGATAATATAGGTATAAAATAGACTCCTTCATACCTATCACCACTACAATGTTTATGACACACTGACATGTAGTAAAACTACTACAGGTCCCCTTAACACATCTTGAGGTCGACATCAATTCTTACTGACCTCCAGGCATTGACCTGGAAGTGATCTGATGACCTCATACTCATTCTGAACAGGTTGCAGCCTACCCGGATACTTGGTTTCTTTCCCTTGGTATGTGCTCTTGTGTAAGCACAAACGCACAACAAAATATTTAATGAGGGTTTATGCTCGGATCACTTAAGGGTCCGATCAATATACCAGCCTTAGTAAAGTTATAATTTATTCTGAAGGCTTTGACTCTACAGCTACAGTACTCACCAGTTTCTCCACAGAGGTTCATAGGTCATCCCTGTAGACTGCCCGAAGCTGGTGCCTCACAGCTGTAGACTTATCATGTAGTTATCAACTTAGGATAGTGTCCTAAGCAACACACCGGGAATTAGGAACGCCCTAGGTATAACATTAGACGATGCCATGATATTGGCATTTTGCCAAGACCTTGGACATATGTAGAATACAGTCCAATTAGATGATTAAGGTGTGATACCTATATTTTGTTTATCTTTTGTTTATGCTTTCATTCCTTTTTGCTTCATTTCCTTTGAAACTTGTGAAGTGATAGAGCCATAAACAAGTTCCCCATACAACCATCACTTAGTGCCACAACGCCGCTCATTTGGGAAGAAATGTAATTATGTATTTTGTGAGTATGTGTGCGTTGTTAACATCTGCCTAAGTTACTGCCTAGATCCACCAGCCTGGACAACCAGACAATGGGTCCGGAACAGCGATCCCAATCCGGACATCCGCTGCTCATCCTTGTGGCGGCCTACTCCCTTTGCAGAAATCCTACCTGGGTCAACCACCAGAGGGGGACTGCAAAGGCGATCACCAACCGGACATCCACTGCCCATCATTGTGGTGTGGTGGACTGCTCTGCTTTCAGAGAGCCTACTAAGGTAAACAACAGAGGGGGGGACCACAACGGTGAACACCAACCAGGACATTTAATTTTATTTAACTAGGCAAGTCAGTTAACTTCTTATCTTCTTCTTCGGTAGCGTCCCACCTGGCCAACATTTGGTGAAATTGCAGAGCGCGAAATTCAAAAATACTCAATTCAAATATTTAACATTCTTGATAAAATAAAGCTTAACTTGTTAATCCAGCCGCTGTGTCAGATTTCAAAAAGGCTTTACAGCGAAAGCACACCATGCGATTATCTGAGGACAGCGCCCCGCATACAAACACATGAAAATCATTTTTCAACCAGGCAGGTCCGACACAAAAGTCAGAAATAGCGATATAATTAATGCCTTACCTTTGAAGATCTTCTTCTGTTGGCACTCCAAAATGTCCCAGAAACATCACAAATGGTCCTTTTATTCGATAATGTCCTTCTTTATGTCCCAAAAATGTCAATTTATTTTGCGCGTTTGATTCAGAAATACACTGGTTTCAACTCGCCCAACTTGCGTACAAAGTATCTAATAAGTTACCTGTAAACTTGGTCCAAACATTTCAAACAACATACCTAATCCAATCTCAGGTACCCTAAAACGTAAATAATCGCTAAAATGTAAGACAATAAACTGTTTCTAATACCGGATAAAAAGAATGTGGAGCGCGCTCCTGTTCACACACAACAAAGCAGTAGAGTCCATCTGGAGTGACACTTACAATGAATAGGACTACTTCTTCATTTCTCAAAAGAAAAACATAGAACAATTTCTAAAGACTGTTGACATCTAGTAGAAGCCATAGGAACTGCAACCAGGTTCCTAATAGTAAGGGTATCTCATAGAAAATCCTATGACCTCATTTTTCCCCCCTGGATGGTTTGTCCTCGGGGTTTCGCCTGCCAAATCAGTTCTGTTATACTCACAGACATTATTTTAACAGTTTTAGAAACTTTAGAGTGTTTTCTATCCAAACCAATTATATGCATATCCTAACTTCTGGGCCTGAGTAACAGGCAGTTTACTTTTGGCACGCTTTTCATCCGGATGTCAGAATACTGCCCCCTACCTAAGAGGGGTTAAGAACAAATTATTATTTTCAATGACGGCCTAGGAACAGTGGGTTAACTGCCTTGTTCAGGAGCAGAATGACAGATTTTTACCTTGTCAGCTCGGGAATTCAATCTAGCAACCTTTCGGTTACTGGCCCAACACTCTAAGCACTAGGCTACCTGCCGCCCCTCGCCATTCCTATGGTGCTTTGCAGCTTTCAGAAAGCCTACCCGGGTCAACCACCAGAGGGGGACCGCAACGATGATCCACAACCAGGACATCACGTGGTCATGATTTTTATGTTGGTTTGCAACTTGCAGGATAATCACAAGATTGAACCTACCAGAAGGGGGACTATCATGACGCGCCCTTTTTGGTTGAGGATCATAGCCCTCTCTCTCTCTCACCACAGGTTTATGACAGTCATAAATTCCTAAAACTCTTACCCTACTTGGCCAAAATTAAGGTTGAGAATCCCTTTGTTACCACAGAGAAATACTTTGCAGTATGGTAATGTCAAAAGGTTGAATCATGTAACAGTATTTCTGTATTCCAAGCAGTTGGAGTGGTCCATGGACACTTAAGGAACAGTTATGTCGAGTTTGTTTCATTTGGTGACCTCATGAAAGACAGGAGACACACATTACTGTTTCTTTGTTTGTATACACTTCTCAATTATGAGGTTTGCTTATAAATAAAAGCATTCTGAACGAGAGTATGGGTTTTCATATAAAGTTTTAACTAGTCAGTGACCACAACCCGTGAGCACAGACATTTACATTGGTGTCACGGAACGCCCCCTTTTCTACTAAAAGTATAAAACTCACTTTCCGACTAAATTTACATTAGACCAAAACATGCCGCGTGATGCTGGTGTGTGAAGTGGTTTAAACTACAACTCTACAAAAGGACAAGACCAGAGAACGTGGAGATCATCACCACGTTGAAATGGTGAAGAAATCTACAAACTAAAGACCAGTTATTCAGGCTGCAGCTGTTTAAATACTTTAGTCTGGTAAACGCATCCATTCTAAGAACATTTCCGAATGGTACTCTGACTTATCCATTATAACAACGTACAACTACGACAGACTTTGATCTCGGGTGGACAAACCAGAGGCTGTCTGTCGACTCAATATCCAGAGACGGACCGGCGATCACAGAGAGGAACAAAGGCATACACCTGTAAATATGTAAATTGCCATTTATTTTCGAATGAGTGGTTGTTCATGTTAAAAGTATTAGCGTTTCCATGAGTGTAGTTACAAACTGAGTTTCCAGCTCTTGAGCTGTCCCCACCCCTTTCCTTTGTCTACCAAGCCGTCATAACGGTTTCGTCCACTAGGGACTGTTCCTTCTGTCATGTTAGTACCCAATGTATAACTAATTGTGTGTGTTTATGTAATTCTGTGATTGATTTGTTAGTAAATAAATAATTAATCACATTTTTATATAGCTGATTCATGATTTATTTTAGGGTTCATGCAGATGTCCAAGAGTTTGCGACATTCAGGAATGAGCCTGAGGTAACAATACATTAATAGAAGACTGTAATTGATAAGATAATAAAATATCTTTAGAGTTATATTCGGGAAATTGAAACTCTATAAACAACATTTTCCTGTGGTGCCCCAACTTCCTAGTTAATTACTATTCCGTGATTCGTTTAAAACTGGAATAATTACACATCGAGAATTGATTTGATAAAATAAGCCTTCACATTTAATGATAGTCAACGCTACGACATAGGGTCCAAAAGTATTGTGATAAATTCACTTATATGTGTATTAAAGTTGTCAGAAGCTGAGTATTTTTGTATTTTATGTTTGAATTGATTCATTTTACTATGTTATTAAATATCTACGTTTAATTTCACTCTGTCCATTCTTGATCTTTAGCCTATGCCTATTACTATAACACAATGCACATAGCTAATTATCTTATGGAGTAGATACAATAATATTTACTGTATAGACTGGTAATTTGCAAGTTATAGTCTATGGGTTCCAGATCAAACGTGTTGGTCTTTCAGCCAAAACACCCCATACAGAAGCAATCAGTTGATATAATAAAGAACAAACATAACAAATCTGACTATATCAATCAGACAGTATTAGGTCAGATGGTTGAAAATCACAGATTCATATTGTAATCTTTACAGTAGGCAAAAATCATCTTGTGGTCTTCCTATTTGTTGTTAGTGACGCTCTCCATTCTCCACTGCTGTGGTTCTGAACTCGCCACAGCATGCCTTGCATTTCTCCCACGCTGGCTAGCAGCAGCTGTCCCTGGTCCTGAAATAAGACGTTGGCGCAATATTATAAAAGGCGCACAGGTTAACGTACACAGTTCTTCATTTTACCTGTCCCTTCTCCAATATAGTTAAGCTACAACATTCTGTTTGGAGCAAATTAATGCCAATCTGAGACTTAGAAGTAAACAAGAGTGACCTTTTGTCTTTCTACTGGAATAATGTTAGTTCAATGGATAAAGGTGCAGCATAATTTTGTTCCAAATGCCACCCTATTTCCCTTGAAAGTGCACTACTTTTGATCAGAGGCCTAGGCACATGTTGATATATTAGTTATGAGCAGTGGATTGGGATAATCAACTTTAGTACTTAGTGGATGTCTTATGAGTAATGAGAAAATAATCATCAAAAGTGATGAGAATATTGCATTTTGGAAAGCATTTTGGCTGACTGACCTTGAACTTCACAATTCATATCAGAGTTTATTATAGGCCTACAGGCTAGGCTATATATTAAAATACATAGGCCCACGTGTATATCAACATAGCTTATATATATATATATATATATATATATACAGCATATATAATGCTATTATGTATATTACTTCACCTGCATTTTTTCTGTGGGATATAGACCTACCCCTGAGTCATATTTTTTAATTTTCTAAGCAAGTCAGTTAGGAACAAATTCTTATTTACGATGACGGCCTACCACAGCCAAACACAGATGACGCTGGGCCAATTGTGTGCCACCCTATAGGACTCCCAATCACGGCCAGATGTGATGCAACCTGGATCCGAACCAGAGACTGCAGTGACGCCTCTTGCACTGAGATGCAGTGCCTTAGACCACTGTGCCACTCGGGAGCTCCAGTGACATTGACAGACCGTCTATCTGTTTTGGCTCTAGGCTAATTGTCTGCGGAAAATATTTGATGAAGGTGAAAGCCAAATCATGCCACAACTGCTTTTTTTGAATAGGCAGTGAGAATTAATTTTCAAAATGGCAATAGAGGTGATGTGAGTAATGGATATAGGAGTTGAAAGGCCACATATAGGTAGTTGAATGTTTAAATTGTCTCGAAGCGTCAATATTGATGTAACAACATTTCTCTAAACATTTCTACACACACATTTGTTTTCTGCCATGAACCTTTATACACCCCTAGGAAACCTTTGTAAGAGGTCAGGTCTGGTCATGGAATAACCCAGATATATAACCCCCTGCATCCTGAGAACCCCCCTTACCACCTCCGGAACACGTTGCTGGAGGGTCAGGAACCTGACGGATGTTTCTCTCCCAGTGTTCCCTCATCTTCGAGCTGCAGCCCTCGTCCTTCCCCTCGGACCGTATCTCATAACGCTAATGTCCGGGATGGCTCTCGCCTGGGCTACTGTGGTGTGGGAACAACAATCTGCCATGTGTTTCAGCCTGGAGGAGTTTGTGGCTGAGGTGAGAAAGGTTTTCGATTCTCCATTGTCCGGGAGAGAGGCTGCCCGGAAGTTACTCCAGCTTTGCAAAGACTCCCACATTGTGGCGGACTATGCGGTTGATTTCTGCACGCTGGCTGCCGAGAGTGCCTGGAACCCAGAATCCCTGTTTGACACATTATCGGAGGAGGTTAAGGATGAGCTCGCAGACCGGGAGCTGCCTAAGGATCTCGATTCGCTCATCGCCTTGACCATCCAGATCGATGGGCGGCTACAGGAACATAAGAGGGAGAGGTCTGAATCCGGTCCCAATAAAAACTGTCACGTCATCTGCATATGCAGACAGTGCTATCGTGGGACCCTTCATTACACCTGGCACAGAGAAACCAGTAAGCCTCGCTCTTAAAAAACAAAGCATTGGTTCAATCGCCAGACTGTATAACTGCCCTGAAATTGGGCATCCCTGCCTGATGCCCCTTTGGACAGGGATGGGGCAGCTCAAACCACCCCCCACCTTCACCATACACGAGGCCCCAGCATACAGTAAATTCATCCACGACAAAAAAACATCCCCAAACCCAAAGGCTTTCATTGTTTAAAACAAGTACTGGTGGTCCACACGGTCAAAAGCCTTCTCCTGATCCAACGAAAGTAAACCCACATTTACATCAGACAGTTTACAAATGTCTAAAACATCTCTTATCAGAAACAAATTGTCAACAATAGAGCGATCAGGTACACAGTAAGACTGGTCCTTGTGGACCAACAATCCCAGATACTCTTTCAACCTGTTTGAGAGACATTTAGAAACAATTTTATATTCTGCGCACAGCAACGCAACAGGTCTCCAATTTTTTATGGGAGCCAAATCCCCCTTTTTTGGCAATAATGAAAGCACCGCACGTTGACAGGATACAGGAAGAGAACCCTCATTAAAAGATTCACACATCACCTCATAAAAATCCTATCCAATAGACCCCCAAAAGTGTTTATAAAACTCAGATGGTAAACCATCAATGCCAGGGGCTCAGCCTGTTGAGAGCTGCATAACTGCTGTGGACAACTCTTGCAGTGTACTGTCAGAGTCCAATGCGACTCTCTGCTCAGGTCCCAATTGAGGAAGACCGTGTAGCAACTGTTCAGTACACAGAGAGTCACAATCCTCCGCCTTATAGAGGGCAGAGTAGAAATCTACGGCATGTTGATGCATTTCCCTGTCATCTGTGGTCACCTTCCCATCAGGGAGACGAAGGCAGACCATCTGTTTACGTTGCAGTGTCGATTGTCCTAGGTTAAAAAAGAAAGCGCTAGGAGCATCCATATCCTTGAGGGAAGCGAACCGAGACCTAATCAAGGCACCCTTCACTCTTTCATGCAGAAACAATCTCAGTTCAGTTACTGCTGTCAAATTATCGTTTCTAATCACAGTTTGAACATAGTTGTCCATACTTTCTAATCATACTTTCTAGTCTGAGAGGTTTGATATAATAAACGGGTCAGATAGACCCTAAGAGGGCAAAAGCTACTGTTTACAAACTGTATGAATAAAAACTGTGATTCAATGGATAAATAGCCTTCATTTAAAAAAAAAACATACATGTAAATGGCAAGAATTAATACCTATCATTCTTAAATAATATATCTGTTCTTGGCTGATGGCTGGTGTTTGGAGTTAGGGTAAAGCCGTTCGTACAGAACCGTAGAATAGCACCTGTTTCATCTAATCCGTTTTAGAATATCTGTTAAAAAACATAACTCCTGTTTATTGTAATAATTGTAATATCCAAACATTTCCCAGAAAAAATACCTAATACCTCCAAATCTAATATATTATTTTCACTAACTCACCTTCAGAAAGCTCCATTAGGATGGATTCACCGATTATCTATTAGCTGCTCGGTATTCCGCTGTTCTGAGCTATTGGCTGGTGTTTGGAGTTAGGGTAAGGCCTTTAGTACAAAACCGTAGAATAGCATCTGTTTCATCTGCTCCTCCGAAGTCGTTCAGAGTCCCTAATGCATCATGTACCCCTGTTTGTTGGCTGTCCACTGTAAACACAAAAATATCTTTTAAAATAGGGTGCCCACTTTTGGTTTTTAATGTATAAATATTATGGATGTATTATATATTCAAACAATTCCCTGAAAATCCCTAACGCCTCCAAATCTAATATATTATTTTCACTAACTCACCTTCAGAAAGCTCCATTAGGATGGATTCGCAGATGATCTTTTAGCTGTTCTAAGCTGATAACTCTTCGGGGCTGTTGGCCGGGTGTTTGGAGTTGCGCTTTTGCCGTTCGTACAGAATGGATAGCATCTGTTTCACTAGCCTAGCTCCGCGGTCATGTCTCTAACGGGAGATAGTATGTAATGAGTTTACAGAGCGGGGGTGACGTTTTTCGGGCGATATCCTGTATGCAAAAATGGACCTATAGTACCCCAGAATGTTTAGACCCAAAAACAACAGGAGGGTGTCTCGACATATTCTGTCTGCCGGTATTGCATTTATGCTTCATAGCACCTCAGGGGAAACAGCTTGGGGGTGTCTGATGTAAATTTATAGACCTGGGGGTGGGGGGACCGTTAGTATATGCGCTGATTAGAAATAACATTTGTTTTAAACCGTAGGAGGTTGTCTAGACATTATATATTCTGTCTGGGCTGTTTGACTTTTTAGCCCCCACATCCTCTGGGGTGAGATACATACGTATTTGAAAGGCTTGTGTGGTAATGAATCGAAAGTTCCAAGCCAAATTGAAGAGATGCACACACAATCCTAAACAGACTCACACACCTTTTTGGTTTCAAACGCCCCATGCAGAGACACCCACCCCCACCCCCTTTTGTTTTGAAACACACACACATACACGCCCGCACACACACACACCCACGCACAAGTCTTTTCCGAAAGCCTTTTTCTCTGGGACAGGCATGTTGATAGAGCGAAAAGGCAGAGTCCCTTCATTAAAGGTGAGATACAACTTTTAAATCCCTTTATTTAATTCATAATATTTAGTACAGACCTTTTTAAAACATCTTATAATTAATACAAAACATTTTTACTGTGCAATATTGAAACATGCAATAATGTTTTTATGTATAAACATTGTTGTACAGCAGGTCAGCCACCGTTATCTGGCACAGTACTACACTTTTAATAACCTTTAAATGTTTATAACTGTCTGTTGTAGGAAAGACTGTATTCGTATAAAATAAGACATTGTTTTTTAAGACATTGCATTTCTCCATGACAGACTGGGGCTAGAGAGAAAAGACAGATTCCCGTTCGTTAAAGGGTGAGATATAGCATTAATACCCTTTATTTATTTATAAATCTTTAGCACAGACCTTTTAAAACATGCTATAATTATTTTAACATTTTTACTATTCCTTTCTTACAGATAAAGGGCCCGGCTATAGGGTTAGGCCTGACATCCATCCATCGTCAAGACAGGCTCTCTTGCACGCTCCAGCCTGGTTCCGTAAGTTTTCACTCCATGGATAGATCAAACGTCTTGCATGTAGACCCTGGGTATGTCTTAAGGATAGAAGCGGCCAGCGACGTAATTGTTCACGATTTTGGAAAAGACTGTCCAGCTTATTCATCAGGATTATGAATATAGGGTAATCACGCCATTTAAAGCTAAACACTGGCATAAAAAAGTTTACATCCTTGCAGGCTTTGGAAAATACATATAAACTGACAGATTTCATCGCATTTGTACTATAAAATTGTTCACATGCTAAAATTGTCACTTTGGAGTCGGGGGTATACGCCATTGAAGAGATTCTTATGGCTTCCAAATCACCGCGCCCGCACACCAGCTCTTCCAATGCATAGCCGGGCAGGGTTGTACCACTCAGGGCCTGTTCAATTTGACAGAGCGCTAGCCGAATCTTAAGCCATTCTCTCATTTGCAGCGCAGGAGAAAAACTCCCGGGTTTTGCAGGATAAAGGAGGTTGGGACCGCTGTCTGTGAAAATCTTCACAGTTGAATCCTCAGGTTGGAATATGTAAGTCATATGGCCATCACTCGTATCCAAACGCATAGTACCCCGAGAATTGGCCTAGGAGACATAATTTTCTGTTTAATGTTCTGGGTTTTATTTTTTTTTAATTGTTTAGTGTTCTGGGGCCGCATGTGTTGTTCTGGGTCTTATTTATAATGCGTCTGCCACCAACACAATCCCCCCGGACATTCCTGCTTCATAGACAACAGCCCTAAGGGCAATAAAATAGAGTGTGTGGGGCCATCCTCTTTGAAATGTTCAAACACATCCCCCCACCAGTTCAACGAGGTCCCAACACATCAATCATCATGACAACTTCAAAGGAATAGATGCAATATATGCATAAATTAACACACACTCTAACACGTGACAACAGGAACAGGATGCACTTATATGGGCATAACCACGTGCTAACTTCCCGCCAGGATGTCCTGACCGGATGCCCATATTTGGGCATGCAGACGTCATCCGGACATAGGGTCATAAATCAAACGTTTGACGCGCACCGTCTACTTTATTCTCTCTAATGTCAAAATAAATATGTAGTGGAGTATAATTCAGTAACACCAAGATGACCCCAATTTTGACAGTGAAACTATTTAAACATACATATTTCTTCATCAATGCTGAAAACTGGAGTGGATTCCAATCCACTGGTCCTTGTCTCTAAAATAACATATGCAAAAAAGGATCAGAATTAAAGGGGCATTCAGAAGTTGATACAGCCATTTTTGGACTTACATTACTAAAATATATCCATTGATTTGTTTAGATTATAACTTATTTATGCCTCATGAGTTTAGTTCAACTGTTGTACCCCATCAGAACCCAAAATATAAGCTTGTTTTAGTCAAATGTTTGCAAACAAAGTAAATGTAAAAAAACACTGTTTTAACCTTAAAACATGGTTAAAACTATTATTTTAATATCATTGATGGTAAGTTCTTGCATCCCTAGCTCGGTCTATAAATTGAAAGTGGTTACATTTCCCCAATCCCATCACTTAGTTTTTTACCAAAACAGGGGAGGGGACTGTGCTTTGTTATCGTTTTGTTAGGTTCTTATTTAGAGAAGCTTTAACCAAGTTTATTCTTCCCAAGGGTTCTGTACAGCTGAAATCAGACAGCAAAACATTTCAGACATCACAGTTTATATACATCCCACTTAAAACCTGTTGGGGCAGTATTGAGAAATTTTGAAAAAAATATGTGCCCATTTTTAACTGCCTCCTACAACTCAGAAGCTAGGATATGCATATTATTAACACATTCGGATAGAAAACACTGAATTTTCTAAAACAGTTTGAATGGTGTCTGTAAGTATAACAAAACTCAGATTGCAGGCAAAAACCTGTGAAAAATAGATCAAAAAAATGTTGAATTTTGTGACTGTACTATTTAGGGTCATTGTTTTATAGATACCACAGTGAGAAAGGATTCATTTCGCAACTCCTACGGCTTCCACTAGATGTCAGCGATCTTTATAAAGTTGTTTGAAGCGTCTATGATTAACAGAGAGCAAATTAGAATGCAGGGAAGTTGACATGTCGTCACTTCATTTTTCGCGCCTGCGCATAAATGTGAGAAGAGAGAATATTTCATAAACGTTTTTCTAGACACAGGATAGGTCGTGTGAAAATATTACTGATGTTTCACGTTAAAAATGGACCAAAAGATTGATGCTAAACAACGTTTGACATGTTTGAACGAACGTAAATAGATTATTTACTAGGTTTTTTTAGCTTTTCAGCGTGATTTTACACCCCCCCACCACGTTTTGTGGGAGCCTACTGAACGCTAACTACTTGGTGTTATTTGGACATAAATTATGAACTTTGTCAAAAGAAACCACATTTGTTCTGGACCTGGGATTCCTGGCAGTGCCTTCTGATGGAGATAATCAAAGGTAAGGGGATATTTACAATATTATTATCGATATTAGATGCTGCTAACCTGTATAGCCTAGCCTATTGTTCTTAGCATAGTATCCCGTTTATTGCAAAATGTGATTTCCCAGTAAAGTTATTTTGAGATCTGGCCATTCGGTAGCAATTACGAGATGATAATATATTATTCTTTGAATGACAATATTATAATTGACCAATGTTTTCGAATAGTAATTCCGTAATTTGTAACGCTGAATTCACTCGGAGCATTCGAGGCGAAAAAAATTCTGAATTTCACCGCGACTGTAAATGCTGTTTTTGGATATAAATATGAACTTGATGGAACTAAAAATGCATGTATTGTATAACATAATGTCCTATGAGTGTCATCTGATGCAGATTGTCAAAGGTAAGTGCATAATTCTAGCTGGTTTTCTGTCTCTGTTGATGCCCTTCTTTGAATTGGCTAAACATTACACACAGCTATTGTCAATGTACTCTCCTAACATAACCTAACTTTATGCATTCTCCGTAAAGCCTCTTTGAAAATCGGACAACGTGGTTAGATTTAGGAGATGTGTATCTTTCAAATGGAGGAAAATAGTTGATTGTTTGAGTATTTGAAATGATTAGACTCTTGCAGTTTTGAATTCCCCGCCATGGTCACTTGACAATGAATCCCATTACAGGGATAAGATCCCCAAGTTTAGACACTCCTCTTTCACTCCAATCCTTACATTGTATGGCTCTACAGGAAGCTAATACAGAGGGTAACAGGATTACAAATATTTATTACTCTCTGAAGAGAATCTGTCCTCACCTCCTGACCTCAACCCCTCTTTCATCTAATATACAGATGTCCATCTGTATTCCCTATATCAACCCATCGCTCTCCTCCATCAAACACATTCCAAAGCCTTTGTGTCTTTCTTCAGAGAACCATTAACTTCTAACATAACACCCGGTCTCTTTCATTTCCTATCATTCATTTAATATCTCAATTTTCAAAGTTTAGCTGATTCCAACAGTTTCAACTAACACAATTTGGCTTTAATAAAAAAATACAAGGCCACTGAATAACAAGGAATTCTATGGATGAATCTATTCAATCTCTCATGAATACCTGATTCTTCCTCCTCAGTGAATGGCCCAAAAATGTGCACTGGTCTTGCTCTTGATGTACTGGCCCTTGGAGCTGAAAAAATTATTCATAATAAGGTTTTTAGTTCAAAAGGTTTGCTGGAGTAATCCCTGTAGGCTTGTTTGTCTTTTTCTTCTTATTTTCCTAAAAAGTGCATTTCAGTTATTATGCCTGGCCCACTAATAAAAGTCTCCCACAAGCATGACTTGCTTGCACACAAGTGGAGCACAAGCAAGACTTTTATTTTCACATAATGTGAAGTGATTTGTCAGCTGAGGAAAGACACCTGCAGTAGACCCACGTTCTGGTTCACTCACACAGCTTACATGTGTTAAAGTTCACAAGGATGCTAACAAGTGCCTTCCTACTCAATGTCGAACATCATTGATGCCCATGATCAGGTCATATCTCTGTATAATTGCACATTTGTGCCATGTGGGCTCTACTTTAACAAGCAAAATGCAATGATAAATCTTAACGCTGTGGTGCTGGGTGTGGTTTGGGAATATTTGTGCATGTATGGGAGGTCACGGACGCAAACTGCTGAGGGTCCAAAAAGGTGACACTTTTTTGGCTTCTCGCCTAACGTTACCTCTTCGTTATCGTTCAGGGGACGCGCTGCAGTAACTGGCAAGCTGACTTTCCAGACTGCGCGCTGATGATGTAACTAGTAAATTGGTTGTCTCTACGGAAGGCCAAGAGTTTAAAATCGTCTCGAGTCTCTTCTTTCTTCAGTCACCTGCTGCGCTGCATTCTGTTATTATGTAAACAATTGGCTGAGCCTTGGATACAGCCAGTATTGCTCCAAAAGTGCATGAACGAGTGGTGATCCAAACCTCCCCCCTCCCAAACTTTTCTCATCGGATGTACACAAATCACGTAGGTCACCTATTTTGGATTCAAAACGGCGAATTTCGCCGAAAGGTGACTTAGTTTGTATCCCGGATTGTTTAGTGTTGTGTTTCGTAGTGTAGTTTCTTTGTTGGCATGCATCAAAAAAAAAAAATTTTTGCCCCACCAAGATTTACATGCCAACATCGCCACTGGCTCTAACACAGACTGGACCCCAACTGAACCAACGTGTAAATTTTAGCTGTAACTCCATACATTTTTCATTGATACATTTAATTAGATACAAAAAATCTTCCATTAAATTACACACATCTCAAAATTGTATTATTTCTCTAAATTAGGCTAACAGTAGTTTCACCTGAACGTTTTCCAACCAACAGGATTATAATGGCTATCTTGCTTGGTTAAGAGTGACATAATCCAGAGTGTAAAGGTGAATTACGGTGACCAAATGAAGAGCCTCACAACAACTAAACCAATTTGTGGAGTATCCCGAATGTCCATCTTTTTCCCGAAGGGTGCACTACTTCTCATCATGGATTTCAAAGTTTAGGATTGGTATAAGCATTGGCTGGATTAAGTTTTATCCATTATTAAATCCATGCAAGAAAGGATTTCTCCTTTTAAGAGAAGGGTGGAGAATCAGGACACAGACCTAGAGCAGGGGAGTTACTCCTCCCTATAGAGGGTGTACAGATGAGTTCAAGGGGTCAGCCTGGAGCGACAGTCCCTCAGTCTCTGTTCCCATACTGAGGTTGTCCAGCAAGGCCACAAAGGGATGGTCCGAGCTGTGCTCCATGGCAGCGTAGATGAGGTAGAAGAGGCAAGTCAAGATGAGGAAGACCAGGATCTGGACGAACAGAGGCACCAGGCGGCGCTCCAATGCCTGTCTCTGTAGGGTCATGGGACTGGCAGGGAGATCTGGGTATTTAAACTGGACTGGTCGCCCCGCTGCACCCTTGATAGGCCTCTGACGGGTGGCACTGGAAGAAAGAGGAAAATGTGCCACATAAAGATGTAGACAAATAGTATGAGAATACAGAATCTAAGTAGCCTCAGTAAGCAGAAACAAAAAAGTCTCTGGGACATAGCCTTATTTAACCTGAGAGAGGCTACCTTACAAATGGTGACTATTCCCTAATTGTTAGTCTTCTGTATGTGTAGTGTTGTTTTATGGGAAACTGGACTTACGCAATGCCAGTGCGTGTAGGTTCCGTCTCTGGGAACATCTCCATCAGGACATCTGTGACCTGCTCCTGAAGAAGTAAAACATATAGAGGAACAAAATCAGACTGTCTGACCCAAACCAAAACAGATGAGAGGAAAGAGATAAAAGGTTAGGGGAAAGTCAACTATTCCGACGAGCAGCACTGTAGAAACTAAATACATTACAAAGGAACGTCTTGATTAGTGTTATGTTATGTTAGCTAGCTACAAAGTTGCTTTTGTATAATAGCCAACCTCTACCGACTAGCAGCACTGTAGAAACTATTACATTACAACGGAACGACTTGATTAGTGTAGTGTTGTGTTAGTTAGCTAGCATTTGTCATTTTAGTCAATAAGATTTTCGCAACGTAAGCTTAACTTTCTGAACATTCGAGACGTGTAGTCCTCTTGTCATTCCAATCTCCTTTGCATTAGCGTAGCCTCTTCTGTAGCTTGTCAACTATGTGTCTGTCTATCCCTGTTCTCTCCCCTCTGCACAGGCCATACAAACGCTTCACACCGCGTGGCCGCTGCCACTAACCTGGTGGTCCCAGCGCGCACGACCCACGTGGAGTTCCAGGTCTCCGGCAGCCTCTGGAACTGCCGGTCTGCGGCCAACAAGGCTGAGTTCATCTCAGCCTATGCTACCCTCCAGTCCCTAGACTTCCTGGCGCTGACGGAAACATGGATTACCACAGATAACACTGCTACTCCTACTGCTCTCTCCTCGTCTGCCTACGTGTTCTCGCATACCCCTAGACCATCGAGCCAGCGGGGTGGTGGCACTGGAATCCTCATCTCTCCCAAGTGGACATTCTCTCTTTCTCCCCTGACCCATCTGTCTATCTCCTCATTTGAATTCCATGCTGTCACAGTTACCAGCCCTTTCAAGCTTAACATCCTTATCATTTATCGCCCTCCAGGTTCCCTTGGAGAGTTCATCAATGAGCTTGATGCCTTGATAAGTTCCTTCCCTGAGGATGGCTCACCTCTCACAGTTCTGGGTGACTTTAACCTCCCCACGTCTACCTTTGACTCATTCCTCTCTGCCTCCTTCTTTCCACTCCTCTCCTCTTTTGACCTCACCCTCTCACCTTCCCCCCATACTCACAAGGCAGGCAATACGCTTGACCTCATCTTTACTAGATGCTGTTCTTCCACTAATCTCATTGCAACTCCCCTCCAAGTCTCCGACCACTACCTTGTATCCTTTTCCCTCTCATCCAACACTTCTCACTCTGCCCCTACTCGGATGGTATTGCGCCGTCCCAACCTTCGCTCTCTCTCTCCCGCTACTCTCTCCTCTTCCATCCTATCATCTCTTCCCTCTGCTCAAACCTTCTCCAACCTATCTCCTGATTCTGCCTCCTCAACCCTCCTCTCCTCCCTTTCTGCATCCTTTGATTTTCTCTGTCCCCTATCCTCCAGGCCGGATCAGTCCTCCACTCCTGCGCCGTGGCTCGACGACTCACTGCGAGCTCACAGAACAGGGCTCCGGGCAGCCGAGCGGAAATGGAGGAAAACTCGCCTCCCTGCGGACCTGGCATCCTTTCACGCCCTCCTCTCTACATTTTCCTCTTCTGTCTCTGCTGCTAAAGCCACTTTCTACCACTCTAAATTCCAAGCATCTGCCTCTAACCCTAGGAAGCTCTTTGCTACCTTCTCCTCCCTCCTGAATCCTCCTCCCCCTCCCCCCCCTCCTCTCTCTCTGCGGATGACTTCGTCAACCATTTTGAAAAGAAGGCTGATGACATCCGATCCTCGTTTGCTAAGCCAAACGACACCGCTGGTCCTGCTCACACTGCCCTACCCTGTGCTTTGACCTCTTTCTCCCCTCTCTCTCCAGATGAAATCTCGCGTCTCGTGACGGCCGGCCGCCCAACAACCTGCCCACTTGACCCTATCCCCTCCTCTCTTCTCCAGACCATTTCCGGAGACCTTCTCCCCTACCTCACTCATCAACTCATCCTTGACCGCTGGCTACGTCCCTTCCGTCTTCAAGAGAGCGAGAGTTGCACCCCTTCTGAAAAAAACCTACACTCGATCCCTCCGATATCAACAACTACAGACCAGTATCCCTTCTTTCTTTTCTCTCCAAAACTCTTGAACGTGCCGTCCTTGGCCAGCTCTCCTGCTATCTCTCTCAGAATGACCTTCTTGATCCTAATCAGTCAGGTTTCAAGACTGGGCATTCAACTGAGACTGCTCTTCTCTGTGTCACGGAGGCTCTCCGCACAGCTAAAGCTAACTCTCTCTCCTCTGCTCTCATCCTTCTAGACCTATCTGCTGCCTTTGATACTGTGAACCATCAGATCCTCCTCTCCACCCTCTCCGAGCTGGGCATCTCCGGCGCGGCCCACGCTTGGATTGCGTCCTACCTGACAGGTCGCTCCTACCAGGTGGCGTGGCGAGAATCTGTCTCCGCACCACGTGCTCTCACCACAGGTGTCCCCCAGGGCTCTGTTCTAGGCCCTCTCCTATTCTCACTATACACCAAGTCACTTGGCTCGGTCATATCCTCACATGGTCTCTCCTATCATTGCTACGCAGACGACACACAATTAATCTTCTCCTTTCCCCCTTCTGATAACCAGGTGGCGAATCGCATCTCTGCATGTCTGGCAGACATATCAGTGTGGATGACGGCTCACCACCTCAAGCTGAACCTCGGCAAGACGGAGCTGCTCTTCCTCCCGGGGAAGGACTGCCCGTTCCATGATCTCACCATCACGGTTGACAACTCCCTTGTGTCCTCCTCCCAGAGTACTAAGAACCTTGGCGTGACCCTGGACAACACCCTGTCGTTCTCCACTAACATCAAGGCGGTGACCCGATCCTGCAGGTTCATGCTCTACAACATTCGCAGAGTACGACCCTGCCTCACACAGGAAGCGGCGCAGGTCCTAGTCCAGGCACTTGTCATCTCCCGTCTGGACTACTGCAACTCGCTGTTGGCTGGGCTCCCTGCCTGTGCCATTAAACCCCTACAACTCATCCAGAACGCCGCAGCCCGTCTGGTGTTCAACCTTCCCAAGTTCTCTCACGTCACCCCGCTCCTCCGCTCTCTCCACTGGCTTCCAGTTGAAGCTCGCATCCGCTACAAGTCCATGGTGCTTGCCTACGGAGCTGTGAGGGGAACGGCACCTCCGTACCTTCAGGCTCTGATCAGGCCCTACACCCAAACAAGGGCACTGCGTTCATCCACCTCTGGCCTGCTCGCCTCCCTACCTCTGAGGAAGCACAGTTCCCGCTCAGCCCAGTCAAAACTGTTCGCTGCTCTGGCACCCCAATGGTGGAACAAGCTCCCTCACGACGCCAGGACAGCGGAGTCAATCACCACCTTCCGGAGACACCTGAAACCCCACCTCTTTAAGGAATACCTGGGATAGGATAAGTAATCCTTCTAACCCCCCCCCCCCCCAAAGATCTAGATGCACTATTGTAAAGTGGTTGTTCCACTGGATATCATAAGGTGAATGCACCAATTTGTAAGTCGCTCTGGATAAGAGCGTCTGCTAAATGACTTAAATGTAAGTCATAAAGCCACTTGTGGTTATTGTGCAAGAACTTAGGTTCAAAGTCCTGAAGTGAAAGTACAGTGTAGCAAGACATTTTCCCCAAACCTTTTCTTAGTAAAACATGAATTTAGGTATGAATGAACACTTTTTGATTAATGCACTAGCTTGGTTGTATACATGAACAACCCAATCAAACTCAGTGATGGTAAAACCATTAACAGGATAATAAAGTATACCGTGTAGACCTGCATATACACCATAGCTCTAGTGTATGAACTGTTGAAAGAGTGAAAAGATAGGAATGAATCTGAAAGACAACTAAACAAGGTAATGTAAGTGTCTTGTTATGCTGTTTGAAAAAGGAGGTCTTTGGGGTGACGCAAGGTGATCGGTTAGTCATGGTATACTTGTCCACGATCGCCATGTCCTAAAGGAAGAAGTGAGAAACAACTCATTAAATGTACACTACTGGTCAAAAGTTTTAGAACACCTACACATTCAAGGGTTTTTCTTTATTTTACTATTTTCTAGATTGTAGAATAATAGTGAAGACATCAAAACTATGAAATAACACATGCAATCATGTAGTAACCAAAAAAGTGTTAACAAATCAAAATATATTTTATATTTGAGATTCGTCAAATAGCCACCCTTTGCCTTGATGACAGCTTTGCACACTCTTGGCATTCTTTCAACTAGCTTCACGTGGAAAGCTTTTCCAACAGTCTTGAAGGAGTTCCCACATATGCTGAGCACTTGTTGGCTGCTTTTCCTTCACTCTGCAGTTTAACTCATCCCAAACCATCTCAATTTGATTGAGGTCAGGGAATTGTGGAGGCCAGGTCATCTGATGCAGCACTCCATCACTCTCTGGGGGTCAAATATCCCTTACACAGGCTGGAAGTGTGTTGGGTCACTGTCCTGTTGAAAAACAAATGATAGTCCCACTCAGCGCAAACCAGATGGGATGGTGTATCGCTGCAGAATGCTGTGGTAGCCATGCTGGTTAAGTGTGCCTTGAATTCTAAATCAATCACAGACAGTCTTACCAGCAAAGCAGCCCCACTAAGCTTTACGGCGGGAAGTACATATGGAAAGCATCCATTCACTCACACCGCGTCTCACAAAGACACGGCAGTTGGAACTAAAAATCGAAAATTTTGACTCCAGATCAAAAGGACAAATTTCCACCGGTCTAATGTCCATTGCTCGTGTTTCTTGGCCAAAGCAAGTCTACTTCTTATTGGTGTCCTTTAGAAGTGGTTTCTTTGCAGCAATTCAACCATGAAGGACTGATTCACAGTCTCCTCTGAACAGTTGATGTTGAGATGTGTGTTACTTTACCTCTATGAAGCATTTATTTGGGCTGCAATTTCAGAGGCTGGTAATTCTAATTAACTTATCCTCTGCAGCTGAGGGAACTCTGGGTCTTCCATTCCTGTGGCGGTCCTCATGAGTGCCAGTTTCATCATTGGTTTTTGCGACTGCTCTTGAAGAAACTTTCAAAGTTCTTGAAATGTTCCTGATTGACTGACCTTCATGTCTTAAAATAATCATGGACAGTCGTTTCTCTTTGCTTATTTGAGCTCTTCTTGCCATAATATGGACTTGGTCTTTTACCAAATAGGGGTATCTTCTGTATACCCCCCCTACCTTGTCACAACTCAATTGATTGGCTCAAATGTATTAAGGAAAGCAATTCCGCAAGTTAACTTTTAAGAAGGCACACCTGTTAACTCAAATGCATTCCAGGTGACTACCTCATGAAGCTGGTTGAGAGAATGCCAAGAGTGTGCAAAGCTGTCATCAAGTCAAAGGGTGGCTATTTGAAGAATTTCAAATATATTTTGATTTGTTTAACACTTTTTTGGTTACTACATAATTCCATATGTGTCATTTCATAGTTTTGATGTCTTCACTATTATTCTACCATGTAGAAAATAGTAAAAATAAAGAAAAACCCTTGAATGAGTAGGTGTTCTAAAACTTTTGACCAGTAGTGTATATTCCACATCCCCTCTACTTAACCACAGCCCAGTGAGTCACATTGATGGGTTCTGACTTCTAAACTTGAAATATCCTTGTTAATGTTACTGAGGGAGAGAGAGGGGAATGCAGAACATTTACATTGTCAGAACATGTTACTGTTAGACATCAGGTATCCTATGGAAGGAAAGGAGAAGGGCCACAGTCTGGTAAGTCAACAGAACAGCCATGAGTTGGGGAGGAGTGAGGAATTTGGGCCAAGGTCAGGTCACATGAAGTGAGAAAGAACAGGAATCACTAAAGTCCTGTCTAGCAACAGCGATGTATTGGCTGTCCAGGTGTGTAAGGAGGAGACTCAGCATAGGAGGAAGGTTTAAATACCAGTGCTTATGTGAATATGTCTTGGTCTGTTTAGCTGTCTGATCCATTTGGTGAATAAACTTGGTTTGAGCTTTTCATAGTTGTCCGTGAATTTTTACTCAGTTTATTTAGAACCAAACAACATCCACCCTGTAACCACCAACAACAGCTTGTCACTGATAAGATTACTGAAGTGTTTGTCTGACCCTGTGGGGCCTTGGCCAAGATCCCAGAATTTTACTCCCATTGTGCTTCTGTGTTCTACTACTAGAGAGAGGGCTTTGACTCTCAATCGGTGGTTCCAGAGGAAAACGTTAATACAGCATATCACTCATTGGTCGTCACTTTAGTGGGGATTAGATATTTAGGTTGTTGATGTGATCGTCAAGATTAGATAAAAAACAGATAAAAACAAACTTCACTCCTCTACCATCTCAGTAATGCTGAAGCTCTGAGAAGAGGAATAGGAGGAATTATCACGACCACCTCCCAGAGATACAGACGGAGGCTGCATCTGCATGGGTTTAAAGTAAGACTGTTGTTCAGAGCCACAGCCAATAACAGGTTATCCAAAAATATGCTCCAACAGCTTGCTTGATCCCTTAAGTTGTCCCCTAAAACCCAAAATATGCACCAGCTTTAGAGTGTGAGATGAAAAAAATTGCAAGTAGAAGAGCAGAGATCCCATTCCCATTGAAGAGTTAATGAGTGAGTTTTTCTAAAAGGGTTACCACTGATCCTACCCAGGAGTAACAGGCAATGGGGGCAACTGCCCCCGGTGCCCCCCCTCTGCTGTTGGAAGACTCAGCCACATTCCCATGATTCCCTGCATTCCTCTTGGGATTTAATTCATAGTGGCCCGGAGCGCTCCAGACCTGCTGCCAGGGTAGAATCATTTTTACCCATTACACAAAAGCATCACACTCCAGAAATAATCACCCATTTTAAATTATGAACTTGTGAATAATTCATAAGTAAGGGTGCTGGTGGTCTAAGTAGTTAGAATTACCATTCTCGACGATGGCATAAAACACTGAGGATAATGATATTCACCTTTTTTATTATTCCGAGAGTGCCGTACCATCTGTTAAAAGTAAGAAATAACTGAGCTGAGAACCACTCCTAAAATGTAACAACTTCTTTTGACATTGAGACCCAACAGTTAGAACCCAGGTACAGAAATACCTATCTACTGTCACAAGGTGGCACTGCAGGCAACATTTTTTCCTTACTTGAGGAGAATGACATAGCTGCATATGAAATTCACTATTCTTTGGTCACGGTCTCAAGATAAGATCCTAGTATGAACTCACTCACCTGATCATTAGCATGCTGATATTCCTCCACTAACAAAACCGTCTCTGGTCTTCCTTGTTCCGAACCTACAGAATCAGAGGTAAACACATCCTTGTTTGAGGACACCGTTTTGTCAACCATTTTAGCATACAGAATCCACATCTGCGTCTGTATATCACAAATGGCAGTAACACATCTTAATGATTATACCCCACTCTTCCTCCTCTTCTTCACTGTCAGAGTACTGGTTTGCATCTCCTGTGCTACCATTCTGTCTGGGCAGGTTCTAGTAGCCTTTTAGCTTCATCTCATAGATAGACCTGGTGGTGGCTATCACAAACACACACACACACACACACACACACACACACACACACACACACACACACACATACCATATGGAAATGTTGTATTAGCAAGTACAGACAGATCAAATACAGAGATTAAAAGGGGCAATCATCAGTAGCTACATCCATATTTGGACATACATTTAAGATGTGTACCCTTTGATTCTTGAAGAATACATACAAACTTATAAATTCCTCATGAGTTTAGTTCAACTGTCGTACCCCATCAGAACCCAAAATAAGCTTGTTTTACTCCAGTGTTTGTAATCAAAGCAAATAAAAACAAACGCTGCATAGCCTCAAATCATGGTTAAAACTATAATTTGATATCTTGGATGGCCAGTCCTTGCATCCATAGCGTGGTCTATGAATTTGAGAGTGGTGCCATTTCTCCAGCCCCAGCACTCAGCTTTTTAGCTTTTTTGTTTCAACTGCTGATTGCCGCTTTAATGTAAGGTCTTTAATAAGTGTAGTCTTCAGTAGTCTCACCTACAATGGGTCTAGCTTCGACTCCAGTGTGGCCTTGAGTTCATCATCCGTAAGTCCACAGGGGTCAGTCCTCTTTGGATCTTCCTTATTTTCTTCTTCCTGTGGGGACAGGAAATGACCAGGTATGATTGAAACTCACTGAAATCCCTTGACACAACTTTTACCATAACTGAGAAGTGTCTCTTAAAAACAAATTTCAGACCGCTGAGCATGACTAACTGGACAGGGTAAACACAGTCATGTTGATTATAATGCTAGTGTCACGACTTCCACCGAAGTCGGCCCCTCTCCTTGTTCGGGCGGCGTTCGGCGGTCAACGTCACCGGCTTACTAGTTGCCACCGATCTATGTTACCCTGTTCGTTTGCTTTTGTCTTTATTATTCACACCTGTTTTTGATTCCCTGATTATGTTCATTATTTAACCCTCTGGCTTCCCTGTTTGTCTTGTCCGTGATTGTTTCCTGTTTTGTGATATTTGGAGGTGTTTTCTCCTAACCCTGTATTTGGATGTGGAAGAAGTTTGATTATGATTTTAGTAAACACGTTATTGTTTAGACTCATCCATGTGTCCTGCACCTGACTCCGACACTTCTTCTACTAAAGCATTACAGCTAGACACAACCATGACTACTATAATGAAAATAAGGACAATTGAATGCTGATCAAAACATCAAGATAAGCTAGCTGTTACAGCAAAACATTAATAATCAATATAAGAGCAAGTTGCACAAAGTGCTGGTTTAACAGCATTTCAAATTCCACCTCCTATACAGCTTCGATAGAAGACACCCTGTTTTGTCTGCAATGCAACTTATACATAAGGCTTGGGGCTAGCCCTTATTCAGGAAATAATTCAGTGTTCATATACCCTCATTGACAGGCTAGCTTTTACATTACATTACATTTTAGTCATTTAGCAGGCACTCTTATCCAGAGCGACTTACAGTAGTGAATGCATACTTTTTTTTTTTCCTGTGCTGGCCCCCCGTGGGAATCGAACCAACAACCCTGGCGTTGCAAACACCATGCTCTACCAACTGAGCTACAGGGAAGCTGACGTATTGTAAAGAGGACAAAATCAGGTGCATCCTTTGAAAGCATCAAGCATGTGCTTGAGCAGAACAGAGCCCATATAAACTCAGACAGTTTATTTGGTACACCATCCCGTTCACAAAAATTGATCGCTCCTACAGACAGTGAGTCACGTGGCCATGGTAGCAGGTAGACGGGCATCGAGGCATTCAGTTACTGTTCGATTGCACGATGGGCAAAAACAAAAACGAGTGACCTAAGCGACTGAGTGTTGTATGATCGTCGGTGCCATGCACCCGGGATCCAGTGTCTCAGAAATAGCCGCCCTCCTGTGTTTTTCACGTACGGCAGTGTCTAGGGCTTACAGAGAATGGAGCGACAAAGAAAAAACATCCAGTCAGCGGCAGTCCTGTGAGCGAAAACAGCTCGTTGATGAGAGAGGTCGTGGGAAAATGGCAAGAATCGTGCAAGCGAACAGGGGGGCCACAAACAGACAAATAACGGCACAGTACAACAGTGGTGTGCAGAACGGCACATCGGAACGCACAACTCGTTGATCCTTGTCACGGATGGGCTATTGCAGCAGACGACCAAACCGGGGTTCCACTCCGATCAGCCAAAAACAAGAAGCAGCTCCAATGGGCATGCGATCACCAACACTGGACAATTGAGGAGTGGAAAAACATTGCCTAGAACATGACCTCGAGTTCAGTTTACTTGAGTGGCCTGCGCAGTCCCCAGACCTCAACCCAGTATAGCATCTTTGCGATGAGATGGAACGGGCTATTCGAAGAATGAATGTACCGCCATCCAATCAGCAGCAACTGTGTGATGCCATCGCGTCAGCATGGACCAACATCCCTGTGGAACTATTCCGACACCTTGTAGAATACCCTGAATAATTCAGGCTGTTCTGGAGGCAAAGGGAGGTCCGACCAGGTACTAGTTGGGTGGGTGTACCTAATAAACTGATCAGTGAGTGTATATAAACAGGTGTGAGAAGAAGAGATCAGCATGACTCTAATGTGCCTGTGGGCTATCCTTTTTTGCAATACATTCTCAAATGTAAATATAGAAATGCAACCGTCTAGTGTAAAGCAGTAAAGCACTAAGCTCTAACTAAGTGTGAAACCATACTGAATGATGGCATGACATTGGCAACCCAGTTCTGGAAGACAGCCACTCCCCCTCACCCCCAATCCCCTCACCCCCTCCATGGGCTCCTCCCTGCAGTCTAGTCAGTTAGGCCAACTATTTAGCTGACCTTGCAGAGTATCAGTTGATATGCGGCTACAACAGCTGCATGCCACCATGTGTGCTCCCTTCACTTTAGGCAGTCACCCCGGGACAGTATCAATAACATGTTTAACTTCATTTACCAGAAGATCTGCCCCATACACTATGAAATCATTATTTAAACAATGCATACAACATTTTAGTATAGTACAGTAAAGTATAGTAGTAGCTAAGCTAAAACCATTTGAACATATTTTGGTGAGCACATGACTCTGTAGCTCTTGAAAACACTTTTCCGTGTGTAGGGTTTCCAGCCATTACAGTCACCCACATTTGGCTCTGTGTAAACTACAATTCTGACCCTGGGTTTTAACGTTTAGAAACGTCAATCATCGTTGCTTTCAAAACAGTTTTCGAAACATATGCTGATATGTCCCTTATCTTTCAAGTCAGCGAGAAAGAATCTTTTAATTAAAAAAGATACACTTACTGTAGCAATTTGCACAGATCCATACACTGTGTGTGCCTCCAGTTGATGAACTACACTTCCTGCCCAGTTAGCTTACATACAGGTGTTCTTTGGCACACTAGCAGGGCTGGGGAGTAACTGACTACATGTAATCAGTTACATGTAATCTGATTACCAAAAAATTGTTACATTACCAGAAAAAAATATTGTAATGAGATTACAGATACTTTTGAAAAACTAGATGATTACTTCTTGGATTACCTTTTAATTGAAAAAGGATGTTTGCAAAAAAAACATGACACCTTGGTTTTCTCAATGACATTCAATTCAGCATTGAAAAAGGCACAAGTTTAAGTTTGTTCCAACTGAGCGAGTTTCACCACAAGCGTTTGTTAGATCCTTTTTGTGTTCTTCTAATGTCTCACTGTAACAGATTTTTTATTTTTATTTGAGGTATTACCAACAGTAAAAAAAGCTCTGAAAAGTTCAACTGTAGCATACCGTAAATTATTGTGCTTTGTGGGAAAATTGCTGTATTTCAAATGGTACTGTAATTCCATCCCACAAAATACAATAGTGGGTACATGATATTGTTGTTTCTGTCTCATTAACATAGAGGCGTGCGTTGTAAGAGGCTATATTTGTTTCACACGTGAGTGAGAATGCTGTACCATTTTACCTCATATGTGGTTATAGTGCCCCATCAATTAAAAAATGTTTAGGGGAAAGATTGGAGTGGCAGCAAGTCTTAAACCTTAAATGGTTGAGTATTTTGCCATGTCCTTTTGGTCTGTTTTGCCCTATAGTTGCTGCCAGTTTGGAAGCCTTTGTTAAGGCCTCTAGAAGTGCAAGTGATATAAAAAACACAAAATATTTATTAATATGCTGTAATTTACAAACACTTTACCAATCAGCCAACCTGCTTGCACCAATCCCCTTGTAATTACAGTAAAATACAAAACCCTCCCCTCAACAAATGTCATTAATTCATCCATTCATGCCAATTACAATAAAATGTACTTTTTACAGTGTAATACAGTACATTTTACAGTATTGTAGGCCTACCGTGTGTCATTACACAGTACTTGCTTTGATATCGTATTTATATTATAGGAATTATACTGTAATATAAAATACAGAATTTTACTTGCCACCAAGCTGCTTGTAAATTAATCTGAAATCAATGGAAACCCATGAAAAAGTAATCAAAGAAAAATAATCAAAAAGTAACTGAAAATCAGATATTGGTACTGAGTTTAAGTAATCCAAATGTTACGATTTTTGATGAACATTTTGATCAGGTAACTAGTAAACGATTACATTTAGAAAGTAACCTACACAAGCGCTGTAACATGGAGATATGGCCGTGTGGGAAAACTGACCTTATAAAAAGCTGTGTAGTAATTTACCTTTTGTTGAATGACTTCTTGCTGATATGAAAGATAAGTTCCTTTTGTTTCCAAAACCCTACCGCAGGCGATGCGTGTTAATGTTTAGAGCAAGCGTCAGGGCTCTTAAGTTAACAAAACTCCGCCATTCAGAAGATACTATCGTCAATATGCGCTAAAGTAGTTAGCGTGATGAATGGGGTAATAACTCTGAAGAGGGGAGGGTGGACACAATAATAAACACTGATAAGTGACTTATGATCAGAGTTGATATGCATATGGTTTTGATTGCTATTCCCAAATAGATTGTGAGGACTGGATATAGAAAGATCTATTGACCTAGATCAGAAGGACACAAATCTGTAAAAATGTATATAAAATTGTTTGAAGCGCTCTCCCACTATTTATTGTTTCTGCAGTGAGGATTCACACTCTTTAGATAATTATTTTGTACCTTATTGGCAGAAAAATTGTTTTTAGTTTAAAAAAAGCAGTAGTAGCAATATGCAAAACAGGGAGCCAAATTAATTGCTTTTTCACCGATGCCATTCGGTTTCGACGTTCACCAAAAATATTAGTTCAAGAAGAGCCGTTCGTTCGCAAACAACCCATGAGTACTACTCACGCAGTCCTGGCTGTCTTGTACTTCCACAACTTCTTGCTGGTCATCTTCCTCATCGCTAGAGAAATCTGGAGAATTTTTCTGACTGATGTGTTTCAAATATAGTTTTACATAGATTTTCTTCTTGCTTTCTGCCACAGGTAGCGTAACATTGTGGGCTATCAAGTCCGACACCAAAGAAAGCAATATGCCAACTTGTTTACAAGCTACTGAAGTAGACACTGTCAATGATCCAGCAATGGTTTCTAGCTAGCTAGCTACATCGCCTACCCTGCTGGTAAGCCAACTACACACTCCGCCAGAAGAACAGGTGCTGCCTGGAAGGGGGTAGAGGGCACTAGTCACTTGATATGCCAGGTAACACAGTCAAGCAAGCAGCTGCAACAGTAGTAGGAGAAAGCTGCATGATTAGCTATCTAATCTAATTTAATCAGTGAGCATAGTCGGATTCCCTGGCTTTGTGGCATTTAACGTGGATAGTATTAAATGACTTGAATTGTTGATACTGTTTTATGCTTAATTTAGAGCTTATTAAAGTTGTACCTTTATTTAAATTAGCTGGTACACCATCCTGGTCGTTTGACGTTCTGATTTGGCGCCAAATTACATGCACAGCATCTTGATTGGATGCTTTTATGAACGACAAGTTACCTTGACTAGTCTAGTTTTACATGTGAGGCTGGCTGGGGGATGATTTGGAGAAGAAGGTATATTTAATTTCCACACATTGTGGAGAACATTTTTAAAAAACAAGCTTCTACTTGACCAGGTTTGAGCAATTGGTATAAACAATAGAGATGTTTCCAGTGGAGACCCATGTCATTCAGGGCAGGTGGGGCTCTCTCTCTCTCTCTCTAGTGAGGGAAAAAAGTATTTGATCCCCTGCTGATTTTGTACCTTTGCCCACTAACAAACAAGTGATCAGTCTATAATTTTAATGAAGGTTTATTTGAACAGTGAGAGACAGAATAACAACAACAAAAAATCCAGAAAACCGCATGTCAAAAATGTTATAAAATGATTTGCATTTTAATGAGGGAAATAAGTATTTGACCCCTCTGCAAAACATGACTTAGTACTTGGTGGCAAAACCCTTGTTGGCAATTACAGAGGTCAGACGTTTCTTGTAGTTGGCCACCAGGTTTGAACACATCTCAGGAGGGATTTTGTCCCACTCCTCTTTGCAGATCTTCTCCAAGTCATTAAGGTTTCGAGGCTGATGTTTGGCAACTCGAACCTTCAGCTCCCTCCACAGATTTTCTATGGGATTAAGGTCTGGAGACTGGCTAGGCCACTCCAGGACCTTAATGTGCTTCTTCTTGAAGAAGACACCGCGATTGCATGAAGGAGTTCTGTATCTATAATTCTTAAAATAATTGTTATGTATTTTGTGAACGTTAATCGTGAGTAATTAAGTAAATTCATCGGAAGTTTGCGGTGTGTATGCTAGTTGCTAGTTCTGAACATCACATGCTAATGTAAAAAGCTGGTTTTTGATATAAATATGAACTTGATTGAACAAAACATGCATGTATTTTATAACATAATGTCCTAGGAGTGTCATCTGATGAAGATCATCAAAGGTTAGTGCTGCATTTAGCTGTGTTTTTGGTTTTTGTGACATATATGCTTGCTTGAAAAATGGCTGTGTGGTTATTTCTGGCTATGTACTCTCCTAACATAATGTAATGTTTTGCTTTCGCTGTGTCCCTGAACAAAGGGGGGGGGGGGGGGGGGTGGTCAGAATCAAAAGTAACAGTCAGTATCTGGTGTGGCCACCAGCTGCATTAAGTACTGCAGTGCATCTCCTCCTCATGGACTGCACCATATTTGCCAGTTCTTGCTGTGAGATGTTACCCCACTCTTCCACCAAGGCACCTGCAAGTTCCCAGACATTTCTGGGGGGAATGGCCCTAGCTCTCACCCTCCGAACCAACAGGTCCCAGACGTGCTCAATGGGATTGAGATCCGGGCTCTTCGCTGACCATGACAGAACACTTACATTCCTGTCTTGCAGGAAATCACGCACAGAATGAGCAGTATGGCTGGTGGCATTGTCATGCTGGAGGGTCATGTCAGGATGAGCCTGCAGGAAGGGTAGCACATGAGGGAGGAGGATGTCTTTCCTGTAACGCACAGTGTTGAGATTGCCTGCAATGACAACAAGCTCAGTCCGATGATGCTGTGACACACCACCCCAGACCATGAAGGACCCTCCACCTCCAAATCGGACTCACTCCAGAGTATAGGCCTCGGTGTAGCGCTCCTTCCTTTGACGATAAACGCGAATCCGACCATCACCTCTGGTGAGACAACCGCGACTCGTCAGTTAAGAGCACTTTTTGCCAGTCCTGTCTGGTCTAGCAATGGTGGGTTTGTGCCCATAAGCGACGTTGTTGCCGGTGATGTCTGGTGAGGACCTGCCTTACAACAGGCCTACAAGCCCTTAGTTCAGCCTATTGCGGACAGTCTGAGCACTGATGGTGGGATTTTGCGTTCCTGGTGTAACTTGGGCAGTTGTTGTTGCCATCCTGTACCTGTCCCGCAGGTGTGGTGTTCGGATGTACCGATCCTGTGCAGGTGTTGTTACACGTGGTCTGCCACTGCGAGGATGATCAGCTGTCCGTCCTGTCTCCCTGTTGCGCTGTCTTAGGCGTCTCACAGTATGGACATTGCAATTTATTGCCCTGGTCACATCTGCAGTCCTCATGCCACCTTGCAGCATGCCTAAGGCACATTCACGCAGATGAGCAGGGACCCTGGGCATCTTTCTTTTGGTGTTTTTCAGAGTCAGTAGAAAGGCCTCTTTAGTGTCATCAGTTTTCAGAACTGTGACCTTAATTAGTCTTAACGACTGTTCCACAGGGACATGTTCATTACTTGTTTATGGTTCATTGAAGCATGGGAAACTGTTTAAACCCTGTACAATGAAGATCTGTGAAGTTATTTCGATTTTTACGAATTATCTTTGAAAGACAGGGTCCTGAAAAAGGGACTTTTTTTTGCTGCTGGGTTTACATATCATAAAATAACTAATAACAACATAAAAATAGCAAAATGCTTGCATAGGTTTTGATTTTTTTTAAAGAACGATCAAAATACTATTTAATACTATAATGGTATTTACTAACATAATATTACAAATAGTTTTTAAAAGTTTTCTAGGCTACCCTACCCAAGAATTAGGGTTTGGGTTTAGTGTTTAGGGTTAAGTCTAAAATAGGTTAGGGTTAGGGTTTTTAAGGCAAAAAACAGTATGGGTTTATAGCTCTTTCTCCTCCGTGTGGCCTACATAACTCATTTGTGATACTTGTTAAACTCATAATCAGAGGTTGCAACTGCGTCAGATCTACAAATCAATGAGCTAGACCTTTCCATTTGGTTTGCAACTCCGTGAACCTGCCAGCATTCGCTCCATTCGATGCCAATTTAACAGATTTCAACGCATATCAAATTACCCAGCAGCCATTTAGAAACAACAAATTGTCCAAAAAATAGGTTATTTCTTAGTAAAAAAAAATATTCTGGCTGTTTAAATCGGCCACATCTTGAAAAGTAGGAGAGAGACATGCGTTTTGTTTAGGTTTATACTTTTTTTTTTAAAGAAAATATGGTTAACCATGATCAGAAAATGTTTAACGTTTGATCGGTATGCGCCAGCCATTGTTATCAGTAGGTTACAAGAACGTGTGTCAAGGATAGTAGTGAGTGTCCTTACAAAAATAAATGTAACCTGTTAATGATAAATGACTTAGTGTTAGCATGAGAGTTTAACGTGGGTGTGTCGTAATGCCAATAATAGCGAAGCAGGTATTGTGACCTAGGACAATGGGCTGAATAGAACTTTCGGAAGGCGAGTTGGTGCGACAGTGCTCAATAGAACTAATA
This sequence comes from Salmo trutta, assembly GCF_901001165.1. Taxonomy (NCBI): domain Eukaryota; kingdom Metazoa; phylum Chordata; class Actinopteri; order Salmoniformes; family Salmonidae; genus Salmo; species Salmo trutta. Next base: position 41,320,160 of record NC_042985.1, on the reverse strand, counting down.
AGAGCTGGCATGGTGAAAAATGCCTTAAAATAACGCTGATTGCTTTTCGCGATTAGTTCAAAACTACGGCAAGCAGTAGGGACACATGGTAATATTATGAAACTGGGCTCCACTGCGGATGCAATGAACTAGTTTTTCTCGGAAAAAAGCGTTGTTAAATGTAATGTGTCCAGCCTACTTGGACTGTAGCCTCACTTGGCGGTAGCTCATTTTGCCAGTATACATGCGTTCTATGGAAAATAATGCACAACATGGAAGGTGATCCACGATGCGCAACAGAGTATTTAGCAGTAGCCCAGCGCTTGACTTGGACTGTAGCCTGGGCGAGGTAGCGCATTTTACCATTAACGTTACTGTTAATTACTGTAAACGCCTGCCAAAGTCAAGCACTGTTACTGCCCTACAAATACCTACTGTCATTGCTTTGCCCTGGACATTAGGGAATTGGCTAATACAAGCTATTCAATTCAAATGCATTATGATGTCTACATTAGATAGCTACCTGATTTAAACAAAGTGAATACATCATCTCAATTCTGAATCCGATTAAACACATTGTCTCATTAATTTACAAATATCTAACTGAGATTGGGGATGATACTGTTATAACATGGTGTAATAAGGTCTATGTGTCATTAATTGTGATGTAAGTTCCTGCATAGTGCATGAACATTACTTTATTGAATTATTAAAAGTATATTCTCTTCTTGATCTTGCACAGGTGAGACATGGCCATATTTTTCCCCGGCAGGATCCAAGTCACCTTCAGGAGGGGCCCCTTGGGTTTAATTACAACAGGATCCCTTTGATGTAGCCAGGAAAATAAAATAGAAGTCTGTTCCTGTGAACCAAGACATTGTCAGTAAAAATGCAATCAGTGTTGTCTTCAACAGAGATGGGATATTTCAGATAAGGTGGAGGTGTTAGGAGAGTACCTCCTGCAGTTTGGAAAGTATAAGAGCAAATCTTTCAGGTGTCTCTTAGAAAATGATATTGGATACGTCATCTACCTCGTAGACAACGTGGAGAAGGAGAGGTTAGTGGGTCATAGCAGAGAGACACAGTAAGGACAGTTTACTGTCTTTTATGGAGTACGCCCTTAGCTTCAAGGACATAGAAGACATTTTGAAGTACGTGTCCAAAAAGCCAAAACCACCGTTGTGATGTCAGAGAGTGACAAACTTGTTGAGTTTGGAAAAAATGCCCAATGTACTTGGAGGGAAATATGGGAGAACAGAGCAGATGGATATGCTGCCTATAATATGGCACAGGTTTGTACCTCGGGTACAGCAATGGACAAATTACAAAAGTACCTGTTGAAGCAACGCCAGGCAATCCAGTCCCATGAACCTCTACATTGCCTGCTGTGGCTGCACCAACACCAACTCCCTCCACCCCTGTCTCTCAACTTCCAGGTGTGTGAATAGTAAATACAAACACTTAAAAATAATGGTTAAATGATCTGTTAGTTCTAATCATAATTTCTGTTTTATCTCATAGTCATGGATGAGGATGATGAGGACTTGGAAAAGGCAATGCTGAATCTGTAACCCTCAAAATTCCACATCCAGCCCTGTGAGTAAACTCATAATTGTCTTAACTCCTAACATCACTTTTTACATCATGACGGTCTCCATATATATTTACTGTTAAGATTTTCTTAATGCAATGATCAAGTGCATATGTTCAATGTACTTTCAGATTCACCACCATCCACAGCAGTCGGAGCCCCAACTGTGTCTACAGGCAGAGGTTTTACTCCAGCCGTTTGAGAGGATAATTCTGTGACCCACAGAATTATTCTTCAACATCTGGAAGCGTAAATACCCATGTTTCTTTTTTGGGCCGTGTTCTGGCCTTGTTCAACTAACTCTATGTTCTTATGCTTGTGTTCTATTAACAATATCATAAGGGTTTAAGATGTCTAGCGCAACAGCAGCTGTGAGGGTAAGTGTTAATTTAAGTTCCCTTTGTGCATGTTCACATTTATCACACAATTTTGAAAATACAATATGTTTTGGTTATTTCTTAATATATGCTGTTGATATTTTAGTTGGTTGTGAAATAAACATACAACTAACCTATTCATGCATCACTATGCTGTACCTGCTTTAAAAAACAAGTGACAGCAGTTAGATACAGTATGAGAAATTCTCATTGAGACACACTGGGTGTCACTCATTTAAAATTAAAATGAGCTTGATAGAAGATTAGCAGGTACAGAAAGTGCTTGTTAATCAATTTACTAACATGACTTATACAGTTGAAGTCAGAAGTTTACATATGTAACCGATGTGAAATGGCTAGTTAGTTAGCGGTGGTGCGCGCTAATAGCGTTTCAATCAGTGATGTCACTCGCTCTGAGACTTGAAGTAGGGTTTCCCCTTACGTTGCAAGGGCCGCGGCTTTTATGGCGCGATGGGTAACGATGCTTCATGGGGTGTCAGTTGTTGATGTGTGCAAGGGTCCCTGATTCGAGCCCGGGTTGGGGCGAAGAGAGGGACAGAACCTACACTGTTACACATACACCTTAGCCAAATACATTTAAACTCAGTTTTTCACAATTCCTGACATTAATCCTAGTAAAACTTCCCTGTCTTAGGTCAGTTAGGATCACTACTTTATTTTAAGAATGTGAAATTTCCAAATAATAGTACAGAGAATGATTTATTTCAGCTTTTATTTCTTTCATCACATTCCCAGTGTGTCAGAAGTTTACAAACACTTAATTAGTATTTGGTAGCATTGCCTTCAACAAGCTTCCCACAATAAGTTGGGTGAATTTTTACCCATTCCTCCTGACAGAGCTGGTGTAACTGAGTCAGGTTTGTAGGCCTCCTTGCTCGCACACGCTTTTTCAGTTCTGCCCACAAATCTATAGGATTGAGGTCAGGGCTTTGTGATGGCCACTCCAATACCATGACTTTGTTGTCCTTAAGCCATTTTGCCACAACTTTGGAAAAATGCCAAAAATGCCAAAATTGTCCATTTGGAAGACCCATTTGCGACCAAGCTTTAACTTCCTGACTGATGTCTTGAGATGTTGCTTCAATATATCCACATCATTTTTCTTTCTCATGATGCCATCTATTTTGTGAAGTGCACCAGTCCCTCCTGCAGGAAAGCACCCCCACAACATGATGCTGCCACCCCTATGCTAAAATCAAATTTTATTGGTCACATATACATGGTTAGCAGATGTTAATGCAAGTGTAGCAAAATGCTTGTGCTTCTAGTTCCTGACCGTGCAGTAATATCTAACAATTTCACAACAACTACCTTATACACACAAGTGTTAAGGAATGAATTAGACTATGTATATATGGATGAGCGATGGCCGAACGTCATAGGCAAGATGCAGTAGATGGTATAGAGTACAGTATATACATATGAGATGAGTAATGTAGGGTATGTAAACATTATATAAAGTGGCATTGTTTAAAGTGACTAGTGATACATTTATTACATCAAATTTGTTATTATTAAAGCGGTTAGAGATTTGAGTCAGTATGTTGGCAGCAGCCACTCAATGTTAGTGATGGCTATTTAACAGTCTGATGACCTTGAGATAGAAGCTGTTTTTCAGTCTCTCGGTCACAGCTTTGATGCACCTGTACTGACCTCGCCTTCTGGATGAAAGCGGGGTGAACAGGCAGTGGCTCGGGTGGTTGTTGTCCTTCATGATCTTTTTGGCCTTCCTGTGACATCGGGTGCTGTAGGTGTCCTGGAGGGCAGGTAGTTTGCCCCCGGTGAAGCGTTGTGCAGACCTCACTACCCTCTGGAGAGCCTTACAGCTGTGGTCGGACAAGTTGCCATACCAGGCGGGGATACAGCCCGACAGGATGCTCTCGATTGTGCATCTGTAAAAGTTTGTGTTTTTGGTGACAAGCCAAATTTCTTCAGCCTCCTGAGGTTGAAGAGGCGCTGTTGCGCCCTCTTCAATACGCTATCTGTGTGGGTGGACTATTTCAGTTTGTCCATGATGTGTACGCCGAGGAATTTAAAAACTTTCCACCTTCTCCTCTACTGTCCCGTCGATGTGGATAGGGGCGTGCTCCCTCTGCTGTTTCCTGAAGTCCACGATCATCTCCTTTGTTTTGTTGACATTGAGTGTGAGGTTATTTTCCTGACACCACACTCTGAGGGCCCTCACCTCCTCCCTGTAGGCCGTCTCGTCGTTGTTGGTAATCAAGCCTACCACTGTAGTGTCGTCTGCAAACTTGATGATTGAGTTGGAGGCGGGCATGGCCAATGCAGTCATTGGTGAACAGCGAGTACAGGAGAGGGCTGAGAACACACCCTTGTGGGGCCCCAGTGTTGAGGATCAGATGTTGTTTCCTACCCTCACCACCTGGGGGTGGCCCGTCAGGATGTCCAGGACACAGTTGCACAGGCGGGGTCGACCCAGGGTCTTAATGACGAGTTTGGAGGGTACAATGGTGTTAAATGCTGAGCTGTAATGGATGAACAGCATTCTTACATAGGTATTCCTCTTGTCCAGATGGGTTAGGGTAGATTGCAGTGTGATTGCATCATCTGTGGATCTATAGGGGCATTAAGCAATTGGAGTGGGTCTAGGGTGTCAGGTAGGATGGATGTGATATGATCCTTAACTAGTCTCTCAAAACACTTCATGATGATGGAAGTGAGTGCTATGGGGCGATAGTCGTTTAGCTCAGTTACCTTAGCTTTCTTGGGAACAGGAACAGTGGTGACCCTCTTGATGCATGTGAGAACAGCAGACTGGAATAGGGATTGATTGAATATGTCCGTAAACACACCAGCCTGCTGGTCTGTGCATGCTCTGAGGACGCGGCTAGGGATGCCGTCTTGGCCGGCAGCTTTGCTAGGGTTAACACGTTTAAATGTTTTACTCACGTTGGCTGTGGTGAAGGAGAGCCCGCAGGCTTTGATAGCGGACCGTGTCAGTGGCACTGTATTGTCCTCAAAGTGAGCAAAGAAGTTGTTTAGTTTGTCTGGGAGCAAGACATCAGTGTCTGCGACAGGGCTGGTTTTCTTTTTGTAATCCATGATGGATGATCCTCATGGTTGGGATGGTGTTCTTCGGCTTGCAAGCCTCCCACTTTTTCCTCCAAACATAACGATGGTCATTATGGCCAAACAGTTCTATTTTTGTTTCATCAGACCAGAGGACATTTCTCCAAAAAGTACCATCTTTGTCCCCATGTGAGGTTGCAAACTGTAGTCTGGCTTTTTTATGGCGGTTTTGGATCAGTGGCTTCTTCCTTGCTGAGCGGCCTTTCAGGTTATGTCGATATAGGACTCGTTTTACTGTGGATATAGATACTTTTGTACCTGTTTCCTCCAGCATCTTCACAAGGTCCTTTGCTGTTGTTCTGGGATTGATTTGCACTTTTTGCACCAAAGTACGTTCATCTCTAGGAGACAGAACGCGTCTCCTTCCAGAGCGGTATGACGGCTGCGTGGTCCCATGGTGTTTATTAGAGGTCGATCGATTAATCAGAATGGCCTATTAATTAGGGCCGATTTCAAGTTTTCATAACAATCGGAAATCGGTATTATTATTTTTTTACCTTTATTTAACTAGGCAAGTCAGTTAAAACTTCTCCAGGGTAGGGGGCTGTATTTTGACGTCCGGATGAGAGGCGTGCCCAAATTAAACTGCCTGCTACTCAGAAGGTAGAATATGCATCTTATTAGTATATTTGGACAGAAAACATTCTGGAGTTTCTAAAACTGTTTGAATGATGTCTGTGAGTATAACAGAACTCATGTGGCAGGCAAAACCCTGAGAAAAATCCAACCAGGAAGTAGAAAATCTGAGGCTTATAGTTTTTTTAATTGATTCCCTATTCAAACTACAGTGACTTCATTTTGCAGTTCCTAAGGCTTCCACTAGATGTCAACCGTCTTTAGAACGTTGTTACAGGCTTCTACTGTGACCTGGAAGGGAATGACAGTCATTTCAACCAGGTGTCTGGCTGAGTACCATTAGATCATTCATGCGCGTGGCCATCAGCGCGAGGTGCTTTCTTTTTACTTTCTGAAGACAAAGGATTTGTCCGGTTGGAATATTATCGAAGATGTATGATAAAAACATCCTAAAGATTGATGCTATACATCGTTTGACATGTTTCTACAAACTGTAGTATAACTTTTTGGACATTTCGTCTCAACAAAATGCGCGAGCATGGCGCATTTGGATAACTTGACTGAACGCGTGAACAAAACGGAGGTATTTGGACATAAATATGGAGTTTAGCAAGCAAAACAAACATTTCTTGTGGAAGTGGGAGTCCTGGGAGTGCATTCCAACGAAGATCAGCAAAGGTAAGTGAAGATTTATAATACTATTTCTGAAATTTTTTGACTTCAGAACTTGGCAGGTAACTGTATAGCTTGCTTTGATGGCTGAGCTCTGTACTCAGAATATTGAAAAATGTGCTTTCGCCGTAAAGCTATTTTGAAATCTGACACAGCGGTTGCATTAAGGAGAAGTGTATCTATAATTATTTCAATAACTGTTGTAAAGTTTATCAACGTTTATGATGAGTAATTTTGTAAATTGATGTGCTCATTCACCGGACATTTTGGAGGCAGTACATTTTCTGAACATCAGGCGCCAATGTAAAATGGGGGTTTTGGATATAAATATGAACTTGATCGAGCAAAGCATACATGTATTGTGTAACATGACGTCCTATGAGTGCCATCTGATAAAGATCATCAAAGGTTAGTGATTCATTTTAGCTGTATTTCTGGTTTTTGTGACGCCTCTCCTTGCTTGGAAAATGGCTGTGTGGTTTTTCTTGTTTACGTGCTGTCCTAACATAATCTAATATTATGCTTTCGCTGTAAAGCCTTTTTGAAATCGGACAATGTGGTTGGATTAATAAGAATCGTATCTTTAAAATGGGATATAATAGTTGTATGTTTGAGAAATTTGAATTATGACATTTTTGTCGTTTTGAATTTTGCGCCCTGCTATTTCACTGGCTGTTGAATAGTGTGTCCCGCAGGTGGGACGGTCATGTCCCCCAGAGAGGTTTTAAGAACACATTCTTATTTTCAATGACGGCCTAAGAACAGTGGGTTAACTGCCTTGTTCAGGGGCAGAATGACAGATTTTTACCTTGTCAGCTCAGGGATTCAATCTTGCAAACTTACGGTTAACTAGTCCAACACTCTAACCACCTGCTTTAAATTGCACTCCACGAGGAGCCTGCCTGTTACGCGAATGCAGTAAGAAGCCAAGGTAAGTTGCTAGCTAGCATTAAACTTATCTTATAAAAAACAATCAATCAATCATAATCACTAGTTAACTACACATGGTTGATGATGTTACTAGTTTATCTAGCCTGTCCTGCGTTGCATATAATCGCTTAGGTACACGTTGCTCCAACCATAAACATCAATGCCTTTCTTAAAATCAATACACATGTATATATATTTAAACCTGCATATTTAGTTAATATTGCCTGATAACATTAATTTCTTTTAACTAGGGAAAATGTGTCACTTCTCTTGCAACAGAGTCAGGGTATATGCAGCAGTTTGGGCCGCCTGGCTCGTTGCGAACTGTGTGAATACTATTTCTTCCTAACAAAGACAGCCGACTTCGCCAAACGGGGGATGATTTAACAAAAGCGCATTTGCGAAAAAATCACAATCGTTGCACGACTGTCCCTAACCATAAACATCAATGCCTTTCTTAAAATCATTACACAGAAGTATATATTTTTAAACCTGCATATTTAGCTTATAGAAATCCAGGTTAGCAGGCAATATTAACCAGGTGAAATTGTGTCATTTCTCTTGCTTTCATTGCACGCAGAGTCAGGGTATATGCAACAGTTTGGGCCGCCTGGCTCGTTACGAACTAATTTGCCAGAATTTTACGTAATTATGACATAACATTGAAGGTTGTGCAATGTAACAGGAATATTTAGACTTAGGGATGCCACCCGTTAGATGAAATACGGAACGGTTCCGTATTTCACTGAAAGGAAAAACGTTTTGTTTTCGAAATGATAGTTTCTGGATTCGACCATATTAATTACCAAAGGCTCGTATTTCTGTGTGTTATGTTATAATTAAGTCTATGATTTGATAGAGCAGTCTGACTGAGCGGTGGTAGGCAGCAGCAGGCTCGTAAGCATTCATTCAAACAGCACTTTCGTGCGTTTTGCCAGCAGCTCTTCGCTGTGCTTCAAGCATTGCACTGTTTATGACTTCAAGCCTATCAACTCCCAAGATTAGGCTGGTGTAACCGATGTGAAATGGCTAGCTAGTTAGCCGGGTGTGCGCTAATAGCATTTCAATCGTCACTCGCTCTGAGACTTGGAGTAGTTGTTCCCCTTGCTCTGCATGGGTAACGCTGCTTCGAAGGTGGCTGTTGTCGATGTGTTCCTGGTTCAAGCCCAGGTAGGAGTGAGGAGAGGGATGGAAGCTATACTTTTACACTGGCAATACTAAAGTGCCTATAAGAACATCCAATAGTCAAAGGTATATAAAATACAAATCGTATAGAGAGAAATAGTCCTATAATTCCTATAATAACTACAACCTAAAACTTCTTACCTGGGAATATTGAAGACTCAGGTTAAAAGGAACCACCAGCTTTCATGTTCTCATGTTCTGAGCAAGGAACTTAAACGTTAGCTTTCTTACATGGGACATATTGCACTTTTACTTTCTTCTCCAACACTTTGTTTTTGCATTATTTAAACCAAATTGAACATGTTTCATTATTTATTTGAGGCTAAATTGCTTTATTGATGTATTATATTAAGTTAAAATAAGTGTTCATTCAGTATTTTTGTAATTGTCATTATTACCCCCCAATTAAAAAAAAAAAAATTGGCCGATTAATCGGTAGCGGCTTCTTGGTCCTCCAATAATCGGTATCGGCGTTGAAAAATCATAATCGGTCGACCTCTAGTGTTTATACTTGCATATTATTGTTGTTTGTACAGATGAACGTGGTACCTTCGGGCATTTGGAAATTGCTCCCAAGGATGAACCAGACTTGTGGAGGTCTAAAAAATATTTTTATATTTTTGAGGTCTTGGCTGATTTCTTTTGATTTATCCCATGACGTCAAGCAAAGAGGCACTAAGTTTGAAGGTAGGCCTTAAAATACATCCACAGGTACACCTCCAATTGACTCAAATGATGTCAATTAGTCTATCAGAAGCTTCTAAAGCCATGACATAATTTTCTGGAATTTTCCAAGCTGTTTAAAGGCACAGTCAACTTAGTGTATGTAAACTTCTGACCCACTGGAATTGTGATACAGTGAAATAATCTGTCTGTAAACAATTGTTGGAAAAATTACTTGCGTCATGCACAAAATAGAAATCCTAACCGACTTGCCAAAACTATAGTTTGTTAACAATACATTTGTAGAGTGGTAGCAAAACTGACTCCAGCCACGCTGTCAGACCAGCTGAGGTCCCTAAAACAGTATCTCCATCACATGGTGATGACATTCATGTCTACCTAAATCACATATTTCACACATTAATCTACTGTGAAACTCATTGCAAATTGTGTTAAATTTCATGCCTTTTCACTAGCTCCCTCAACACCTGTGAAGCTCTCTGTGCCCATTCCACCCCAGATGCTCTCCTTGGTCCCACTGCCTTCCGTCAAAGCAGCAATACACTGCTGTTTTAGCTGAAAATATGTATTACTCTCATGGTTTGAATTGTACTGCATCTACAGTAAAAAAGTACATATCACATAAGAAGGCACATAAGAATGAGTACAGTCACATGGTCAAGACAAAGGTAAATATGTCAATGTAGATCTGTTATGTTATTACACATGGTTTAATAACTATGTGTTCTTGTGTTATATTTTTTAAAGCACACAACAGAGCACACAGCAAATCAACAGCTGTCTCCATCGCATCAGCCGTGGGTGCTGCAAATACACCTTCCACTCTCTCTAATGGTAATCCAAATCGAATTACATAAACTGTTGCCACTTAATTTACTGTGGATGTATACCTCTATATATTTTCTGTGTTTGCATTACCCTAGATACTACATCATTGAGTGAAACACCCCCTACCAGAGCAGAGTAGGAAAGAGTGCTTGCTCAAGGTAGATCAACATTTATTTTGGGATTATATTTAACAAGTGATTAGTCAACAGAGTATATTTTTGGTTTAATGATATGTTTCATGCTCTGCCACACACTACCATTTCTACAGTATGCCCTGCAGTCCCTCTCCCTCTGCCACCCACACAGCCTGCAGTCCCTCTCCATCCTTCCCCTAAGCGAGATATCAACAGCTGGAACTGCTCTCTAAATAAGAGAATGTGTATGAAGACAGAGCTGGAGGCCATGGGACTGTGGTCAAGGTCCCGACCAGTGCGGCACCTCATGAACATGGTCTCCTTGTGGCATTGTCCACCTCAGCCCGAACTCATAGAGACCTCCTCTGAGCCGCCGTCACCAAAGTACTTCCAGCTCCACCCATTCTTCATCTGGAAGCCAGAGCATGACATCATGGAGAGACTAAGGAACAACTACATCCTTCCTTGTATACACAGTTGCCCCAAACCTCACTTTATCTCTTCTGGTGTGGGAAGGCCTCAGGTGATTGTTGGCATCAGTGGCCAGTACTACCTGCTAGCTTCCCATCTCGTCTGCAAGGTATGTTGGAAGCACTGGTTTGTTGACAATCCCCAGTAGCTGGACAAGCTACCGAGGCGCTTTGTCAACATCTTGCCAGCGTTCCTCACCTACAAGAAGGCCATCTGTAAGACGCTTATGGATGAACTCCGGCGCAGTGGCAAGTCAACAAATGACATGACCAACCAGGTAATGGAGACACTGCACCTAAAATACTAGAGAGCCCATCTGGCCTACCTTCTCAGTGTGCAGAACACCAGGGATGCTGAAGCAGGCATATATGGACAGAGGACCATCACAGGGCTCCTGAGACGGGAGGACTCACCTGCTGTGTTTGGTGGCTATGAAGATGTAGATGGCTGGTGTGGAGTGTCTGTGTCTTCACACTACCTGACTGACTGCCTCCTACAAGAGTACCAGCGGCAGGAGCTAGCCCTCATCCAGCTCCTACAAGGCACCTTCAGACAGGTCTTCAGGTCTGACCACCCCCACAAAGTGGCCAGGAAGGTGACACTGTCATCTGGCACCATGTCTTCCTATGCGGTGATAAATGAGAACTGGGTGATGGTGCAGTCAGAGAGTGAGCAGTCTCTGGAGGCTATGTACAAGGCCAACCGCTACAGTTCTGCTGGTGTTGAGAAGGCCAAGTACCATTGGGTGGACAGGTATGTAAAAATCCTTCACATTCATCGCAAACAGTACATTAATCAATCTTAAGTATACACTACCGGTCAAACGTTTTAGACACCTACTCATTCAAGCATTTTTCTTTATTTTTACTATTTTCTACATTGTAGAGTAATAGGGGAAATCAGAACTATGAAATAACACATATGGAATCATGTAGTAACCAAAAAAGTGTTAATTAAAACTTCTTAGGGCTAGGAGTCCCGCTAGCAGGACAACTTCTGGTGAAACTGGAGGGCGCGCAATTCAAGTAAATAATCATAAATAATATGGATTTTAAACATTTATGTACATATGTGTCTTATATCGTCTGAAAGCTTAAATTCTTGTTAATCTAACTGCACTGTCCGATTTACAGTAGCTATTACAGTGAAAACATGCCATGCGATTGCTTGAGGACGGCGCCCCACATCAAAATATTTTTCCACCGGTACAAGTTTCATACATTCACATATAAAGATTAAATATTCACTTACCTTTTGAAAATCTTCCTCTGATTTGTCATCCAAAGAGTCCCAGCTATAACATGTAGTGTCATTTTGTTAGATAAAATCTTTCTTTATATCCCAAAATGTCTGTTTAGTTACTGCCATCGATTTGAGTAATCCACTCGTTCAACTTGCCAAGATAGGAATCTGAAAATCTAACCCTAAACTTTGTTTCAACAAGTCAAAATACGTTTCTATGTACTCCTCAGATACCCTAAAATGTAATGAAACTCTAACTTTTCTTATGGAAAGAAGTATGTACAATAGGAAACCGATTTTAGCAGATGCTTAAAGACTGTGTCCTTCTGCTAAAACTGATATTTCTTATTCGTTTTTAAAGTTACAAGCCTGAAACCTTTAACATAGACTGCTGCCACCCTGTGGAAGCCATAGGAATTGCATCCAGGGAGCTAATTGTCAATATGACCTTTCTCTTAAATTTCTAAGAGGATGGTCTCTCAAAAACATTCTGGTTGGTTTTCCTTTGGATTTTTTCCTACCATATCTATTGTGTTATATTCTCCTACATTATTTTAACATTTATACAAACTTCAAAGTGTTTTCTTTCCAATGGTACCAATTATATGTATATCCTGGCTTCAGGGCCTGAGCTACAGGCAGTTTACTTTGGACACGTCATTCAGACAGGAAGTGGAGAAAAAAGGGGCCTAGCCCTAAGTTTTAACCTCTTACATCTAAATGTTCCGCTAGTGGAACGTCTGCTCCAATATCCAATGATGGGCGGGGCGCGAAATACAAACTCCTCTAAAATCTGAAAACTTCCACTTTTCAAACATATGACTATTTTACAGCTATTTAAAGACAAGACTCTCGTTAATCTAACCACACTGTCCGATTTCAAAAAGGCTTTACAGCGAAAGCAAAACATTAGATTATGTCAGCAGAGTACCCAGCCAGAAATAATCAGACACCCATTTTTCAAGCTAGCATATAATGTCACAAAAAACAAAACCACAGCTAAATGCAGCACTAACCTTTGATTATCTTCATCAGATGACACACCTAGGACATTATGTTATACAATACATGCATGTCTGTTCAATCAAGTTCATATTTATATCAAAAAACAGCTTTTTACATTAGCATGTGACGTTCAGAACTAGCATTCCCACCGAACACTTCCGGTGAATTTAGTAAATTACTCACGATAAACGTTCACAAAAAGCATAACAATTATTTTAAGAATTATAGATGCAGAACTCCTCTATGCACTCGATATGTCCGATTTTAAAATAGCTTTTCGGATGAAGCACATTTTGCAATATTCTAAGTACATAGCCCGGCATCACAGGGCTAGCTATTTAGACACCCAACCAGTTTAACCTTCACCAAAATCACATTTCCTATAAGAAAAATGGTCTTACCTTTCCTGTTCTTCGTCAGAATGCACTCCCAGGACTTCTACTTCAATAACAAATGTTGGTTTGGTCACAAATAATCCATCGTTATGTTCCATCAACGACGTTTTGTTCGTGCGTTCTAGACACTATCCCAATGGTAAATCACGGTCCGGCGCATGGCACAGAACGTGACAAAAAAATTCTAAATATTCCATTACCGTACTTCGAAGCATGTCAACCGCTGTTTAAAACCAATTTTTATGCAATTTATCTCGTAGAAAAGCGATAATATTCCGACCGGGAATCTGCATGTCTGTAAACTGAGGGAAAAACCGAAAGACGGGGGCGGGGCAGGTCTCGAGCCTAAGCATTTCTCCACTGATTGCCCACTTAGCTTTTGCTCTCGTGTGCTTCAGCCAGGGCTTTGAATTACGTCATTCCTGTTTTTCCCGGGCTCTGAGAGCCCATTGGAGACGTGGGAAGTGTCACGTAAGAGCAGAGATCCTTTGTAATAGATAGAGAGAATCAACAAGGGCAAGAAATGTTCAGACAGGGTACTTCCTGAACAGAACCTTCTCAGGTTTTTGCCTGCCATAGGAGTTCTGTTATACTCACAGACACCATTCAAACAGTTTTAGAAACTTTGGAGTGTTTTCTTTCCAAAGCTAATAATTATATGCATATTCTAGTTTCTGGGCAGGACTAATAATCAGATTAAATCGGGTACGTTTTTTATCCAGCCGTGAAAATACTGCCCCCTAGTCATAAGAGGTTAAACAAATCAAAATATATTTTATATTTGAGATTCTTCAAATGTCCACCCTTTGCCTTAATGACAGCTTTGCACACTCTTGGCATTCTCTCAACCAGCTTCACCTGGAATGCTTTTCCAACAGTCTTGAAGGAGTTCCCACATATGCTGAGCACTTGTTGGCTGCTTTTCCTTCACTCTGCAGTCCAACTCATCCCAAACAATCTCAATTGGATTGAGGTTGGGTGATTGTGGAGGCCAGTTCATCTGATGTAGCACTCCATCACTCTCCTTCTTGGTTTAATAGCCCTTACACAGCCTGGAGATGTGTTCATTGTCCTGTTGAAAAACAAATGATAGTCCCACTAAGCGCAAACCAGATGGGATGGCGTATCATTGCAGAAGGCTGTGGTAGCCATGCTGGTTAAGTGTGCATTGAATTCTAAATAAATCACATGCAGTGTCACCAGCAAAGCACCCGCACACCATCACACCTCCTCCATGCTTCACGGTGGGAACCTCACATGCTGAAATCATCCGTTCATGTATTCTACGTCTCACAAACACACGGCGGTTGGAACCAAAAATCTCAAATTTGGACTCATCAGATTTCCACCGGTCTAATGTCCATTGCTCGTGTTTCTTGGCCCAAGCATGTCTCTTCTTCTTATTGGTGTCCTTGAGTAGTGGTTTCTTTGCAGCAATTCGACCATGAAGGCCTGATTCATGCAGTCTCCTCTGAACAGTTGATGTTCAGATGTGTCTGTTACTTGAACTCAACTTATTTGGGCTGCAATTTCTGAGGCTGGTAACTCTAATTAACTTATCCTCTGCAGCAGAGGGAACTCTGGGTCTTCCGTTCCTGTGGCGGTCCTCATGAGTGCAAGTTTCATCATAGCGATGATGGTTTTTGCGACTGCTCTTGATGAAACGGCCAAAGTTCTTGAAATGTTCCTTATTGACTGACATTCATGTCTTAAAGTAATGATGGACTGTCATTTCTGTTTGGTTATTTGAGGTGTTCTTGCCATAATATTGACTTGGTCTTTTACCAAATAGGGCTAATGGCGCCGGAGGAGATGGCTGCCGTTCTATGGTCCCCTAACCAATTGTGCGGGTTTTTTTGCGTTATTTGTAACTTATTTTGTAGATAATGTTTCTGCCACCATCTCTTATGACCGAAAAGAGCTTCTAGATATCAGGACAGAGAATGCTCACCCCATACTGTAAGAAGATTTATTCTTTAAAGATTTGGATGCAAAGGATTTACTCCAGACACCCGACAGGGCCGTCATCCCCGTCATTCGCATGCGAAAGAGACCGAGATATCGGGGATGTAGGTCTGGGCGCCTTGAAAGGATCCGAAGGCGAGTGGGTAATCTGCCTTTACCATCGGTCCTTTTAGCCAACATATAATCAATGGATAATAAAATAGATGAACTACGAGCACGTATATCCTACCAACGGGTATTAAAAACGAATATCTTATGTTTCACCGAGTCGTGGCTGAACGACGACATGAATAACATACAGCTGGCGGGTTTTACGCTTTCTCAGCATGATAGAACAGGAGCGTCTGGTAAGACAAGGGGTGACGGTCTATGTATACTTATAAACAACAGCTGGTGCACGAAATCTAAGGAAGTCTCGATTTCTTTCGCCTGAGGTAGAGTATCTCATGATAAGCTGTAGACCACTCTATATACAAGAGAGTTTTCATCTATGTTCTTTGACGCTCTCTATTTACCAACACAAACCCGATGCTGGCACTAAGACTGCACTCAATGAGCTGTGTACGGCCATAAGCAAACAGGAAAACACTCATCCAGAGGCAGCGCGCCTTGTGGCCGGGGACTTTAATGCAAGGAAACATCTACCAGCATGTTAAATGTGCAACCAAAGGGGGAAAAAAACTCTAGACCACCTTTACTCCACACACAAAGACGCATACAAAGCTCTCCCTTGCCCTCCATTTGGGAGATCTGAACACAATTCTATCCTTAGAAACAAAAACTAAAGCAGGAAGCACCAGTGACTCGGTCAATAAAAAAGTGGTCAGATGAAGCAGATGCTAAGTTACAGGACTGTTTTGCTAGCACAGACTGGAATATGTTCCGGGATTCTTCCGATGGCATTGAGGAGTACACCACGTCAATCACTGGCTTCATCAATAAGTGCATCGATGACGTCGTCCACACAGTGACTGTAATTACATACCCCAACCAGGACTTATGGATTACAGGCAACATCAGCAATGAGCAAAAGGGTAAAGCTGCAGCTTTCAAGGAGCAGGACTCTAACCCGGAAGCTTTTAAGAAATCCCGCTATGCCCTCCGAACCATCAAACAGGCAAAGCATCAATACAGGACTAAGATTGAATTGTACTACACCGGTTCCGACGCTCGTCGAATGTGGCAGTGCTTGCAAACTATTACAGACTACAAAGGGAAGCACAGCCGCGAGCCGCCCAGTGACACGAGCCAACCAGACGAGCTAAATTACTTCTATGCTCGCTTCGAGGCAAGTATCACTGAAGCATGCAAGAGAGCACGCGATGTTCAGGATGACTGTGTGATCACGCTCTCCGTAGCCAATGTGAGTAAGACCAATAAACAGGTCAACATTCACAAGGCCACGGGCCAGATGGATTACCAGGACATGTACTCCGAGCATCTGCTGACCAACTGGCAAGTGTCTTCACTGACACTTTCCACCTGTCCCTGACTGAGTCTAATACCAACATGTTTCAAGCAGACCACCATAGTCCCTGTGCCTAAGGTAACCTGCCTAAATGACTACCAACCCATACACTCACATCTGTAGCCATGAAGTGCTTTGAAAGGCTGGTCATGGCTCACATCAACACCATTATCCCAGAAACCCTAGACCCCCATAATTTGCATACTGCCCCAACAGATCCACATATGATGCAATCTCTATTGCACGTAACACTGCCCTTTTCCACCTGGACAACAGGAACACCAATGTGAGAATGCTGTTCAATCAATCAAATGTTTTTATGAAGCCCTATTTACATCAGCTGATGTCACAAAGTGCTGTACAGAAACCCAGCTTAAAACCCCAAACAGCAAGCAATGCAGATGTAGAAGCACGGTGGCTAGGAAAAACTCCCTAGAAAGGCAGGAATCTAGGAAGAAACCTAGAGAGGAACCAGGCTCTGAGGGATGGCCAGTCCTCTTCTGGCTGTGCCGGGTTGATATTATAACAGTTCATGGCCAAGTTGTTCAAACATTCATAGATGACCAGCAGGGTCTAATAATTATTATTATTATTATTATTATTATTATTATTATCATCAGTGGTTGTAGAGGGTGCAACAGGTCAGCACCTAAAGAGTAAATGTCAGTTGGCTTTTCATAGCCGAGCATTCGGAGTTCGAGACAGCAGGTGTGGTAGAGAGAGAGTCGAAAACAGCAAGTCCAGGACAAGGTAGCATGTCCGGTGAACAGGTCAGGGTTCCATAGCCGCAGGCAGAACAGTTGAAACTGGAGCAGCAGCACGACCAGGTGGACTCGAGACATCAAGGAGTCATCAGGCCAGATAGTCATGAGGAATAGTCCCAGGGCTCAGGGAGGAGAGGGAGAGAGAGAATTAGAGGGAGCATCCTTAAATTCACACAGGACACCGGATAAGACAGGAGAAATACTCCAGTCATAACAGACTGACCCTAGCCCCCCGACACAAACTATTGCCATATAAATACTGGAGGCTGGGAGACACTGACCCCGTCCGACGATACCCCCAGACAGGGCCAACCAATACCCCCATGACTATCTCTCCCTCTCCTCCCTGAGCCCTGGGACTATTCCTCATGACTATATTACCCCACCCACTTTGCCAAAGCACAGTCCCCACACCACTAGAGGGATATCTTCAAACCACCAACTTACTACCTTGAGACGAGGCTGAGTATTGCCCACTAAGATCTCCCCCACGGCACGAACCTGAGGGGGCGCCAAATCCAGATGGGAAGATCACGTCAGTGACTCAACCCACTCAAGTGACACACCCCTCCTAGGGACTGCATGGAAGAGCACTAGTAAGGCAGTGACTCAGCGCCCGTAATAGGGTTAGAGGCAGAGAATCCCGGTGGAGAGAGGGGAACCGGCCAGGCAGTGACAGCAAGGGTGATCGTTGCTCCAGTGCCTTTCCGTTCTGCGTCTCTCACATGGATAGGCAGACCATTCCATAAAAATTGAGTTCTATAGGAGAAAGCCCTGCCTCCAGCTGTTTGCTTAGAAATTCTAAGGACAAAAAGGAGACCTGCGTCTTGTGACCGTAGCGTATGTGTAGGTATGTACGGCAGGACCAAATCTGAGAGATGGGTTGAAGCAAGCCCATGTAATGCTTGGTAGGTTAGCAGTAAAACCTTGAAATCAGCCCTCGCCTTTACAGGAAGCCAGTGTAGAGGCTAGCACTGGAGTAACATGATCACATTTTTTGGTTCTAGTCAAGATTTTAGCAGCCATTTAGCACTAACTCAAGTTTATTTGGTGCTTTATCCGGGCAAAGTAGAGCATTGCAGTAGTCTAATCTACAAGTGATAAAAGCATGGATTAACTTTTCTGCATCATTTTTGGAGAAAGTTTCTGATTAGACTGATTTTTGCAATGTTACGAAGGTGGAAAAAAACTGTCCTTGAAACAGTCTTGATATGTTTGTCAAAAGAGCGATCAGGGTCCAGAGTAATGCTGAGGTCCTTCAGTTATATTTGGGAGGCTGGGAGACACTTTGCCATTGCTTTTTAGTTAGCTCTGCGACAGTGTCAAAAATCAATTTTGTTTGTTCTTATTCTCAATAAATAGTAAAAATGGAACGATTGAGCAGCAAGTGAGGGCTCTTCGATATTGTACGGTACTGTCTTTCCAAGCTAGTCAGAAGACATCCAGTTTGGTGGAGTGCCATTCCCATTCCAATTTTCTGGAAGCTTGCTTCAGGGCTCGGGTATTTTCTGTATACCAGGGAGCTAGCTTCTTATGACAAATATTTTTTGTTTTTAGGGGTCGGGTATTCGGGTATTACGCAAAGTTAAATTTAGTTCCTCAGGTGGTCAACCGATTTTAATTTTCATGTTTTATTTTTTTTTACGTTCTTGCGTAGGTGTAGGGAGTCTGGAAGGGCATCTAGGAATCTTTCGGTTGTCCGGGAATTTATAACACGGCTTTTGATGATCCTTGGTTGGGGTCTAAGCAGATTATTTGTTGTGATAGCAAACGTAATAAATTGTTAGTCCAATAGTCCAGGATTATGAGGAAAAACATTAAGATCCACAACACTTATTCCACTGGACAAAACTACATCCAGAGTATGACTGTGGCAGTGATTAGGACCAGAGACATGTTGGACAAAACCCACTGAGTCGATGATGGCTCCGAAAGCCTTTTGGAGTGGGTCTGTGGACTCTTCCATATGAATATTAAAGTCACCAAAAATGTGAATATTATCTGCCATGACCACAAGGTCCGATAGGAATTCAGGGAAGAGTGAGGAACGCTGTATACGACACAGGAGGCCTGTAAACAGTAGCTACGAGGAGATTACCTTTATAACAAGTGATTTGAGTAGGCTGCATAGATTTCATAACTAGAAGCTCAAAAGACTAAAGCAGTCTTTTTTTATTTATTTTTTTGTAAATTTGAAATGTTCTATTGTAAATGTTAGCAACACCTCTGCCTTTGCGGGATGCGCGGGGGATATGGTCACTAGTGTAACCAGGAGAGGCCTCATTTAACACAGTAAATTCATCAGGCTTAAGCCATGTTTCAGTCAGGCCAATCACATCAAGATTATGATCAGTGATTAGTTCATTGACTATAACTGCCTTGGAATTGAGGGATCTAACATTAAGTAGCCCTATTTTGAGATGTGAGATATCACAATCTCTTTCAATGGAGGAAGTGGAAGTCTTTTTTCCAGTGAGATTGATAAAGTGAACACTGCCATGTTTAGTTTTGCCCACCTAGATTGAGGCACCGACACTATCTCAATGGGGATAGCTGAGCTGACTACACTGACTGTGCTAGTGACAGACTCCTCTAAGCTGGCAGGCTGGCTCACAGCCTGCTGCCTGGCCTGCACCCTATCTTATTGTGGAGGGGAACCAGGCTCTGAAGGGTGGCCAGTACTCTTCTGGCTGTGCTATGTGGAAAGTATAACAGAACATAGACAAGATGTTCAAATGTTCATAGATTACCAGCAGACTCATCAGGCCAGGTAGTCCTGGCGCATGGTCCTAGGGGAGGGAGAGACTTACTTACAGTCACACAAGATTGGAGAAATACTCCAGATATAACAGACTGACCTTAGCCCCCTGACACACAAACTATTGCAGCATAAATACTGGAGGGTGAGACAGGAGGGGTCAGGAGACACTCTTGTGACAAATAACATTTGATTTCTGTATAGCACCCCTACCTTGTCACAACACAACCAATTGTCTCAAATGCATTATGAAGGAAAGAAATTCCACAAATTAACTTTTAAGAAGGCACATTCCAGGTTACTACCTCATGAAGCTGGTTGAGAGAATGTCAAGAGTGTGCAAAGTTGTTGGTCACTTATGTATTACTTTTCTAATATGTATTCATTATAGAATTGTGTCAGTTATTAATTATAAACCTTTAAAATCATTGAAATTGTTTTGAGTTGCATTCATGTTTTTGTTCAGTATAAATCAGTGATTGTCAGCGCTGTTTAAGATGAGGGAGGACAATTTATTTTTCATGAGCATGGCCTTATTTCTATTACAGCATATTGGATGACTCTCATTCATATTCCATTCACCCAGTGCAATTTACGAGCTATAGGTTTAGGCTACTCCGTGATACTCAAATTTTCACTATACCCATCACGAGGTTGCTACAACCTAGCATATGAATGAAAGTTTACAACGTATGTGCACACAGGTCGAGCGACAAATTTGAGGTCACAGACAGTGACATTCAATACTGCCTTGCACACTCTTGCCTGCATCTAGCTGATATAGAGTGTAATCATTAGTCCAACAGTTGCAAGTGAGAGTTTCTATTGGACAAATTCAGGTATGTTTATCCCCGTTTTGTTCCATTTGCTTCCGTTTAAGAAAGTTTTTCAACAGAAACGGTAGAAAGAATACACCCCTGATCATGCGTAAACAGAGGTCACTCTCATAACAGCCACGTTGTATTCCTTCCCTTCTCTTCGCTTGTGGACATCAGCTGAATGTGACCAAACAAAAAAACCTTTCCAAGACAAACCGCTACACACAGCCTACATCGTTGTCACCATATTATTTAAAGTAAGGTCATAGTCAGCATAGCTAATAGAACTAACACATTAGTAAACCCGCTACAATCATGCAGTAACGTTAGTGTACAGTCAGTAAGCAGTGAAACCGGCGGGCCCCAGTGGCAAAAGAATTGTTATACCAGAAGCTTACCTTGACTTGGAAGAGTTCCAGTGTTGTGTTGGAAAGTCATAGCCAGCTAGCTAACATAGCTTCCCTCTGTTTGAGTGTGGGGGTGTTCCAGGAAGGCTAAACCAGATAGCTGCATTTGCTTGCTTCTCCTTCATTTTGGAAGAAATTAATTTGTCTTTCTTTCTGAGTCAATTACTCACCACATTTTATACATTGCAGTGCTAGCTACCTGAAGCTTATGCTTTCAGTACTAGATTAATTCTCTGATCCTTTGATTGGGTGGACAACATGTCAGTTCATGCTGCAAGAGCTCTGATAGCCTGGATGTAGTCCTCCGGAAGTTATCATAATTACTGTGTAAGTCTATGGAAGGGGGTGAGAACCATGAGCCTCCTAGGTTTTGTATTGAAGTCAATGTACCCAGAGGAGGACGGAAGCTAGCTGTCCTCCGGCTATACCATGGTGCTACCCTACAGAGTGCTGTTGAGGCTACTGTATACCTTCTTTGCAAAATAGTGTGTTTTAATCAGCTATTAGGCAACGTGGTTATATTTAATATAGTTTTATCTATAACGTATAACTGTAAAATGTTTTACAATTACATTTTGTATGTATTTCACTGAGGAGGATGGTCCTCCCCTTCCTCCTCTGAGGAGCCTCCACTGGTATAAATGTACAAATGACATACCTTACAGGGAACCATGACAGTGGCAAGCGTTTGTACCATGTTAGGAACAAATCGAAATCCTTCATTTTCTGAGACTGTATGGCTAGATCTGAAAACAGCAGTTGGTGGAGGGCATCCCTAAAACATTGAAAAGTTATTTACGTTTGCTGCTGAAAAGTGGGCCAAATTGCCAGTAGAAAGGTGCAGCAAGCTCAATGATGGCTACAAAAAGATTTTGTCTGCAGTTATCTTGGCCAAAGGCTGTGAAACCCAATACTAGCTTCGGGCTGCCAATAATTTTGTCCATGCCATTTGCCTTTATTTTATAAATAAAAAATGTAAATGTAAGTTTACAAAAATAAAATGGTCTGCTTTAATTAACATTTAGCTTATAATTGCTTCATAAAGCCTTCATAATGCCTTCATGAGCACTACATAAATGTTCTACAAAGCATCTATAACTTTGTCATGCTTTTTAAAGGGTTCATAAATGTGGCATAACTGTGTGACATAATCACCAATGTCAAATGTGACATAACCCACTATGTCGAATATGATACAATTGTATTTTTTACATGCGGCAAATACCTTATCGTGAAATGTTTACTTACAAGCCCTTAACCAAAAAGAGTTTAAAAATAGTTTTTAAAAAGTAAGTAATAAATATGTTCTAAATAAACTAAAGGAAAAATAGTAACACAATAAAATAACAATAACGAGGCTATATACAAGGGGTACCCCGTAGTCAATGTGCAGGGCTACGAGTTAGTCAAGGTAATTGAGGTAATACTGTATGTAGGGTGGCAAGTAGCCTAGTGGTTAGAGCGTTGGGCCAGTAACCGAAAGGTTGCTAGATCGAATCCTCGAGCTGCCAAGGTAAGAATCTGTCGTTCTGCCCCTGAACAAGGTAGTTAACCCACTGTTCCTAGGCCGTCATTATAAATAAGAATTTGTTCTTAACTGACTTGCCTAGTTAAATAAAGGTTAACTAATAATACCTATTAACCCCTGTGCGGCCTCGACATCCAGCGAAAAATCCTATCGCCATTAGCATAACAAAATGTAATAATTTTTTTTTTTCAATTTTTTTTTCAAATTATATCGTTTTATAGCTACACCTCTCCTGAATCGAACCACGTTGTCCGATTTCAAAAAGGCTTTACAGCAAAAGCAAAACATTAGATTATGTTAGAGGAGTATATCGTAAAAGTAGCCACATAGCCATTTTCCGACCAACCACATGCATCACAAATAACCAAAAAACAGCTAAATGCAGCACTAACCTTTTACAAACTTCATCAGATGACACACCTAGGACATCATGTTACACAATGCATGCATTCTTTTGTTCGATAAAGTTCACATTTATATATAAAAACAGCATTTTACATCGGCACGTAACGTTGACTAACTATTTTCCCTCAAATGCATCTGGTGAAACAGTGCTACAATTTACTAAATTACTATTCGAAAACATTTTTAAAATGTAATATTGTCATTCTAAGATTTATAGATGAATATCTCTTGAAAGCACCTGTAATGCCAGATTTAAAAATAACTTTACTGGGTAATCACACTTTGCGATAAAAGGGGATGCGATACTCAGAACAATAGGCTAGCAATAGCAATAGGCTTGCCATCTTGGAACAATCGCATATCAAATCTAGTCTTGTATACTATTGTCAATAATCCCTTACCTTTGATTATCTTCATCCTTAGGCACTTCCAGGAATCCCAGGTCCACAACAAATGTATTTTCGTTCGAAAAAGTTCATCCTTTATGTTCCATTAGCTTGTTGTTGTTAGCGCGTTCTGAAGGCTGAACCAAAAGTTCCGACGTGCGCGGGGCTACTCTTTCAACAAAATGCATTTTTTTCTTATTTAGGTTCGTTCAAACATGTCAAACGTTGTATAACATAAATCTGTAGGGCCTTTTTCAACGAGAGCTCCAATAAGATTCGAGGGGGACGATTGCATTGTGTTTCAAAACGTTTCGAAAGGGGAGGGTAACCAGGGGCGCCGGCGTCATAATGGTGATGGCCCTCTCCGTGTGACCACGTTCCACAGCGTGTCATTGTGTCAGTTTTCACAGTAGGAGACTCAAATCACTTTGTAAAGACTGGGGACATCTAGTGGAAGCAATAGGAAGTGCTCAATGAACCATAGCTCACGGTGTGATTAATAGGCAACGTGATGAAGTTGAGTTCGCGATTCAGAATTCCACTTCCTGTTTCGATCTGTCTCGGGGTTTTGACTGCCATATGAGTTCTGTTATACTCACAGACACCATTCAAACAGTTTTAGAGACTTTAGGGTGTTTTCTATCCACAAGTATTAATTATATGCATATCCTAGCTTGTGAGTTTGAGTAGGAGGCCGTTTAAAATGGGCACGATTGTTTTTCAAAAATCGTTGTAGCGCCCCCTATCCTAGGCGAACGCCAAGCGGTTAAAGGCTTTATAAGCTACTTACACATTCACAAATAATATTTTGGATTTATTATCTATGCTGATCAATCAGAATTTTATCCCGAAGTCCCTAAATGCAGACTCGTTGCTCACCACTGTCTCTCTGCTGGTTCAGGCTCTGTCTCTGTCTCTGGCCCAATCTGTGTTCCCTCAGCCTTCTCCTTCTCAAGACCTTCTGCCTGAGTCTCAGTGACTGGCTCACTAGTACTAACAGTTCATTTTCCAAATATAATACACTGCTCAAAAAAATAAAGGGAACACTAAAATAACACATCCTAGATCTGAATGAATGAAATAATCTTATTAAATACTTTTTTCTTTACATAGTTGAATGTGCTGACAACAAAATCACACAAAAATAATCAATGGAAATCCAATTTATCAACCCATGGAGGTCTGGATTTGGAGTCACACTCAAAATTAAAGTGGAAAACCACACTACAGGCTGATCCAACTTTGATGTAATGTCCTTAAAACAAGTCAAAATGAGGCTCAGTAGTGTGTGTGGCCTCCACGTGCCTGTATGACCTCCCTACAACGCCTGGGCATGCTCCTCATGAGGTGGCGGATGGTCTCCTGAGGGATCTCCTCCCAGACCTGGACTAAAGCATCCGCCAACTCCTGGACAGTCTGTGGTGCAACGTGGCGTTGGTGGATGGAGCGAGACATGATGTCCCAGATGTGCTCAATTGGATTCAGGTCTGGGGAACGGGCGGGCCAGTCCATAGCATCAATGCCTTCCTCTTGCAGGAACTGCTGACACACTCCAGCCACATGAAGTCTAGCATTGTCTTGCATTAGGAGGAACCCAGGGCCAACCGCACCAGCATATGGTCTCACAAGGGGTCTGAGGATCTCATCTCGGTACGTAATGGCAGTCAGGCTACCTCTGGCGAGCACATGGAGGGCTGTGCGGCCCCCCAAAGAAATGCCACCTCACACCATGACTGACCCACCGCCAAACCGGTCATGCTGGAGGATGTTGCAGGCAGCAGAACGTTCTCCACTGCGTCTCCAGACTCTGTCACATGTGCTCAGTGTGAGCCTGCTTTCATCTGTGAAGAGCACAGGGCGCCATTGGCGAATTTGCCAATCTTGGTGTTCTCTGGCAAATGCCAAACGTCCTGCACAGTGTTGGGCTGTAAGCACAACCCCCACCTGTGGACGTCGGGCCCTCATGGAGTCTGTATTTGACCGTTTGAGCAGACACATGCACATTTGTGGCCTGCTGGAGGTCATTTTGCAGGGCTCTGGCAGTGCTCCTCCTGCTCCTCCTTGCACAAAGGCGGAGGTAGCGGTCCTGCTGCTGGGTTGTTGCCCTCCTACGGCCTCCTCCACGTGTCCTGATGTACTGGCCTGTCTCCTGGTAGCGCCTCCATGCTCTGGACACTACGCTGACAGACACAGCAAACCTTCTTGCCACAGCTCGCATTGATGTGCCATCCTGGATGAGCTGCACTACCTGAGCCACTTGTGTGGGTTGTAGACTCCGTCTCATGCTACCACTAGAGGGAAAGCACCGCCAGCATTCAAAAGTGACCAAAACATCAGCCAGGAAGCATAGGAACTGAGAAGTGGTCTGTGGTCCCCACCTGCAGAACCACTCCTTTATTGGGGATGTCTTGCTAATTGCCTATAATTTCCACCTGTTGTCTATTCCATTTGCACAACAGCATGTGAAATTTATTGTCAATCAGTGTTGCTTCCAAAGTGGACAGTTTGATTTCACAGAAGTGTGATTGACTTGGCGTTACATTGTGTTGTTTAAGTGTTCCCTTTCTTTTTTTGAGCAGTATATATTACTTATATTGTATAAAGCAGTTACAGGGGGTTATTAGAATGAAGTAGAAGTTTAGATAGACATTATATTCACAAATGTATTCATGGTCACCTTACCGTAGCTTCCAATCTTGGCCTCTTACTTTGAGAGGTAAAGAATTAAATGATTTTGCCTTTGTCCTTGGTTTCTCTGTCAAAATATGAACAAGAGCTAACTAAGTCCCCTGTAAGGTCTACTAAGAGCATTGTCTGCTGAAGTGATGTACCTCAAAGCTCTTAGACTTGTCCAACAACTAAAAGATAATCCAAACAATTATTTGTCACATGCGCCGAATACAACAGGTGATTTTTTCTTCCTTTAAATAACCAAACCAAAGTTTTCTCTGATTAACTTAGATCATAGATTATGTGAAATTATATTGTCAAAATAATATGCTGCTTCCAGCTAGGAAGCAGGTACATATACACAACATTTAATATTTCAACAATATACATGGTGCTTGGTATGCCTTTGTTCAGTAAAATATGACTAACACACACACACAGTTTTGTAGAAGGCATGGAGGTGGCATGAAAGTCAGGGTTAATGGAGTGTACACCCCCCCACTCCTCCCCCATCTGGGGATGAAGCAGATCCTCCTGTCTCCTTTCATCCATCTTGTATAGAGCAAAAGGGAGAGAGGAGAAAAAGAGGAAAGGGAGAGAAGATGAGAATAACCCAAGCATGATCGATCTGCTCCATGAATAATTGAAGAGGGATGTGTTTTGGAGAGTTCTGTTCTCAGCCCAGCCAAGCCCAGCTCTCCTACAATGATTTCTCTTTCTACTCCTGCTTGTGCCACAGGGAAGCAGTTCCCTGCAGTGCACCTCTCGCATAGTAAATCTGATGTACATCCGGGACAGTGTAAACACTGATGACTCGAAAAAGGCTCTCAGTGTGAGAGGAGCAGAGAGAAGTCGGTTATCTAATAGAACTTTGCGCTGGCTGCTCCTGCCGATGCTAACGACGATACTCCTATATTCCCATTCTGGGCTCAGGAACATTTAGTGCGACAGGAGGAAGGAGGGATAACCAGAGCAGGGCTTTGAATCATATGCCTAACCTAACGACCCATCTGAGTACACCTCCTCCTATCCTCTGTGAATGCCCTCACTTGCAGCATGGACTCCGGAGGGGAAAGAGAGGAAGGGTGGATGGAAGACCAGTGGGAGAAATGGTAGGGCAACACAACATATTTTTCCTATCCTAGGTGCTTACCACACTGGCAGAAACCTAGTGGAGGGCTGGGTTTCCTTGTGTGTGTATGTAACTGCTGAAAATCTGTCGCTCCCTATGCTTCGCTCAGTGTTGCAGCATAGGACAGAGATGCCCTTGAAGTAGAGCGGATGCATAGGAGAGAGGCAGAGAGAGAAGACAGCGAGAGAGTGGAGGTTGCACTATAGGTAGATGTAGTAGTTTTTATCATATAAGACACATGTAATATAACTCTTGGGAGAATAAGAATACAGAATATGATGATTTCACCAGGATGCTGGTATGTTGAAAGCACAGACTTGCTGCCTCTGTGTTTGTTGTCGTACGGTCTTGGATGTAATGTGAGCAGCAAAGGTTGATGAATGAACGATATGCCTGATTTGGGATTAAGATGTAAATTAGCAGGAGAGAGAGGCAGGCTGATGTGGCTGTATTAATGAATCAATCATGTGTCTAATGCTTAACATGGAGAAGCCATAAGTGGCATAATTTAATCAGCAAATGAAGGAAGATTCACAGCCATGTATGATGTCAGTAAATCACCCTAAGCAGATTCACGGATCTTCTTACTGTGTTATGGTTTATTATAAATCTTACAGGCTTTGGGGTTTTGCTCGATTTCGTGTTCGATTAAATTTTACATTTCGAGGTTGGTTCTGATTGGGCGTGGCTGACCCTGATTGGAATTATCCTCATTGGTCAGGATGTGTTCAAATCAGAATAATATGCTGCTCCTGCTTCTAGCACAATATTTACACAACATTTTATATTTAAACAATATGCATGGTGCTTGGTACGCCTTCTGTGTTCAATAGAATATGACTAACACACACACACACACACAGTTTTGTAGAAGGCATGAAGGTGGCATGAAGGTCAGGGTTAATGGAGTGTACACCTTACCGTGAAATGCTTACTACAAGCCCTTAACCAACAATGCAGTTCAAGAAATAAGCATTTCGCTACACGCGCAATAACATCTGCTAAACATGTGTCTGTGACAAATACAATTTGATTTGAATGGAGTTAACAAAATATGTATTAAATAAACTAAAGAGAAAAAAAGGTATTAAAACAATAATACAAAAGTAACACAAGAAAATTACATAACAATAACGAGGCTATATACAGTACCGAGTACAATGTGCGGGGGTACAGGTTAGTCGAGGTAATTTGTAAAGTGACTATGCATAGATAATAAACAGCGAGTAGCAGCATTGTAAAAACAAAGAGGGGGGAGGGGGACTCAATGTAAATAATCCAGGGTGGTCATTTTATTAATTGTTCAGCAGTCTTATGGCTTGGGGGTAGAAGCTGTTAAAGAGCCATTTGGTCCTAGACTTGGCGCTCCGGTACTGCTTGTCGTGCGGTAGCAGAGAGAACAGTCTATGACTTGGGTGACTGGAGTCTTTGACAATTTTTGGAGCCTTCCTCTGACACACCTAGTATATAGGTACTGGATGTCAAAAAGCTTCGCCCCAGTAAGGTACCGGGCTGTACGCACTGCCCTCTGCAGCGCCTTATGGTCAGATGCCGATCAGTTGCCATACCAGGCGGTGATGCAACCTGTCTGGATGCTCTCGATGGTGCAGTTGTAGAACTTTTAGAAGATCTGGGGACCCATGACAAATCTTTTGGAGGCCCATGACAAGTCTCCTGATGGGGAAAAGGTGTTGTCGTGCCCTCTTCACAACTGTCTTGGTGTGTTTGGACCATGATAGTTCATTGGTAATGTGGACACCAAGGAAATTGAAACTGCCGACGAGATCCACTTTAAACCCATCAACATTAATGGGGGACTGTTCGGCACTCCTTTTGCTATAGTCCATGATCAGATCCTTTGTCTTAATCACATTGAGAGAGGTTGTCCTGGCACCACACAGCCTGGTCTCCGACCTCCTCCCTATAGGCTGTCTCATCATTGTCGGTGATCAGGCACTGACACTGTTGTGTCATCAGCAAACTTAATTATGGTGTTGGAGTTGTGCTTGGCTACGCGGTCGTGGGTGAACAGGGAGTATAGAAGGGAATAAACCACGCACCTCTGAGGGGCCCCAGTGTTGAGGATCAGCTTGGCAGATGTGTTGTTGGCTACCCTTACCACCTGGGGGCGGCCGTCAGAAAGTCCAGGATCCAGTTGCAGAGGGAGGTGTTTAGTCCCAGGGTCCTTAGCTTCGTGTGGGCACTATGGTGTTGAATGCTGAGCTGTAGTCAATGAACAGCATTCTCACATAGGTGTTCCTTTTGTCCAGGTGGGAAACGGCAGTGTGGAGTGTGATTGAGATTGCGTCATCTGTGGATCTGTTGGGGCGTTATGCGAATTGGAGTGGGTCTAGGGTTTCAGGCATGATGGTGTTGATGTGCGCCATGACCAGCCTTTCAAAGCAATTCATGGCTACCGACATGACTGTTACGAGTCGGTAGTCATTTAGGCAGGTTACCTCTGCTTTCTTGGGCACAGGGACTATGGTGGCCTGTTTGAAACATGTAGGTATTACAGAATCGGTCAGGGAGCGGTTGAAAATGTCAGTAAAGACACTTGCCAGTTGGTCCACGCATGCTTTGAGTACACATCCTGGTAATCCGTCTGGCCCCGTGACCTGTTTAAAGGTCTTACTCACATCATCTACGGAGGGTGTTATCACACGTTCGTCCGGAACAGCTGGTGCTCTGTGACGACCCTCCCACTCTGTCTGCTGTATTTTCTCTCTTTGCTCTTGTTCCTTAGTAGGATGCCAGTGGGCGGAGTTGGAAGGGTCGTCAGCTAGATGGGAAACACCTGGGCTCGGGTGTGTCCCAGGATAAAGACACCTCTTCCACAGTCATTAAGGGACTCTCTCCACGCAGACACTTTGTTAGTTTTGGTTGTGTAGTTTTGTGGCTTTTTGGTTATTTGCTTTGGCACCTTTCAACACAATGCATTATTACTTTCAGGTATGCAAAACACACACTTACACTACTGATTACACACACCATTGTTAATTACTTAGTTACTTTATTTAATAAATATATATTTTGATACTCCTTGTCTCCACGTTGTCTCCCTTTTGTTGTGAACTCTGAGCCGGTTCGTAACAAGTGGGGGCTCATCCGGGATTTTGAACGGATTGTGTTTGGGAGAAAACGTGGAGGTATGTTAAATTCTGTAGGTGCTTTGTTTGTATATTTTGTTAGTTTGAGTTTGGTGCTCAGTACTGGTTGCTTTTGTTTGTGTGCTGTGTTGGAGAGAGGACATTGGTTAGTTTCCAGGCCCTGCCCAGCCTGGAAACGCTTGTTCTACTTGCTGTTGGGACGTTGGTCTGAGGAGGTGAGTGCAATCAGCTGTGTACCTCAATGGGAGATTTGGGTAGGGTAGTGAAACTTACTACCCGGAGCTATAGCCTTTTTCCCCTGATAGGCTTAGCGACATGTTTCATTTTTGGAATATGTTGGGCATTGTTAAAGTTTGTTATTTTTGTGTGGTGTCTGTGGACTGAGCAGTTGTCTCGGGAGCACATCCGTGGCTTGGTGGAATCTACCAGCGTGCTGGGGGGTTACTTCCTTGCCAGCGGGCTACAGTGCATAATTACCCATCGCAAATCTGCATGAAGACTAGGGTTGAGTTATTGTAGGTTTTGGGGAAGCTCCATATCTCATCTCTCTTTCTGTGGTGCCAGTGTGATTGTTATTTCTCTTGTTGTGGTCTGGTGTGCTCAGCAGAGGGGTTGAGTGAGAATTTTTTTTTCTCTGACTATGGTGTCTAATGTAGACGAGTTCATTCGCTTTCCATCAGAGGAACTGTTAGACTTATGTACTAAAGAACAGCTGCTGAAGGTTGCTGAACACTAAAAGGTTGAAATTAGTGATAAACGTCTAAAAAATTCTATTAGGTTAATATTGAAGGCCAATCTGATGGAGAGCGGTATTCTTGATGTTACCACTGGGGCAGCCTCTGTTGAGGACTCACCATCTTCCCGATATGTCACAATTACCGCTCCATCGGTTAGTCCTAGTAGTCTTCTTTTTGAACAGCAGAAAGAGCTGCTTCTGTTACAGCAAGAGCATGATCGGGTAAAATATGAAAAGGAATTGGCTGCTGATCGGGTAAAATATGAGAAGGAATTGGAGTTTAAACAGGATATGGAGCGTGCTAAAATCAAGCTGCAACAAGAGCGATTAGAGTTGGTTAGGGAAGGAAAGCTCTCAGGAGAGAGTTTGCTCTGGGAAGGTGACGTAGATTTACTTAGGAATCGTTCCTCTTTTGGTCGTGCCCCGGACACATTTGACATTGTTGGGAATTTACGGTTGTTGCCTCAGTTTAATGAAAGGGACCCTGAGACATTCTTTTTGTTGTTTGAGCGTGTTGCTAACGCTAGGAGTTGGCCTGATTCTGATCGCGCTTTAATGTTGCAGTGTGTGCTGACTGGTAAAGCGCAGGAAGCATATTCAGCTCTTAGTGTAGCCGACAGTGTCAGTTACGATAAGGTTAAAACGGCGGTGTTACAGATTTACGAATTGGTTCCTGAGGCTTACCGCCAACGATTTAGAACTTTAAAAAGGGATGATAAACAAACTCATGTTGAGTTTGTGCGACAATTATCTTCACAGTTTAATCGCTGGTGTTCCGCCTCTGCAGTTATGACTTTCCAAGGGCTGTGTGAGCTGATTATGTTAGAGCAATTTAAGGACACAGTCCCTGATTGTATAGCCACGTACATTAACGAACGGAAAGTTAAAACTGTCGCTGAAGCTGCGGTTTTGGCAGACGAATATGTTTTGACTCACAAAACTGTTTTTGTAGAGCCCTGTATTCGGAGTGAGTGGAGACGTTCGGAGAGATTTGGACCTCGCTCACCGAGATACTCTGGTTCACGGGCAGAGTTTTATTCAACTAGGGTTGAGCCTGACTCCCATGGTAAAACTGACTTTGGTCAAGAGTGTCACTACTGTCTAGGCTCAGGACATTGGAAAAACGAATGTCCGGTTCTTAGGTCTAGGGATAAGTTCAGTACAGGTACTTTTGTTAAATCTAAGCCAACGGCGCTAGCTGCGCCTGTTCCACATCAGTTCACTCCTGACACATTGTCTCATGCCCAGGGGCAGGTGAAAGTCCATATTGATCCAGACTATTTACCTTTCATTACGGAGGGTTTTGTGTCTCTGTTAGGAAGTAAGAACCTAGTGCCAGTGAAGATCCTAAGAGACACAGGTGCCTCTGAATCATTTGTGTTGGAATCTCTGTTACCCTTCTCTGCTGAGACTGATTCAGGGAATAGCGTGCTAATTAGGGGAATAGGTTTGAACACTCTGTCAGTTCCATTGCATAGACTAATGTTGGATTGTGGACTGGTGAAAGGTGAGGTTGTTGTGGGGGTGCGTCCTTCATTGCCTATTGAGGGTATTGACGTTATCCTTGGGAATAACTTGGCTGGTGAGCGTGTGTGGCCTGTTGTGTCTCCATCTCTAGTGGTTTCCACTACACCGTCAATTGTAGGGATTCCTGATGAGAGTGCGCAGAGTTTCCCAGAGGTGTTCTCTGCGTGTGCAGTGACGCGTTCTATGATCCATGGCGACCTAGTTACTGCGTCGGTAAATGAGAATACCACAAAGACGTCTCTCACTGTTTTCCCCGTTATCCCGTTACCTGTACCCCGCTCCGATCTAATCGATGCGCAACGGACTGACCCCACATTAGAGAAGTTGCGTGACCAAATTGTGCCTGTGGAACAGTTGGGAGATGTCGCACATGGATATTTTCTCCTAGAGGATGTCCTGATGAGAAAGTGGATGTCTCATGGTAGTTGTTTTCTGGGGGAGGCGATTAGTCAGGTTGTTGTACCAGTTAAGCTTCGTGAGTTGGTTTTGACCACTTCTCACAATGACGTTGCTGGACATATGGGTGTGAGGAAAACCTACAATCGCATATTAAGACATTTCTTTTGGCCTGGATTGAAGAGAGATGTTTCTGATTTTATCAAAACTTGTCACCTGTCAATTAACTGGTAAACCTAATCAAGCTATTAAGCCGGTACCACTGTTTCCTATTCCGGTACTCAGCCAACCTTTTGAGTACCTGATTATTGATTGTGTTGGTCCTCTGCCTCGTTCTAAAAAAGGTAGTAATTATTTGTTGACTGTGATGTGTCAGACCACTAGGTTTCCTGCTGCCTATCCTCTCCGGTCTATCACGACTAAGTCTGTGTTAAAAGCTTTGACTCAGTTTTTCTCACTGTTTGGAATCCCTAAGGTCATTCAGAGTGATCAAGGATCAAATTTCACCTCTAATCTCTTTGGTCAGGTTCTCCAACAGCTCCATATTAAACACAATTTGTCTAGCGCCTATCATGCGCAAAGTCAAGGAGCACTGGAACGTTTCCATCAAACACTTAAGTCTGTTGAGAGCTTATTGTACTGAGATGGATAAGGATTGGGAGGAGGGGTTGCCTTGGTTATTGTTAGCCGCTAGGGAGGTTTCACAGGAGAGCACAGGTTTCAGTCCAAATGACCTTGTGTTTGGACATAGGGTGCGTGGACTTTTATCTGTTCTCCAGGATGATTGGAAGTCTCCCGAGGCCCCTCAGTCCCTGTTATCGTATGTTTGTGATTTCCGGCGACGCTTGTACGCCGCTGGTGAAATGGCGAAAGAAAAAATATCATCTTCACAGGAAAGGATGAAGGGCATATTTGATCGTCGAACTGAGCCTCGTCACTTTAGTCCAGGTGACCAGGTTCTTGCTCTGCTGCCAATTATTGGTTCTCCTTTTCAAGCCAAGTTTCAAGGTCCATATACAGTGGTGCGCCAGTACACTGAGCAGAATTATCTAGTTGCCACTCCAGAACGGAGAAAAGCACACCAACTGTGCCATGTAAATTTGTTAAAACCCTATTATGCATGTTCAACGGAGACTGAACAGTGGGAGTCTACAGAGGATGGTAAACCTGTTCTTTTGGCTGATACCGTTACATCCTTTGGTTTTTCTCATGCTAGGTCTGTGCATGATGAGGAAGATGTTCCTGGTCCCGACGATTGCATATTGCAAGGTAGATTGAAAAATTCAGAGACACTGGATATTTTGGACGACCTTCTTACTCATCTACCTGTTGATGAGCGAAAAGAGATGGTTGGTCTGATTCGGAAATTTCCAGAGTTGTTTTCTGATACACCAACACGTACAAACTTGATAGAGCATGATATTGACATTGGAGATGCTGACCCCATTCGTCAGCGATTCTATAGAGTTTCTGCAGAGAAACTGCGTTGTCTGGATGCTGAGGTCAGGTACATGCTGGAGAGTAAGATAGCAGAGCCTTCTTTCTCCAGTTGGGCTTCTCCCTGTATCTTGGTCAGTAAACCGGATGGAACAAACAGATTTTGTACGGATTACCGTAAGGTAAATGCTGTCACTAAGCCAGATTCATTTCCTCTTCCTCGGATGGAGGACTGCGTAGATCAAGTCGGAGCAGCTAAGTTTGTGAGCAAATTTGACCTGCTAAAGGGCTATTGGCAGGTGCCCCTAACGAGTAGGGCACGTGAAATCTCTGCCTTTATTACACCCTCTGGTCTGTACTCGTATTCGGTTATGAGTTTCGGCCTGCGTAATGCACCTGCCACTTTTCAGCGACTTATGAACAGGGTTGTAGCAGGTCTGGCCGGGTGCGCTGTTTATCTGGACGATGTAGTGATATATGCAGATACCTGGGAGGAACATCTGTCCCGTATTCAAGCCTTGTTTGAACGTCTGGCTGCAGGTCGCCTCACGATCAATTTGGCTAAATGTGAGTTTGCTCAGGCAACTGTTACATTCCTTGGAAAGGTGGTTGGGCAGGGTGAAGTGCGTCCTGTTCGGGCTAAAGTGGTAGTTATTGATGCTTTTCCACCACCAACTACAAAAAAGGAACTTATGCGTTTCTTGGGAATGATTGGTTACTACCGTGGCTTTTGTAGGAACTTTTCCACTGTGGTTGCTCCCTTGACAGAATTGTTGAAAGCTAAGGCTGTTTACGTATGGTCTTCTCATTGTCAACAGGCTTTTGAAGATGCAAAGAGGTTGCTTACCTCAACTCCGGTGCTGGCTGCCCCTCGTGTGGATTTGTCATTTACCTTGCAGGTGGATGCTAGTCATGTGGGGGCAGGTGCAGTTTTGCTGCAAGCAGATGTGTCTGGGGTTGAGAGGCCTGTTAGTTTCTTTTCCAAAAAGTTTAACCGTTATCAGTTGAACTACTCGGTCATTGAAAAAGAAGCGCTAGCACTCATTTGGGCGCTACAACACTTTGAAGTGTATGTTGGGTCGGGAGTAGTACCTATTGTGGTCTACACCGACCATAACCCTCTCACCTTTTTCAGGTCCATGATGTGTCCCAATCAGAGGATAATGAGATGGTGTTTATTTTTACAATCCTTCCATCTCGATGTGAGGCATATCCGGGGAACTGATAACGTGATTGCTGATGCGCTCTCTCGTGCGCCCTGTTCCTGAATATGTACGTGACTGACCGTTGTTTGGTGTTGTCATGTTCTGTCGTTCCTGTCTGTTCCCTCCTGGTCTCGTTTTCTTCTTTCCTCTTAAAAGTTGCTTCCTGTGTAAAGGTTGCTGAGGTCTGGGGAGGAGGTTGGTTGGGGCAGGTGGAACTGTGAACACGTAACCCCTTGTCAATTTGGGAGGCAGAGGCTGGTACGTTGTTCCGGGGTCCTTGTTGGTTCCCGGTTTTATGGGGGGGGTGTGACGACCCTCCCACTCTGTCTGCTGTATTTTCTCTCTTTGCTCTTGTTCCTTAGTAGGATGCCAGTGGGCGGAGTTGGAAGGGTCGTCAGCTAGATGGGAAACACCTGGGCTCGGGTGTGTCCCAGGATAAAGACACCTCTTCCACAGTCATTAAGGGACTCTCTCCACGCAGACACTTTGTTAGTTTTGGTTGTGTAGTTTTGTGGCTTTTTGGTTATTTGCTTTGGCACCTTTCAACACAATGCATTATTACTTTCAGGTATGCAAAACACTCACTTACACTACTGATTACTGATTACACACACCATTGTTAATTACTTAGTTACTTTATTTAATAAATATATATTTTGATACTCCTTGTCTCCACGTTGTCTCCCTTTTGTTGCGAACTCTGAGCCGGTTCGTAACACTCTCATGCATGTTTCAGTGTTGCTTGCCTCGAAGCGAGCATAAAAGGCATTTAGCTCGTCTGGTAGGCTCACATCACAGGGCAGCTTGCGGCTGGGTTTCCCTTTGTAGTCTGCAATATTTTTCAAACCCTGCCACAGGGTTACTCAAAGCCAGTGGCATGTCATTGGTAAAGATTGAAAAAAGTAAGGGGCCTAGACAGCTGCCCTGGGAAATGCCTGATTCTACCGGAGAGGCTTTCATTAAAGAACAACCTCTGTACTCTGTTAGACATGTAACTCTTTATCCACAATATAGCAGGGGGTGTAAAGCCATAACACAAATGTTTTTCCAGCAGCAGACGAT
The DNA here is from genome assembly GCF_901001165.1 of Salmo trutta. Classification (NCBI taxonomy): domain Eukaryota; kingdom Metazoa; phylum Chordata; class Actinopteri; order Salmoniformes; family Salmonidae; genus Salmo; species Salmo trutta. The sequence continues at coordinate 41,283,206 of NC_042985.1, read as the reverse complement.
GTCAAAGCCGCACTGAAGTCTAACAAAACAGCTCCCACAATCTTTTTGTCATCAATTTCTCTCAGACAATCATCAGTAATTTGTGTAACTGCCATGCATGTTGAATGCCCTTCCCTATAAGCGTGCTGAGAGTCTGTTGTCAATTTGTTTACTGTAAAATAGATTTGTATCTGGTCAAACAATTTTTTTTCTCCAAAAGTTTACTAAGGGTTGGTAATAGGCTGATTGGTTGGCTATTTGAGCCAGTAAAGGGGGCTTTACTATTCTTAGGTAGAAGAATGACTTTTGCTTCCCTCCAGGCCTGAGGGCACACACTTTCTTGTAGGCTTAGATTGAAGATATGGCAAATAGGAGTGGCAATATCCTCAGTAATTTTCCATCCAAATTGTCAAACCCAGGGGGCTTGTCACTGTTGATAGACTACAAAAACATTTTCAACTCTTCCACACTCACTTAACGGAATACAAAATTACAATGCTTGTCTTTCATAATTTGGTCAGCTGGATGTGTAGTGTCGTGACGTTGGTACCATTAATGTGATGCCGATTATTTTATCAAATCAATTACATACCACGTTCAATTACTATGCTACTAAGTGAATCATATAACAATTAAGTAGTAATCTGGGGCACCACGGGAAAAGTTTATTTAATGAGTTACCATTTCCCGAATTAACTAAAAAATTTCAGAATATCTCGATATGCTATCTGTCATCCAATCATTTGCTCCTCATATCTCAGTCTCATTCTGAACGTTGTAATATCCTATAAATCTGCATGAACCCTAGTCTCCATGATGAATCAGCGATACACAAATTGGCATAATTGTTTATTTACTAACTAACTAAATAATCATACAGAATTACATAAACACACAGGATAGATTATACATTGGTTACTAACATGATGCAATGAAAAGTCCCTAGTGGACTAACCCGATATGATGAAAGAGCGGGAGAAGAAGAGAAAGGAATTATCATGCATACAGTTGAATAATATGCTCATCGTAAATATGGATATTTAGCACTCTGACAACCGCTCATTCAGATTTAGAAATGCAACACATATTTAAGCTTGTATGTCAATGTTGTCTCGCTCTCTTGAAAACACTCAATCCATCTATGGGGAGTAATTCGACAGAAAATCTCTGGTTGTGTAAGTCTCTGGTTGTCCACCAGAGGTCACCATGTCCTTTGTAGTTGTAGTAGGTTGTTCTCAGAGTGTCATAACAGTTCTTCCTAGGGGCTGTCATGATAGGGGCTGCACCAAATGACTGTATTATAATAATTGATTATGATTGTTGTATTAATAGAAGGGGAAGAGCTACAATACCCCTCCCCCACTACATTTATAGGGTCCTGGACTACAGATTAGCAATATATATCTGCATTATAAGGTTTAATATTGTTCCACAGTTATTTTCTAGTCTCTGAGTCTGAGAGATGTGTGAGTTATTGCAGTCAAAACAGGGTGTCTGTGAGAATGCGCCTCAGAGCTAAAAGAGATTAATAGACACAAAACCCTGCAGGGGAGTGAAAGAGATAAGAAACTAGTCAGACATACCACTATAAAGCAACTTGGGGAGTGGAAAATTACTGCTGAGCCCTTAGAAAACACTGGAACTATTGTCTCTCCTGCAAGTTTGTATAACTGTATAAGCATGGGATTGGTCTCATGAGTAGAAGGTGTTGACGTAGGCAGTTACATCACTAGCAGTTGACTGCAAGCATATTAAAGCAACTTGGACCCTTTCCTATTTTGCAGAACTTACTCGGAATCATGCGTGCTATGTTCCCATTGTCAACTTCTGTCTGCAGTTGCATTAATAAAGGTTTTTGATTGATTTACTTAACCTGATGGGGCTAGGGGGCAGTATTTGCACGGCCGGATAAAAAACGTACCCGATTTAAACTGGTTACTACTCTTGCCCAGAAACGAGAATATGCATATAATTAGTAGATTTGGATAGAAAACACTCTAAAGTTTCTAAAACTGTTTGAATGGTGTCTGTGAGTATAACAGAACTCACATGGCAGGCCAAAACCTGAGAAGATTCCATACAGGAAGTGCCCTGTCTGACAATTTGTTCTCCTTCTGTGGCATCTATCAAAAATACAGCATCTCTGCTGTAACGTGACATTTTCTAAGGCTTCCATTGGCTCTCAGAAGGCGCCAGAAAGTGGAATGACGTCTCTCCAGTCTCTGGGCGAAAAACAGCAGGAGATTTTGTGAGTGGTCAGGCTGAGAACAGTGACACTGGAGATGCGTGTTCATGTGAATTCTCCATGTTTTTCTTTCTCTCTGAATGAATACAACGTCGCTCGGTTGGAATATTATCGCTATTTTACGAGAAAAATCGCATAAAAATGGATTTTAAACAGAGTTTGACATGCTTCGAAGTACGGTAATGGGATATTTTTAAATGTTTTGTCACGAAATGCACTCGCGCATCACCCTTTGGATACTGACCTGAATGCATGAACAAAACGGAGCTATTTCAATATAACTATGGATTATTTGGAACCAAAACAACATTTGTTGTTGAAGTAGAAGTCCTGGGAGTGCATTCTGACGAAGAACAGCAAATGTAATCCAATTTTTCTTATAGTAAATCTGAGTTTGGTGAGGGCCAAACTTGGTGGGTGTCAAATTAGCTAGCCGTGATGGCCGGGCCATCTACTCAAAATATTGCAAAATGTGCTTTCGCCGAAAAGCTATTTTAAAATCTGACACCACAATTGCATAAAGGAGTTCTGTATCTATAATTCTTAAAATAATTATGTATTCTGTCAACGTTTATCATGAGTAATAAATGTCCCACCTTGCTCAGGGAGGTTAAAGATATTGTCTGATTGCTGATAAGCAAATGATTGACAAGGAACCTACACAAACATTTGGCGAGCTTGTCAGAAGCGAGTGTCCACCCTGGTTGGAGGAGAATCTACACCATGGTGCCAGAGCTCCAAATTAAACAAGCTAAGTTGACACCTGTTTAATCTAAGTCTGTAATTAATTGACATTCACTGGTGTGGTTTCCCTCTAACAAGTAAGTGGCACCTCACTCACTCTAAAATATATACATACACTTTGAATATGACATAGTCGAATTCTAGATTGGAGAAATTACATAATGGCTATTGGTGAAATGCATGATTTCAATATATGATGAATGATTGATGATTTTAATTTTGGGTAATAATGCAGCTACCATTACTGAATACTAGTTATTTTGGTTTTGGAAAGGTGGTTCAGTAATAATCATCTCTTCTATTTTATTTCAGACGGTAATGCAGGGGACCATTACTGAATGCTAGTTATTTTATTTTGGAGAGGTGGTTCAGCGATAATCATCTATTTTATTTTGGAGTCCTGGCAGAATGTGCTTTTGCTGAAAAGCTATTTTAAAATCGGACATAGCGATTGCATAAAGGAGTTCTGTATCTATAATTCTTAAAATAATTGTTATGTTTTTTGTGAATGTTTATCGTGAGTAATTTAGTAAATTCACCGGAAGTTTGCGGTGGGTATGCTAGTTCTGAACGTCACATGCTAATGTAAAAAGCTGTTTTTTGATATAAATATGAACTTGATTGAACAAAACATGCATGTATTGTATAACATAATGTCCTAGGTGTGTCATCTGATGAAGATCATCAAAGGTTAGTGCTGCATTTAGCTGTCTTCTGGGTTTATGTGACATTATATGCTAGCTTGAAAAATGGGTGTCTGATTATTTCTGGCTGGGTACTCTGCTGACAAAATCTAATGTTTTGCTTTCGTTGTAAAGCCTTTTTGAAATCGAACAGTGTGGTTAGATTAACGAGAGTCTTGTCTTTAAAATGATGTAAAATAGTCATATGTTTGAGAAATTGAAGTAATAGCATTTCTAAGGTATTTGAATATCGCGCCACGGGATTCCACTGGCTGTTGAGTAGGTGGGACGATTTCGTCCCACATACCCTAGAGAGGTTAAAAGTAGAAAGTTTACAGCCATCCACTTCCTTATGTCTGAAACACAGGCTTCTAGCTAGGGCTTCACCATGTTTCATTGAAATGTACAGCTGTGTTTCATCCACATAGCAGTGAAAGTTAACATTATGTTTTCGAATGACATCCCCAAGAGGTAAAATATATAGTGATAACAATAGTGGTCCTAAAACGGAACCTTGAGGAACACCGAAATGTACAGTTGATTTGTTAGAGGACAAACCATTCACAGAGACAAATTGATATATTTCCGACAGATAAGATCTAAACCAGGCCAGAACTTGTCCGTGTAGACCAATTTGGATTTCCAATCTCTCCAAAAGAATGTGGTGATCGATGGTATCAAAAGCAGCACTAAGGTCTAGGAGCACGAGGACAGATGCAGAGCCTCGGTCTGACACCATAAAAAGTTAATTTACCACCTTCACAAGTGCAGTCTCAGTGCTATGATGTGGTCTAAAACCAGACTGAAGCATTCCGTATACATTGTTTGTCTTCAGGAAGGCAGCGAGTTGCTGCGCAGCAGGTTTTTCTAAAATTATAGAGGGGAATGGAAGATTCGATATAGGCTGATAGTTTTTTATATTTTCTGGGTCAAGGTTTGGCTTTTTCAAGAGAGGCTTTATTACTGACACTTTTAGTGAGTTTGGTACACATCCGGTGGATAGAGAGCCATTTATTATGTTCAACATAGGAGGGCCAAGCACAGGAAGCAGCTCTTTCAGTAGTTTAGTTGGAATAGGGTCCAGTATGCAGCTTGAAGGTTTAGAGGCCATGATTATTTTCATTATTGTGTCAAGAGATCTAGTACTAAAACACTTGAGTGTCTCCCTTGATCCTAGGTCCTGGCAGAGTTGTGCAGACTCAGGACAACTGAGCTTAAGAGGAGTACACAGATTTAAAGAGGAGTCCGTAATTTGCTTTCTAATGATCATGATCTTTTCCACAAAGAAGTTCATGAATTTATTACTGCTGAAGTGAAAGCCATCCTCTCTTGGGGAATGCTGCTTTTTAGTTAGCTTTGCGACAGTATCAAAAATAAATTTAGGATTGTTCTTATTTTCCTCAATTAAGTTGGAAAAATAGGATGATCGAGCAGCAGTGAGGGCTCTTCAATACTGCACGGTACTGTCTTTCCAAGCTAGTCGGAAGACTTCCAGTTTGGTGTGGCGCCATTTCCGTTCCAATTTTCTGGAAGCTTGCTTCAGAGCTCGGGTATTTTCTGTATACCAGGGAGCTAGTTTCTTATGACAAATGTTTTTAGTTTTTAGGGGTGCAACTGCATCTAGGGTATTGCACAAGTTTAAATTGAGTTCCTCAGTTAGGTGGTTAACTGATTTTTGTCCTCTGACGTCCTTGGGTAGGCAGAGGGAGCCTGGAAGGGCATCAAGGAATCTTTGGGTTGTCTGAGAATTTATAGCACGACTTTTGAGGCTCCTTGGTTGGGGTCTGAGCAGATTATTTGTTGCGATGGCAAACGTAATAAAATGGTGGTCCGATAGTCCAGGGTTATGAGGAAAAATATTAAGATCCACAACATTTATTCCATGGGACAAAACTAGGTCCAGAGTATGACTGTGGCAGTGAGTAGGTCAGGAGACATGTTTGACTAAACCAACTGAGTCAAAAGCCTTTTGGAATAGGTCTGTGGACTTTTCCATGTGAATATTAAAGTCACCAAAAATGTGAATATTATCTGCTATGACTACAATATTCGATAGGAATTCAGGGAACTCAGTGAGGAACCCTGTATATGGCCCAGGAGGTCTGTAAACAGTAGCTATAAAAAGTGATTGAGTAGTGTGCATAGATTTCATGATTAGAAGCTCAAAAGACATACGTCATGTTTTTTTTTGTAAATTGAAATTTGCTATCGAAAATGTTAGCAACACCTCCGCCTTTGCGGGATGCACGGGGGATATGGTGACTAGTGTAACCAGGAGGTGAGGCCTCATTTAACACAGTAAATTCATCAGGCTTAAGCCATGTTTCAGTCAGGCCAATCACATCAATATTATGATCAGTGATTAGTTAATTGACTATAACTGACTTTGAAGTGAGGGATCTAACATTAAGTAGCCCTATTTTGAGATGTGAGGTATCACAATCTCTTTCAATAATGTCAGGAATGGAGGAGGTCTTTATTCTAGTGAGATTGCTAAGGTGAACACCGCCATGTTTAGTTTTGCCCAACCTAGGTCGAGGCACAGACACGGTCTCAATGGGGATAGCTGAGCTGACTACACTCACTGTGCTAGTGGCAGACTCCACTAAGCTGGCAGGCTAGCTAACAGCCTGCCTGCACCCTATTTCATTGTGGAGCTAGGGGAGTTAGAACCCTGTCTATGTTCGTAGATAAGATGAGAGCACCCCTCCAGCTAGGATGGAGTCCGTCACTCCTCAACAGGCCAGGTTTTGTCCTGTTTGTGGGTGAGTCCCAGAAAGAGGGCCAATTATCTACAAATTCTATCTTTTGGGAGGGGGAGAAAACAGTTTTCAACCAGCGATTGAGTTGTGAGACTGCTGTAGAGCTCATCACTCCCCCTAACTGGGAGGGGGCCAGAGACAATTACTCGATGCCGACACATCTTTCTAGCTGATTTACACGCTGAAGCTATGTTGCGCTTGGTGACCTCTGACTGTTTCATCCTAACATCGTTGGTGCCGACGTGGATAACAATTTCTCTACACTCGCCAGTTTTAGCTTTAGCCAGCACCATCTTCAGATTAGCCTTAACGTTGGTAGCCCTGCCCCCTGGTAAACAGTGTATGATCGCTGGATGATTCGTTTTAAGTCTAATACTGCAGGTAATGGAGTCGCCAATGACTAGGGTTTTCAATTTGTCAGAGCTAATGGTGGGAAGCTTTGGTGTCTCAGACCCCGTAATGGGAGGAGTAGAGACCAGAGAAGGTTCGGCCTCTGACTCCGACTCGCTGCTTTATGGGGAGAACCGGTTGAAAGTTTCTGTCGGCTGAATGAGCGACACCGGTTGAGCATTCCTACAGCATTTCCCTCCAGAAGCCATGAGAAAGTTGTCCGGCTGCTGGGACCGTGCGAGGGTATTTAAACTAACGTTACTATCTGTACTTACTGGTAGCACAGACGCTGTTTCATCATTTCCTACACTGAAATTACCCTTGCCTAACGATTGTGTCTGAAGCTGGGCTTGCAGCACAGCTATCCTCGCCATAAGGCGATCATTCTCCTGTATATTATGAGTACAGTGACTGCAATTAGAAGGCATCATGTTAATGTTACTACTTAGCTTCGGCAGTTGGAAGTCCTGACGAACCATGTCCAGATAAAACATCCGGAGTGAAAAAGTTGAATGAAAAAAAGTTGAGTGAAGGAAAAACAAAAAATATAAACGGTAATTAAAAAGTAAAAACAGTAAAGTTGTCAGGTAGCAAAGTAAGGTTGGCAACAAAACGCACAGCAGCACGTAAACAAGTCTGCAAGTTGTGACCGGAAATGACAAGCCTTACTGAGGATGATGATGATGATGATGCTGGAAGGACAGCTCTTCATGAACAAGGTGACCTAATGTGACCAAACTAAAGCTGGAGAGAACAATAGAGTGCGGGAGGAAAGAAATGAGTCAGGACTGAGGCAGAACAGTACTCCCCACAGCCCTGCCGCCATATGAGAATCAACCCAGAGGTCTCCCGGGTGACTATACACAGATCTACCCTCTCATATCACTGACAGAAGAAAATGGAGAAGCAACCACAATTATCCTCAAGGGGATTCTGATGAAGGAGTTGGATGACACAACAGCAGCAACAAGCGGCATGAGAACAATAGAATTGGACACTCCAACTCACTCCACAAAAAGGAACAGACTGGAAGACCCTAGACATATGGTCGCCTGTAGAAAATAAACTAACTACTAAAGAAGTAAAAGAAAAGTACAAAGTTTTACCATCCATGGGTGACCTATTCAGAAACCAGAGAGAAAGGGAAGAAAGAGAGAGAGAAGAAGGAAAATTGGAAAATAATAAGTTGAATAGATTACAAAAAGAGAAGAGAAAGTTGATAGAAGATCTGCAGGTGCTAATTGCTAATAAGATTAAAGAGACAATGGACACAGATGTTGTGGACGAAAGTAAGAAGCTAAAAGAGGAGGTCAGACAAGCCACGGATATGGTAAAGACAATAACAGAGGGAGATAGAAGAGTGTGATTGGAGGACTAGACACTGCACTGAAGAAGGCCCAGCTTGCACAGATCGAGAAAGGAAGAGGTGATTTTACTCACAATATGATGGCTGCTCAAGTTGTTTCTACTGGCTCACCACAACGACAGTCTGCAGCTCCCCCAAAGTCACATCAGGCACACCTGTGAACCCGGTGCCTGCAGGGTATGTGCTTTTCACCACTCAGCATTATGGTGACCCACAAACGTGGACTGGAAGAGGAGGTGGGCCTGCCAGATCCCTTCGTGACTGGAACAATACTCAATGCTGGACCTGTGGGCAGTTGAGGCATGTGAGTTTGCAGTGTGGGGGAAATGAAAGAGGAAGAGGTTACAACAGAGGCAGAGGAAACTTTGGGCCTGGCAGAGGAAGAGGAAACTTTGCTAATGTACATCCTGGAGTGTACTACCCACCATGGCAACAATATGCTCCTCAGCCACAGTACCACTCGCCTAGAGCTGAAAATGCTCCCCAGGGGCCACCTATGTCCTATGGACAAGGAGGACAAGTTAATAACAGAGGTCAGCCATGGCCAATGGGAAATCAGAACACCAACAGTTCTTATTTCCCTCTGACTCAACAATGAAGGCGCCCAACTCCCCTGCTCCAGTGTTCCCAGTATGAATTCAATGATGAAAGAGAATAGCCAATGGTTATTCTTAATGTTAATGGACATCACCTACCATTTCTAATAGACACTGGAGCTCACTGTTTCTGTTTAGCAAACCTGGACAAGTTGTTCGGATTTCCCTGAGCAAATCATCAGTAACAATAACAGGGGCATCGGAACAGCCCAGGAATGTGTACCGGACAAAGACTTGTTTGATGAACCTTTGCTTGACTCTGACATGGTGCTGTTCGTTGATGGTTTTGCTTATATAGATCAAAGCACAGGGAAGAAACATGTAGGATTTGCTCTAGTAGATGTGGAAGGTAATATTGAGGTTATACAGCCCCTACCAGAACATTTATCAGCGCAACAGGCAGATTTATTAGCTCTGAAAACAGCTTGTGAATTGGGGGAAAGGAAGGCCCTCACTGTCTACTCAGACTCAGCATATGCTATTGGGGTTTATCTGTCCTGGTGTGGGGTTTGGAGAGCAAGAGGGTTTACTAATACCACAGTCACACCTATTAAAAACAGACCTTATGTTGAACAGTTGATTGAAACTATGCGAAAACCTAACAAATTGGCTATTGTTAAGGTTGAGGCACACACGGGGAGGAGTGATTATGCTAGTATTGGTAACAGCATAGCTAATGAGGCGGCCAAATTGGCTGCTTCCCGTTGTCACACACATGCATTCTATTTTTAGTTGTTTGTGTCATCTGAAGCTACTGATCTTGAGAAACAGCAGCAGGCTAATATTCTCAATCACCAAGTGTGGAGGGAGAGAGGGTGTGCTCTCTGTCCTAGGTCTGGCTTATGGCTACATCTTTTGTCTGGCATGCCTTGTTTACCATCAACCATGATCTCTACTGTTTGCCGATTGGCTCACCGAGTGAGCCTTTCGTCAAGGGGGGATATGGTGGAGGAGAAGATTTATATGGTGGAGGAGAAGATTTCGGCCTAATGGTTTTGCCCAAATTTGAATCAGCACGTAAATCAGTTAATTTACCGTTGCGCGAAACGTTTATTATATAACATAGACAAGGGAACTCCACTGCAACCAGGGAAGTTCCCCACACCAAAATGACCTTTTGTCCACCTTGCTATGAATTTCATAGACATGGTAGAGCGAACAGAAAGAAAGAAATACTGCCTGGGGATAATTGACAGGTTCACCAGGTGGGTGGAAGCATTTCCCACCACCAACTGCATTGCGCGAACAGTTGCAAAATTGCTAGTCAGGGAAATTATACTCAAGTTCGGAGTGCCTGAGGTTTTGTCTGCAGACAATGGGACCAATCACATAGGAGATGTGGTTGCCCAGGTGGCCAAAATGATGGGTGTTGACCAGAAGTTTGTGTCCATCTATCACCCGCGGAGTAACGGGATTACAGAGAGGGCTAATCAAATGATCAAAGGGGGGATTGCAGAAGCCTGCCATTCCACAAAAATGAGCTGGGTGGAATGCTTGCCCCTTGTCCTCGTGAAAATGCGCAGCAGCCTTAACTTCTATGGGCTAGGTGGGACGGGACACAGCCAGTGAAATATTAGGGTGGCAAATTCAAAACAACAAAATGTCATAATTCAACTTTCTCAAACATACAACTATTTTACACCATTTTAAATATACACTTCTCCTTGATGTAACCACATTGTCCGATTTCAAAAAGGCTTTACAGCAAAAGCAAAACATTAGATTATGTTAGGAGAGTACATAGACAAAAATAATCACACAGCCATTTTCCAAGCAAGGACATGTGTCAATAAAACCCAAAACACAGCTAAATGAAGCACTAATGTTTGACGATCTTCATCAGATGACACTCCTAGGACATTGTGTTACACAATACATGTATGTTTTGTTCGATAAAGTTCATATTTATATCCAAAAACAGCATTTTACATTGGCACATGATGTTCAGAAAATGTATTCCCACCAAAACTCCCGATGAATGTGCACATCACTTTACAAAAATACTCATCATAAACTTTGACAAAATATATAACAATTATTTTAAGAATTATAGATAGACTACCCCTGGATACAACCGCTGTGTCAGATTTTAAAATAGCTTTACGGAGAAAGCACATTTTTCAATATTCTGAGTACATAGCTCAGCCATCACGGCGAGCTATTCAGACACCCGCCAAGTTCGGGGCAACCTAAACTCAGAATTAGTATTAGAAATATTCTCTTACCTTTGCTGATCTTCGTCAGAATGCACTCCCAGGACTGCTACTTCAACAAGAAATGTTTGTGTTCGAAATAATCCATATTTATGTACAAATACCTCTGTTTTGTTCGTGCGTACAGATCACTTATCCAAAGGCATAACGCGCGAGCGCGGAACGAGAGACGAAAAGTCAAAATGTTCCATTACCGTACTTAGAAGCATGTCAAACGCTGTTTAAAATCAATCTTTATGGTATTTTTTATGTAAAATTGCGCTAATATTCCAACCGGACAATAGCATATTCATTCAAGAAGAAAAAGAAGGAACGGTGTGCTCGCGTGACAGCGCATATCCAATCCCTTTGTTGCCAGGCAGACCACTCAGTAACTGAGCTCCTATTATCTGCCCAGTGACAGGAGAATGCTCAAACCACTTTCTGAAGGCTTTAGACAGCCAATGGAAGCCTTAGGAAGTGCAACGTCCCCCATTGACACTGTAGCTTCAATAGAGAATCAAAAGAAGAACTACAATTCTCAGACTTTCCACTTCCTGCTTGGAATTTTCTCAGGTTTTTGCCTGCCATATGAGTTCTGTTATACTCACAGACACCATTCAAACAGTTTTAGAAACTTCAGAGTGTTTTCTATCCAAATCTGCTAATAATATAATATGCATATTCTAGTTTCTGGGCCAGAGTAGTAACCTGTTTAAATTGGGTACGTTTTTCATCCGGCCGTGAAAATACTGCCCCCTAGCCCAGACAGGTTAAAGGTATTACACCTAAGGTGTACACCTTACGAGATGTTAACAAGACGACCCATGAACACACCAGGTGTTCGAGACCTATGACTGACCGACAGATAGACATAACAGAGAAACAGTGTGATCACATACAGTACATGGAAGATCTAACCTCTATTGTCAGTTTTCTCCACTCTCGCACTAGGAAAGCAACAGAACCAATCCCAGGTGAGGATCCAGATGCTTTGACTATCTGCGTAGGAGACCATAAACGACAATGGAACCAGCCAAAATGGATGGGACCCTTCCAGGTGACCATGGCAACACCAACTGCGGAGAGGTCCGGCTAGCATCATCTCTCCCACTGCAAGCATCTCCCAGTGTGGAAGCCATGGATGAGCAACTGGAGGGAGGGAGAACAGGGCCCCGAGAACATCTGAAGGAGGAAGAAGGTCCGAGCCAAAGGACAGAAGCAGAGGGCCCAGACCAAAAGGCCGGAAAGAAAGATGAAAAAGAAGGCTCTAGCCAACGAGCAGAAGAAGGAGACATCATTTCACACTCACACTCAGGTTCTATAACTAGGAAACATAGACTACACCGGGTCTGGTGGTTTGTTTTCCCCATCATCCTTTCCATGGGTAGCTTGTTGGCACAGCCACAGGACCCTCTGGGGGATCTGAGATAAACAACAAATGGATACAAATGGTGAAAAAAAATGGAAATCAGATTTTAGTATTTAGAAAGCCTACATCAACCACGGAGCTGTTCGGGAGTCAGTTTGAGCCTATGAGAAGGACGGAGTTTGAATGTGGGTTTTTTATACTTTATGCAGAGAGGTAATGAGAAACAACCTACTATGCGAAGGGAGACCAAAGGACTGTTCTTTGGGAGTAGAACTGAGAGGTTAGCCGGGTATCATGGGACACGTATCTTGGGGTGGTCACAAGAATGGAGCAAACGTACTTAATGTGGTAGAAAGAAGCAGGCAGATCCCTCTATGGCCTAGAACTCACCTCAGGTGAGGTGAGTCAGTCTTCACGGTAAGAACTACCCACTCTGTACGGTGTAATTATCCCAGCACCCACCCGTGGATAGAAATGTTAAGAAATGTAAGCTTGAGCATCAATCCCATACTGACCTCCCTAAGCTTGATGTCAACCCCTGCCCTGTGTCTTTGTAATGATGGGAAGGAAGATATGGGAGATACTAGAGCTTGTCGTGTATATATGGGTCAACTGAGAGAAGAGTATAGTGATAGGAGAAACTATGCTAAAGGGGAATTTAGTGTGTTAGACTTACAGCAACAGGTGACAGGTGTAAACCTTTCCAGGGTAGAGGAAGGCATCGGAGCACCTTTTGGATGGATGTGGGTATGCAGTGACAAGGGGTACCTCACTTTACCTCCTGGATGGGGGGGGGGGATGTTGTTATTTGGGGAGAACAGAAGTGTACATGTTAAGAATTCCGGTCACCGATCTTTTCAATGAGACAGGTAAAACCAACTCTGGGGAACTAAAGCGCGCCAAACGACTCATCCCAGACAATCAGGAAGCCTATGGTCATGTCCTACACCCGGGTGAGATTTTTGGTATGTCAGTCATACCCTCCTGGAGTGTGGCTGTCCTAGGAAAGTGGGTAAACAATTTAACCTACTCTTTACAGGCCCATATGAATTTAACGAGCCGAGAATTTAGCCAACTCTCATTAGATGTCCAAAATCTGAAAGCAGTCGTCAGCCACCATAAATTGGCTTTAGAGGAGGACACTGTAACGTACTAGGTATTGTTGATCCTGATAATTGTGTTATGTTCCTCCCTGATTCCTCTGAGAATATGACTGTGATAATTGATAAGATTGCTGATCTTAGTATAACTCAAATCTCAAAAATCTGTTTTTGACAAAATTGGTGACTGATTTAATGCTAAATTTGGAAATGTAATGGGGAAAGTTATGTTGACTTTGTTTTCAGTGTTTACTCCAATACTTGTAGGAGGTTTGGTGATTTTGGCTACTGTTTATATTTGTAAGAAAATTACTCTAACTGCTCTTGAACATGCTGGAGTGATGGTGTTGGTGGAAGCTGATACAAATCGTGCTGAGTCTGGTGCATTTTTGGTTTCTCTTAATCCCATTGTCTATCCAACTTGTGTGGTTCTTCCCAGGACTCAGGAGGAATGGGAGTATAGACAGACTCACCCCACCCCAACAGCATTCCAGGAACCCCAGGAGTTGTTTCTCACTTTAGCAGGCCATCCCTGGGATCAAATGGGTCCAGGATATTTGCCAAATCGGTTTGATTTCAGAGAAGAATATTATGATTGAAGGTGTAAGACTAATTAGTCAAAAGGGGAGAATGATGGGGGTCACCTTGGGGTCGTGATAGGGGCTGCACAAAATGATTGATGTATTCTAATAATTTATTATGATTATGTTGTATTAATAGAAGGGGAAGGGCTATAAGACCCCTTCCCCACTACATTTATAGGGTCCTGGATTACAGATTAGCAATATATATACATTATAAGGTTTAATATTGTTCCACAGTTATTTTCTAGTCTCTGCTTCTTATAAGAAACGGTCTGAGAGACGTGTGAGTTATTGCAGTCAAAACAGGGTGTCTGTGAGAAAGTGCCTCAAGGCTAAAAGAGATTAATAGACACAGAACCCTGCAGGGGAGTGAAAGAGATAAGAGATTAGTCAGACATTCCACTATAAAGCAACTTGGGGAGTGGAAAATTACTGCTGAGCCCTTAGAAAACACTGGAAATATTGTCTCTTCTGCAAGTTTGTATAACTGTATAAGCATGGAATTGGTCTCATGAGTAGAAGGTGTTGACGTAGGCAGTTACATCACTAGGGGTTGACTGCAAGCATATTAAAGCAACTTGGACCCTTTCCTATTTTGCAGAACTTACTCGGAAACATGCGTGCTATGTTCCCGTTGTCAACTTCTGTCTGCAATTGCATTAATAAAGGTTTTTGATTGATTTACTTAAGCACTCGCCTTTGTGGGCGGTTCCATCCTGTTGCAACAATGTGTGTGCTCACGTGGGCGTGGTTACTGACTTGGCAAAAGTATTTTAATGTTACAGTATTATCTAATGTAGAAGGCTAAAATCACATTTCATCTTCTCACGAACAGTTTCATATTTAATCATACAAGTTCCAAAACATTTACATGTACACTACTGTTCAAAAGTTTAGGTCACCTGGAAATGTCCTTGTTTTTGAAAGAAAAGCAAATTTTTTGTCCATTGAAAAAAACATCAAATTGATCAGAAATACAGTGATGCAAAGAAAGAAGGCAGAGTTGCAAAGAGAAAGCCATATCTCAGACTGGCCAGTAAAAAGAAACCATTAAGATGGGCAAAAGATAACAGACACTGGACAAAGGAACTCTGCCTAGAAGGCCAGCATCCCAGAATCACATCTTCATTGTTGACTTGAGACTGGTGTTTTGCGGGTACTATTTAATGAAGCTGCCAGTTCAGGACTTGTTAGGTGTCTGTTTCTCAAACTAGACACTCTAATGTACTTGTCCTCTTGTTCAGTTGTGCACCGGGGCCTCCCACTCCTCTTTCTATTCTGGTTAGAGCCAGTTTGAGCTGTTCTGTGAAGGGAGTAGTACACAGCGTTGTACGAGATCTTCAGTTTCTTGGCAATTTCTTGCATGGAATAGCCTTCATTTCTCAGAAAAAGAATAGACCGACGAGTTTCAGAAGAAAGGTCTTTGTTTCTTGTCATTTTTAGCCTGTAATCGAACCCACAAATGCTGATGCTCCAGATACACAACTAGTCTAAAGAAGGACAGTTTTATTGCTTCCTTAATCAGGACAACAGTTTTCAGCTGTGCTAACATAATTGCAAAAGGGTTTTCTATTGATCAATTAGCCTTTTAAAATGATAAACTTGGATTAGCTAACATAATGTGCCATTGGAACACAGGAGTGATGGTTGCTGATAATGGGCCTCTGTACACCTATGTAGATATTTTATAACAAATCAGCCGTTTCTAGCTACAATATAGTCGTTTACAACATTAACAATGTCTACACTGTATTTCTGATCAATTTTATGGTATTTTAATGGACGGAAAAATAGCTTTTCTTTCAAAAAAGAGGACATAAAGTGACCCTAAACTTTTGAACAGTAGTGTAAATCTGATAACTGGGAAATATTCATTTGTAGAGTTACCGTTATTTGGTTATACCATCCTTAAATGATATCACAAACAATGACTTATTTTACATGATTATTGTTTTGAGCCCCACGAACCATTTACCACATTATTTACGTTAGAAATGTCCAATCTTTATATGTTACAGTATTGCAAAGTCTCTCTTTGTGGTAACAAAGGGATTTTTAACTTCCATTTCTGCAGAGTGGGAGAGAGAGTTCCTGCAAAGTATTTATGACCCGGTTGTTAAGTCATAAATCTCTGGTGGAAGAGAGAGAGAGGGGAGGGTGGGGGGGCTGATCTGGCACCTATGATCCTCACCCAAGAGGGACAGTGGGGTAGGCGTTTGTTGGTGGAATGTCATGCCTAAAGTTTGCTAATCTTGCCAATGAAAAACTTATTAAAGTAGTTGGCAATATCACTGTTTTTTTGTGATGTATTAGCCATCTGACTCAATGAATGATGGAGCTGAGTTTGCCTTTTTGTCCAACATTTTATTTACTATCATTCTTTATATAATTTATCATAGTATAGTTTCGTTTTATTCAGTTTAGTAACATGATTTCTCAATTTGCAGTATGTTTGCCAATCAGTTGTGCAGCCAGACTTTTTTGCCGTATCTTTTGCCTCATCCTGCTCAACCATACCATTTTTCAATTCCTCATCAATCCATGAGGATTTAACAGTATTTACCGTCTTTTTCTAATGGGTGCATGCTTATTGGTAACTGGAATAAGCAATTTCATAAATGTGTCAAGTGCAGTGTCTGGTTGCTCCTCATTACACACCACATACCAACAAATATTCTTTACATCATCAACATAGGAATCATTGCAAAACTTCTTGTTTGACCTCTCATACACTATATTAGAACTAGCCTTTGGAACTTTTGTTTTTCTAGATATGGCTACAGCATTGTGATCACTACATCCAATTGGTTTTGGATACTGCTTTAAAACAGATTTATGCAGCATTCGTAAAGATGTGATCAGTACATGTGGATGATTTCATTCCTGTGCTGTTTTTAAATACCCTGGTATGTTGACTGCTAACCTGAACAAGGATGCAGGCTCTAGTTACCGTTTGAAGCTTTTTCTTGAGTGGCAACACATACATTATCAAGCTTTTCACACATATTATCCAGATACTGACTGTTAGCACTTGGGCAGATTAACCTGTAGCCAACAGTATTTCACATGAGATCCTCTCTAAGCTTTACAGGAATGTGGTTCTGAATATAGACTGCCACAATCAAATGTATTTATAAAGCCCTTCTTACATCAGCTGATGTCACAAAGTGCTGTACAGAAACCCAGCCTAATGCCCAAACAGCAAACAATGCAGGTGTAGAAGCACGGTGGCTAAGAAAAACTCCCTAGAAAGGCCAGAACCTAGGAAGAAACCTGGAGAGGAACCAGGCTCTGAGGGGTGGCCAGTCCTCTTCTGGCTGTGCCAGGTGGAGATTATAACAGAACATGGCCAAGATATTCAAATGTCTATAGATGACCAGCAGGGTCAAATAATAATAATAATAATCACAGTGGTTGTAGAGGGTGCAACAGGTCAGAACAAAATCAAATCACATTTTATTTGTCACATGCGCCGAATATATGTGTAGACCTTACAGTGAAATGCTTACTTAAAAGCCCTAACCAACATTGCAGTTAAAAAAAAATAATAAGAAATTAAAGTAACAAATAATTAAAGATCAGCAGTAAAATAACAGTAGCAAGGATATATACAGGAGGTAACTGTACAGAGTCAAAGTGTGGGGGCACTGGTTAGTTGAGGTAATATGTGGGGGGAGAGGGGCAATGCAAATAGTCTGGGTAGCCATTTGATTAGATGTTCAGGAATCTAATGGCTTGGGGGTAGAAGCTGTTTAGAAGCCTTTTGGACCTAGACTTGGCACTCCAGTACCGCTTGCCATGCGGTAGCAGAGAGAACAGTCTATAACTAGGGTGGCTGGAGTCTTTGACAATGTACTGGGCTGCACGCACTACCATGTGTAGTACCTTGCGGTCGGAGGCCGAGCAGTTGCCATACCTGGCAGAGACGCAACCAGTCAGGATGCTCTCAATAATGCAGCTGTAGAACCTTTTGAGGATCTGAAGACCCATGCCAAATATTTTCAGTCTCCTGAGGGGAAATAGGTTTTGTCGTGCCCTCTTCACGACTGTCTTGGCATGCTTGGACCATGTTTGTTGGTGATGTGGACACCAAAGAACTTGAAGCTCTCAACCTGCTCCACTACAGCCCCGTCGATGAGAATGGGGGCATGCTCGGTTCTCCTTTTCCTGTAGTCCACAATCATCTCCTTTGTCTTGATCACGTTGAGGAAGAGGTTGCTGTCCTGGCACCACACTACCAGGTCTCTGACCTCCTCCCTATAGGCAGTCTCGTCGTTGTCGGTGATCAGGCCTACGACTGTTGTGTCATTGGCAAACTTAATGATGGTGTTGGAGTCGTGCCTAGCCATCCAGTCATGAGTGAACAGGGAGTACAGGAGAGGACTGAGCACACAACCCTGACGGGCCTCCGTGTTGAGGATCAGCATGCCAGATGTGTTGTTACCTACCCTTACCACCTGGGGGTGGCCCGTCAGGAAGTCCAGGATCCAGTTGCAGAGGGAAATGTTTAGTCCCAGGGTCCTTAGCTTAGTGATGAGCTTTAAGAGCACTATGGGGTTGAACGCTGAGCTGCAGTCAATGAATAGCATTCACATAGGTGTTCCTTTTGTCCAGGTGGGAAAGGGCGGTGTGGAGTGCAATAGAGATTGCATCATTTGTGGATCTGTTAGGGCGGTATGCAAATTGGATTGGGTGTAGTGTTTCTGGGATAATGGTGTTGATGTGAGCCATGAACGGCCTTTCAAAGCACTTCATGGCAACAGATGTGAGTGCTACGGGTTGGTAGTCGTTTAGGCAGGTGTTCTTGGGCACAGGGACTATGGTGGTCTGCTTGAAACATGTTATTACAGACTCAGACAGGCAGAGGTTGAAAATGTCAGTGAAGACACTTGCCAGTTGGTCAGTGCATGCTCAGACTACACGTCCTGGTAATCCGTCTGGGCCTTCGGACTTGTGAATGTTGACCTATTTAACTTCATTAGGGTAGGGGGCAGTATTTTTACGTCCGGATGAAAAGCGTGCCCGAAGTAAACTGCCTGTTACTCAGGCCCAGAAGCTAGGATATGCAGATTTGGATAGAAAACAAATGTAAAGTTTCTAAAACTGTTAAAATAATGTCTGAGTATAACAGAACTGATATGGCAGGTGGAAACCTGAGAAAAATCCATCCAGGGAGTGGGATTGTTTTATTTCTGTAGTTTTCTATTGAAGGCCATTACAGTATCCATTGACTTTGGACTCAATTTGCACTTCCTATGGCATCCACTAGATGTTAACAGTCTTTAGAAATTGTTTCAGGCTTGTATTCTGAAAAATGAGGGAGTAAGACCACTTTGAATGAGTGGACCATTCAGTGTCCCATAGGTTTTTCATGCGCACGACCGAGAGCACGCTTTTCTTGTTATCCTTTTATATTGGCGAAGCTTTTGTCCGGTTGAAATAGTATTGATTATTATGACTAAAAACAACCTGAGGATTGATTATAGACATCGTTTGACATTTTTCTACGAACTTTACTGATACTTTTCAGATTTTTCGTCTGTCTGTTGTGACTGCCTTTGAGCCTGTGGATTACTGAACAAAACGCTTTGTTTTTGGATATAAAGAGGGAATTTATCGAACAAAACAAACATTTATTGAGTAAATGGTAGTCTTGTGAGTGCAACCATATGAAGATCATCAAAGGTAAGTGATTAATTTTATCACTATTTCTGACTTTTGTTACTCGTCTACTTGGCTGGTAACTGTTTGTAATGATTTGTCTGCTGGGCGCTGTTCTCAGATAATCGCATGGTATGCTTTCGCCGTAAAGCCTTTTTTCAATCTGACACCGTGGTTGGATTAACAAGAAGTTTATCTTTAAACTGATGTTTAACACTTGTATGTTTTATGAATTTTTATAATGAGTATTTCTGTTTTTGAATTTGGCGCCCTGCAATTTCACTGGATGTTGGCCAGGTGGGACGGTAGCGTCCCACACTCCCTAGAGAGGTTAAAGGTCTTCCTCACGTTGGCTGCGGAGAGCGTGATCATCCGGAACAGCTGATGCTCTCAAGCATGTTTGTGTTATTTTCCTCGAATCGAGCATAGAAGTTATTTAGCTCGTCTGGCACTCTCGTGTCACTGGGCAGCTCTCGGTTGCTTCTCTTTGCAGGCCCTGCCACATCCGACAAGCGTCGGAGCCGGTGTAGTACGATTCAATCTTAGTCCTGTATTGACCCTTTGCCTGTTTGAAGGTTCGTCGGAGGGCATAGCGGGATTTCTTATAAGCTTCCGAGTTGGAGTCCTGCTCCTTGAAAGCGGCAGCTCTACCCTTTAGCTCAGTGCAGATATTGCCTGTAATCCATGGCTTCTGGTTAGGGTATGTACAGTGAGGGGAAAAGTATTTGATCCCCTGCTGATTTTGTACGTTTGCCCACTAACAAAGAAATGATCAGTCTATAATTTTAATGGTAGGTTTATTTGAACAGTGAAAGACAGAATAACAACAAAAAAATCCAGAAAAACGCATGTCAAAATGTTATAAAATGATTTGCATTTTAATGTGGGGACGACGTCATCGATGCACTTATTGATGAATCCATTGACTGATGTGGTGTACTCCTCAATGCCATCGGAAGAATCCTGGAACTTATTCCAGTCTGTGCTAGCAAAACAGCTACAAATAATACAGATGAAAACGCTCTAAGTAGATAGAGTATCTCATCATAAGCTGTAGACCACACTCCCTCAAGCAAACAAAACGTTGAGACTTCCTTCGATATCGTGCACCAGCTGTTGATTACAAATATACATAGACCGCCACCCGTTGTCTTACCGGAGGCTGCTGTTCTGTACTGCCGAGTTTACATATACAGTTGATGTCGGAAGTTTACATACACCTTTGCCAAATACATTTATACTCAGTTTTTCACAATTACTGACATTTAATCAAAGTAACAATTCCCTGTCTTAGGTCAGTTATGATCACGACTTTATTTTAAGAATGTGAAATGTCAGAATAATAGAGAATGATAGTACAGAGAAGGATTTATTTAAGCTTGTATTTCTTTCATCACATTCCCAGTGGGTCAGAAGTTTACATACACTCAATTAGTATTTCATAGCATTGCCTTTAAATTGTTTGACTTGGGTCAAATGTTGTTTCGGGTAGCCTTCCACAAGCTTCCCCCAATAAGTTGGGGGAATTTTGGCCCATTCCTCCTGACAGAGCTGGTGTAACTAGGTCAGGTTTGTAGGCCTCCTTGCTTGCATACGCTTTTTCAGTTCTGCCCACAAATTCTCTATAGGATTGAGGTCAGGGCTTTGTGATGGCCACTCCAATACCTTGACTTTGTTGTCCTTAATCCACTTTGCCACAACTTTGGAAGTATGCTTGGGGTCATTGTCCATTTGGAAGACCCATTTGTGACCAAGCTTTAACTTCCTGACTAATGTCTTAGGATGTTGCTTCAATATAGTCACATAATTGTCCTCCAGAATCTTCACAAGGTCCATTACTGATCTCTGGGATTGATTTGCACTTTTGGCACCAAAGTACGTTAATCTCTAGGAGACAGAATGCGTGTCCTTCCTGAGCGGTATGTTGGCTGCGTGGTCCCATGTTGTTTATACTTGCGTACTATTGTTTGTACAGATGAACGTGGTAACTTCAGGCGTTTGGAAATTGCTCCCAATGATGAATCAGACTTGTGGAGGTCTACAATTTGTTTCTGAGGTCTTGGCTGATTTCTTTTCATTTTCCCATGATGTCAAGCAAAGAGGCACTGAGTTTGAAGGTAGGCCTTGAAATACATCCTCAGGTACATCTCCAATTGACTCAAATTCTGTCAATTAGCCTATCAGAAGCTCCTAAAGCCATGACATCATTTTCTGGAATTTTCCAAGCTATGTAAAGTCACAGTCAACTTAGTGTATGTAAACTTCTGACCCACTGGAATTGTGATACAGTGAATTATAAGTGAAATAATCTGTCTGTAAACAATTGTTGGAAAAGTTACTTGTGTCATGCACAAAGTAGATGTACTAACCGACTTGCCAAAACTATAGTTTGTTATTAACAAGACATTTGTGGAGTGGTTGAAAATAAGTTTTAATGACTCCAACCTAAGTGTATGTAAACTTACGACTTCAAATGTATTTGGCTAAGGTGTATGTTAACTTCCGACTTCAACTGTATATACTAGGCGGTGTCAGAGGAAGGCCCAAGAAATTATTAAAGACTCCAGTCAACCAAGTCATAGACTGTTCCCACTGCTACCACACGGCAAGCGGTACCTGAGTCTAGGACCAAAAGGCTCCTTAACCTCTCTGGCGCATGTGGGACGAACTCGTCCCACCTACGTAACAGCCACTGAAATCCAGTGGCGCGATTTTTGAATCGTTAGAAATACTATTACTTCAATTTCTCAAACATATGACTATTTTACAGCTATTTAAAGACAAGAATCTCGTTAATCTAACCCCACTGTCCGATTTCAAAAAGGCTTTACAACGAAAGCAAAACATTAGATTGTCAGCAGAGTGCCCAGCCAGAAATAATCAGACACCCATTTTTCAAGCTAGCATATCATGTCACATAAACCCAAACCACAGCTAAATGCAGCACTAACCTTTTATGATCTTCATCAGATGACACACCTAGGACATTGTGTTATACAATACATGCATGTCTGTTCAATCAAGTTCATATTTATATCAAAAAACAGCTTTTTACATTAGCATGTGACGTTCAGAAAAAGCATAACCCCCGCAAACTTCCGGGAAATTTACTAACAGTTTGCTAAATTACTCACGATAAACGTTCACAAAAAGCATAACAATTATTTTAAGAATTATAGATACATTACTCCTCTATGCACTCGATATGTCCGATTTTAAAATAGCTTTTCGGATGAAGCACATTTTGCAATAATCTAAGTACATAGCCCGGCATCACAGGGCTAGCTATTTAGACACCCACCCAGGTCAGCCTCCACCAAAATCACATTTCCTATAAGAAAAATGTTCTTACCTTGCTTGTTCTTCGTCAGAATACACTGCCAGGACTTCTACTTCAATAACAAATGTTGGTTTGGTCCCAAATAATCCATCGTTATATCCAAACAGCGACGTTTTGTTCGTGAGTTCTAGACACTATCAGAATGCAACATCACGGTCTTGCGCATGGCGCATTGGCGTGACAAAAAAATTCTAAATATTCCATTACCGTACTTCGAAGCATGTCAACCGCTGTTTAAAACCAATTTTTATGTCATTTATCTCGTAGAAAAGTGATAATATTCCGACCGGGAATATGCATTGAGCCTAAACAGCCGAATAAAATTTATCCTCAGGAGCGAATCGTGCACGCGCCTCATTCAAAGGTCCTCTGAGCCGCCACTTACCAAAGGCGATAATGTGTTTCAGCCTGAGGCTGCCTCGTCAACCTTCAGGTATTTCCCGGGTTCTGAGAGCCTATCGGAGCCCTGGGAATTGTCACGTTACAGCTAAGATCCTTACTTTTCAATAAACAGATGCAAGACGCACGACTCCTTGTCAGACAGGGTACTTCCTGCTTGAAACCTTGTCAGGTTTTTGCCTGCCATAGGAGTTCTGTTATACTCACAGACACCATTCAAACAGTTTTAGAAAATTCAGAGTGTTTTCTATCCAAACCTGAACAATAATATGCATATTCTAGCTTCTGAGTTGGTGTAGGAGGCAGTTAAAAATGGGCACATATTTTTTCCAAAATTCTCAATACTGCCCCCTATCCCAAACAGGTTAACAGCTTCAACCCCTAAGCCATATGACTGCTGACCAAATAATCAAATGGCCACCCGGATTACTTACAATGACACTTTGTTTTTACACTGCTGCTACTCGCTGTTTATTATCTATGCATAGTCTCTTTACAAATTACCTCGACTAACCTGTACCCCCACACATTGACTCGGTACCGGTACCCCCTGTGTATAGCCTTGTTATTGTTATGTAGTTTTGTTGTGTTACTTGTTTTGATTTTTTTTTTTTCACTTTAGTGTTTTAGTAAATATTTTCTTAACTCCATTTCTTTAACTGCATTGTTGGTTAAGGGCTTGTAAATATGCATTTCACTGTATTCGGCGCATGTGGCAAATAACATTTGATTTGATTTTGATTTTTATTTGAAATCTTCTTTTTCAACTTGTTTTCTTTCAGGGACTAAACAGGGCAATTGATGCTTTGGCAGGACAAATCCCTATTTCCCGATTGGTGTGGAGGTAAGAATTTGTATCATTATCTATTTCATTATCTATTTTTTTGATGAAATACAGCTAGCTGTTTTTTGCTCCATTTAGGCTTGCTTGCTAGCTAGCCAAGAAATTTGTTGTGCAGGGGGCTGAGATCTAAGCAGGGCAGGAGACTGCAGACGTGCAGATGGGGCAGCTAACCTTTGGCCTATCATCGCAGGGGGCTCTAAGCCTGGCAGGCTAGGATGAAGCGTACTCAATAAGGAGGGGGTCTGCGGTCCATGCAGGGCAGGATATTTTAGACCTATTTGACGGTCATGACATACTTGGCTTACTGGGAAGGCAGGGAACTCTAAACATGACCCTACTTGAAAGGAAGGCAACTCTGACCCTACAAGGAAGGAAGGGAACTCTGACCTTAACGGGAAGGAGGGGAACTCTGACCCTACCGGGAAGGAAGGGAACTGTAACCCTACCTGGAAGGATGGGAACTCTAAACCTATCATGGAGGCAGGATAAACTGGACCTACTTGAGGGGCAGGACACTCAAAGCCTGGACACTTTACACCTGCCAGGTAGGCCCAAAACTGTAATTCTAACCCTACCTGGAAGGAAGGTAAGGGAAAACCCCTATGAAATTTACAAAAATGAATGGCATCTTATTGACATTGGGCCAACCATATACACAATCGCAAATACCACTCAATTGGGCAGCAGTTGGTCAAAAACATATAGCAAATGGAACGTGTCAGATGCTCGGTGTTAAAAATCCAAAAGGGGACGAGCGCACTCCACCGTAGGATTTCATATGTGAAATGGTCTGAAAGTCAGGTCTCAGGTGTACATTTATTTTCAATTTTTTGGTCAATTATACATATGTAGGAACTGCATGGACATAAGTTTGTCTTATTTTATGCGAGTTTGTCATAAGGCCTATGTTTTGTCTATTTGCCATATATGATTGAAGTTAGTCGGGTTCTGAACCCAAAAGTCACAGAACTATGTCCAAATGGCATAGGAAATGTCCAAATTGCATATATAAGTTGTGGCAGACCAGGGGGTTGGGTCAAAATGTTTACACGGATCAGACACGGACAGAGTAGGATTAGCTCAGTTTCAAAGGTGTTTATTAAACTAATTTAGAAAGAAAATAATAAGTCTCCCCCATGAGACCCTCTCTGGGATACCATCTTCTGGGCTCCAGGTCTTGCCGTATCCTCTGGGGATCAAAAACTGACCTCCCTCCTGTTATGTCTGGAACCGTCCCCAACTATAAGGGAGTCCTTTCTTCCCCCAATCTCTCCCCTGTGTGCTGCCCTTATGGCAGCTTTATGGGACTCGTACAGCTGTTGAGCAATCAGCCCTTGATTACTCACCAACCCCAATCAGTCCCAATTAGTCTTGACCGGAGAGCCCGTCGAGACCTGGCACGTCCAGCAGAGGGAGCCATCGCCTCGTGATGTATACTCCGTCTGTCACCAGGCCTTGACGAGTCTCCCCCTGTGGCTGACCTGCTGTATGCCACAAAGTATCGAAAGTACTAAATCATGATGTTATGTCCATTTGCCATATATGATCATAGGAAGTCAGGTTCTTAACACAAAAGTAACAGAACCATGTCCAAATGGTATGTGAAATGTCCAAATGGCTTATATAAGTATTGAAAGTACTAAATCAGGATGTTATGTCCATTTTCCATATATGATCATAGGAAGTTGGCTTCCAAACCCAAAAGTCAGTGAACCATATCCTGCCCTACAAAAAGTGTTGGGACACTGTAAAGTCCATGGAGAATAAAAGCACCTCCTCCCAGCTGCCCACTGCACTGAGGATAGGAAAATTGTCACCACTGATAAATCTATATAATCAATCATTTCAATAAGCATTTTCTACGGCTGGCCGTGTTTTCCACCTGGCCACCCCTACCAACATCTCAGCACGCCCTGCAGCAAGCAGACGACACCTTTCTGTATACATCTGGCCCTTCTTTGGACACTGTGCTAACAAACCTCCAAACGAGCTTTAATGCCATACAACACTCCTTCCGTGGCCTCCAACTTCTTTTAAATGCTAGTAAAACTAAGTGCACTTTTGCTCTTGCTCTTTTGCTCTTCAACCGATTGCTGCCCGCACCCTCCCGCCCGACTAGCATCACTACTCTGGACGGTTCTGCCTTAGAATATGTGGACAACTACAAATACCTAGGTGTCTGGTTAGACTGTAAACTCTCCTTCCAGACTCACATTAAGCATTTCCAATCCAAAATTAAATCTAAAATTGGCTTCCTATTTCGCAACAAAGCCTCCTTCACTCATGCTGCCAAACATACACTCGTAAAATTGACTATCCTGCCGATCCTTGACTTCGGCGATGTAATTTACAAAATAGCCTCCAACACTCTACTCAGCAAATTGGATGTAGACTATCACAGTGCCATCCATTTTGTCACCAAAGCCCCATACACTACCCACCACTGCGACCTGTATGCTCTCGTTGGCTGGCCCTCACTATATATTCGTCACCAAACCCACTGGCTCCAGGTCTTCTATAAGTCTATGCAAGGTAAAGCCCCGCCTTATCTCAGCTCACTGGTCACCATAGCAACACCCACCCGTATCACGCGCTCCAGCAGGTATATTTCACTGGTCATCCCCAAAGCCAACAATTACTTTGGCCGCCTTTCCTTCCAGTTCTCTGCTGCCAGTGACTGGAACGAATTCCAAAAATCACTGAAGCTGGAGTCTTATATCTCCCTCTCTAACTTTAAGCATCAGCTGTCAGAGCAGCTTACCAATCACTGTACCTGAACATAGCCCATCTGTAAAAAGCCCACCCAACTACCTCATCCCCAAATTGTTATTTATCCTCTTGCTCTTTTGCACCCCAGTATCTCTACTTGCACATCATCATCTGCACATCTATCACTCCAGTGTTAATGCTAAATTGTAATTATTTTGCCTCTGTGGCTTGTTTATTGCCTTACCTCCCTACTCTTCTACATTTGCACACACTGTACATGGATTTTTCTATTGTGTTATTGACTGTACGTTTGTTTATGTGTAACTCTGTGTTGTTGTTTTTGTTGCATTCCTTTGCTTTATCTTGGCCAGGTCGCAGTTGTAAATGAGAACTTGTTCTCAACTGGCCTACCTGGCTAAATAAAGGTGAAATTAAAAAAAATAATAATAATGTAGAGATGGCCTATACTGACTAAATTATATCACTATGTTAAGCCCTGAATCAACCAAGAAGGTCTTTTTGTCATGTTTGATCATAGGAAGTCATAGGAAGTCAGAATTTCTCGTTGGTGTTGATTCAACATGTCAATTTCATAATGGGAAGTCCTTATGGATATGTATTGGCAATGGACACTGTCAACTTGCAGAAGAGCATGTTCACACTGACAATATAGCAAATGTGTAATGGACACTGTCCAATAGGAATATATTCGCAATGGACACTGTCCAACTGCGGTATAACATGTTAAGACTGGCAATGTATTATTTGTATCGGACACTGTCCATTAGCAATACATTACAATGGGCATTTACCGTCACAAATTGGACATGCTCTAATATATTGCTGAAATTCCCAATTGACTTGCTCATTGAACTCGGGATGGCCGAGCAGTGATAGTGGTTCCTCTCCATCGCTCGTTGGTGTTGATTTCAGCCTGTCCATTTGGTGATGTTAAATCACTGTTTAAACTTATTGGAAATAGGCACTGCCGGTATGACCTACATGTGGTTGTCACAGGAAGCTGAGAGTAAACAAATATCCTCGGGACACCCTTATACAGAATCCTGAGTTTCAAGTCTTTACATTAAGAACTGACTGATTAACAGAGGGTTGAATGCAGTGTTTTTCACTACCTGTAGGGAGTGAAATCATTTTTTTTGGGGGGGGGGTCAATTGAACCACTTCCGGTTACTCCAGGAAGCTTAAAATCAACACAGGTAATCCTTATAGTGGCCCGATGGATTGTCATTGAAGACGATTGATATGGCAATCATAATCCACATAGGCATCAGGTTGAAGTTATGGCAGCAGGCAATGTATTCCTATGGGGAGAGATGTCAATGTCAACTGTTAGAAGAAATACTCCCTGTTTTCACTGTTAAGGGTTAATTCAACACGGTCAAGGGTAGGCTTGCACAGACCGGGAGAACCTTAGGAACGTTCCTGGGATTGAATTGTGTTTCTAGCCTCAACGGTTCTGCCGCTGTCACCCAAAACCACCTCAAATTTAGGTTAGGCTTCATTTTGGGCCTACTTTTTTGCACGCTCGCTGCGGTGCTAAAATAGTTGTAGGTCATTGCTTCAAATCCTATTGCTTCTAACTTCAATATGCTCTTTAAATAAGACCTACACCACTTTTAACATCACATTGCTCAACACTAGTGAGACTACGGTAGGCCTACAGTATATCGAAAAATATGAATTGACTCTCCACCAATAATTACATATATTGGAGGATTCTAAATTCAAACCAAAGCCGCCTCATGGGTCTCCTGGTGGCGGCCGGCACGGGTATCGAACCTGCATCTTTTTGCACTTCGGGAGCCCCCATCCACTCCGGAGCCCCCATCCACAAAGTATCAAAATACAGAGAAGTATTGGTAAAGTTATATTGTCCTGCTAATAGCCCATAATGGGCTATTATAATACTGTACATGGTGTCCCAGTCAGGATAACCAAAACATTTATTTATTAAAGACTATCAGAAAGAATGTTGGTACTTATTTATTTTGATCCAAAGCCATGAATGAATGAGTCACTCAGTTTTATGTAGGTGCCAGCAATATGACTGTGCCATCAACTTGATAATATATAATAATACTTTCTGTGGTATTATTTGTTTTGTCTTTTCTGGTGGATTAAACTGAAATTGCAATCCATCACGGAGGGTTGTGCCAACCTAACTTAGAAATATATTTGACGATAGAATTCTCCCCATACCCTCCTTCTAGGCAAGTCTATTGTCCAGCTACCTGCTAATAGCCATAATGGCACAGTACATCGTGACCATGTGTGTTTGAAAGAGTATTTAGTGAAAATGATATCCTGGTGATGGTTTTTATGTGGGGTTGAAATGAGAGGGAACTTTCCAGGGTGACACAGAGGCTTTTGACTTGTGTTAACAAAGGTACTGGGAAAACATGTATGGTGATGCTGAGGTTGTATTGTTTGGAGAGGTTGGATTTGGAGCCGATGAGCATGAGCTCTGTCTTGTTGCTGTTAAGTTTTAGGAGGTTCATTCTCATCCAGCTCTGGATGTCTTGAAGGCAGCTGATGAGGGAGGGAAGTGGTGGGTTTGTTGGGAGATGTCTTTTGGGTGTCATCTGCATTGCAGTAGAAGTGAACTTTGATGTTGCATCTTTCCCAGGGGTAGGTCACGCACCCTGATCTGTGATTTTTCAGTTGCACAAACTGTTGGCGGTCAGTGAGGTAGGAGGAAAACCAGGAGAGTGCAACACCCGTGACACCAACTAGACATTTCATGAGGAGTGGGTAGGAGATGGTATGAAAGGCTGCATTCAGTTCGAGGAGGATGAGGATGGATAGCAGCCCTGAGTCAGCTGCATGGAGGGGGTTGTTACTGATTTTGACCAGGGCTGTTTCAGTGTTGTGTTTGGAGCGGAAACCAGACTGGAATGGTTCGTGAAGGTTATGTAGTTGAGTGGCCACAACCCACTCCAGTATTTTGGAGAGGAAGGGAAGGTTTAAGATGGACTGAAGTTGTTCAGGAATTTATCGCACTGCTTGAGGGAAGGTTCTGCAGGGAAGTTGTCAAAAGGCTGAAGTAGGAAATTCACTGTGGAGAAGTGGACTTTTGGGTTGTTTTTACCAGAGTTTATGATGTCGGAGTAATAGGATGTTCTTGCAGCTGAGATGGCATTCTTATATTTTAACAGGTGATCTGTGTATGCTTGAGAGTGAACTACTCAACCAGTCTACTTGTCCAAATGCTCAGGACGCCGTGCACTGGCTTTTAACAAGCGTAGCTCCGAGGAGTACCAGGGAGCAGTGTGAGTGAAGGAGGCTGAGTGGGTTTTGAGGGGAGCGAATGGCACCGGAGGAGATGAATGCCAATGTATGGGCTCCAAACCAATGGTGCTATTGTGTGTTTTTTTGCGTTATTTGTAACTTATTTTGTACATAATGTTTCTGCCACCTCCTCTTACGACCGAAAAGATCTTTTGGATATCAGGACAGCGATTACTTACCTCGAACAGGACAAAGATTTTTTCCTTAACGAGTAGTACGCGAAGGATTTACTTCAGACACCGGACAGGGCCCAAATCTCTGTCATTCGCATGAAGAAGAGACGGAGATATCGGGGACATGGGTCAGGGTGCCTTGTAAGGATCCAACGGCGATTGGGAAATCCGCCTCTACCATCAGTCCTATTAGCCAACGTGCAATCATTAGATAATAAACTGGATGAGCTCTGATCAAGACTATCCTACCAACGGGACATTAAAAACTGTAATATATTATGTTTTACCAAGTCATGGCTGAACGACAACATGGATAACATACAGCTGGCTGGGTTTTCCATGCATCAGCAAGTTAGATCCCCTGCCTCGGGTAAGACGAGGGGTGGCGGTTTGTGTCTATTTGTAAATAACAGCTGGTGCACCAAATCTAATATTAACTTCTTTGAGAGAAGGGGGGGTATCCATTTACATTTAAGTCATTTTATCCGGCCGTGAAAATACTGCCCCCTATCTTAAACAGGTTATTAGATATTTTGTAGTCATGTTGGGTGAGTTGGCACCAGTGTTTTTCTGAATCAAATGCGCCAAATAAATCAACATTTTGGAGATATAACGATGGAATTAATTGAACAAAAGGACCATTTGTGATGTTTATGGGACATATTGGAGTGCCAACAGAAGAAGCTCTTCAAAGGTAAGGCATGAATTATATCGTTATTTCTGAGATTTGTGTCATGCCTGGCTGGTTGACTTAAAAAACGTACCCAATTTAATCTGGTTATTACTCCTGCCCAGAAACTAGAATATGCATATAATTATTTGATGTGGATAGAAAACACCCTAAAGTTTCTAAAACTGTTTGAATGGTGTCTGTGAGTATAACAGAACTCATATGGCAGGCCAAAACCTGAGAAGATTCTATGGGAAGTGCCCTGTCTGACCATTTCTTGGCCTTCTGTAGCCTCTTTATCGAAAATACAGGATCTCTGCTGTAACATGACATTTGTAAAATAGTGATATATTTGAAAAATGGACGTTTTTGGATTTTTGAGGTGTTTGTAATTCGCGCAACGCTCTATCATTGGATATTGGTGAGGCGTTCCGCTAGCGGAACATCTAGATGTAAGAGGATAAGTTACCTGTAAACTTTGTCCAAACATTTCAAACAACTTTCCTAATCCAACTTTAGATATTTTAAAACGTAAACAATTGATAAAATTTAAGACGGGATAAACTGTGTTCAATACCGGACGAAAACAAAGTGAAGCACGTTCCAGGTTGCGCGCACCAAAACATTAGAGTGCACTAGGCTGGACCCTCGTTTTGAATAGCCGTACTTCTTAATTTCTCTAAAGAAAAAGATCAACCAATTTTTAAAGACTGTGGACATCTAGTGGAAGCAATAGGAACTGCAACCAAGTGCCACAGAAATCTAGGTTCCCATAGAAGACCAATTGAAAACACAGTGAACTAAAAAAAAACATTCCTGGATGGTTTGTCCTCGGGGTTTCGCCTGCCAAATATGTTCTGTAATACTCACCAACATTATTTTAACAGTTTCAGAAACTTTAGTGTTTTCTATCCAAATCTACTAATTATATGCATATCCTCACTTCTGTGCCTGTGTAGCAGGCAGTTTACTTTGGGCACGCTTTTCATCAGGCCGTGAAAATACTGCCTCCTATCCCAAACAGGTTATCAGTAAATCCTGAAAATCAGCCCTAGCCTTTACAGGAAGCCAGTATAGAGAGACTAGCACTGGAGTAATATGATCAATTTTTTGGGTTCCAGTCAAGATTCTAGCAGCCGTGTTTAGCACTAACTGAAGTTTATTTCGTGCTTTATCCGGGTAGCCGGAAAGTAGAACATTGCAGTAGTCTAATCTAGAAGTGACAAAAGCATGGATTAACTTTTCTGCATCATTTTTGGACAGAAAGTTCCTGATTTTTGCAATGTTTTGAAGGTGAAAATAAGCTGTCCTTGAAATAGTCTTGATATGTTCATCAAAAGAGAGATCAGGGCCCAGAGTAACACCAGGTCCTTCACTGTTTTATTTGAGACGACTGTACAACCATCAAGATTAATTGTCAGATTCAACAGATCTCTTTGTTTCTTGGGACACAGGACTGGGATCTCTGTTTTGTCCAAGTTTAAAGTTAAACATTTGCTGCCATCCACTTCTTTATGTCTGAAACACAGGCTTCCAGGAAGGGCAATTTTGGGGCTTCCCCATGTTTCATCGAAATGTACAGCTGTGCATCGTCCGCATAGCAGTAAAAGTTAACATTATGTTTCCGAATGACATCACCAAGAGGTAGAATATATAGTGAAAACTATAGTGGTCCTAAAACGGAACCTTGAGAAACACTGAAACTTACAGTTGATTTGTCAGATGACAAACCATCCACAGAGACAAACTGATATCTTTCTGACAGATAAGATCTAAACCAGGCCAGAACTTGTCGTGTAGACCAATTTGAGTTTCCAATCTCTCCAAAAGAATGTCATGATCGATGGTGTCAAAAGCAGCGCTAAGGTCTAGGAGCACAAGGACAGACGCAGAGCCTTGGTCTGACGCCATTAAAAGGTCATTTACTACCTTCATGAGTGCAATCTCAGTGCTATGATGGGGTCTAAAACCAGACTGAAGCATTTCATATACATCCTTTATCTTCAGGAAGGCAGTTAGCTTTTTCAAACTGTTTGAGAGGAATGGAAGATTTGATATAGGCCGATAGTTTTTTATATTTTCTGGGTCAAGATTTGGCATTTTCAAAAGAGGCTTTATTACTGCCACTTCTAGTGAGTTTGGTACACATCCGGTGGATAGGGAGCCATTTATAGCTCCCTGTGGCTCAGTTGGTAGAGCACGGTGTTTGCAACGCCAGCATGGTGTGTGCAACGCCAGGATTGTGGGTTCGATTCCTACGGGGGGCCAGTACAAAAAAATAAAATGAAATGTATGCATTCACTACTGTAAGTCGCTCTGGATAAGAGCGTCTGCTAAATGACAAATGTAAATGTATTATGTTGAACATAGGAGGGCCAAGCACAGGAAGCAGCTCTTTCAGTAGTTTAGTTGGAATAGGGTCCAGTATACAGCTTGAAGGTTAGACGCCATTACTATTTTCATGAATGTGTCAAGAGATATAGGATTTAAAAACTTTAGTGTCTCCCTTGATCCTTGGTCCTGGCAGTGTTGTGCAGACTCAGGAAAACTGAGCTTTGAAGAAATACGCAGATCTAAAAAGGAGTCCATCATTTGCTTTCTAATGATCTTTTCATCAAAGTTCATGAATTTATCACTGCTGAAGTGAAAGCCATCCTCTCTTGGGGAATGATTTTTAATTAGCTTTACGACAGTATCAAAAATACATTTTGGATTGTTCTTATTATCCTCAATTAAGTTGGAAAAATAGGCTGATCGAGCAGCAGTGAGGGCTCTTCGATATTGTACAGTACTGTCTTTCCAAGCTAGTTGGAAGACTTCCTGTTTGGTGGAGCGCCATTTCCGTTCCAATTTTCTGTAAGTCTCACAACTTCCGCCGAAGTCGGCTCCTCTCCTTGTTTGGGCGGTGTTCGGCGATCGACGTCACCGGCTTTGTAGCCATCGCCGCTCCATTTCTCATATGTCCATTTGTTTTGTCTTGTTCCATACACACCTTGTTTTCATTCCATAATCACACTGATGTATTTAGTCCTCTGTTCCCATCCATGTCTTTGTGTGTAATTGTTTCATGTTACGTGGTTATCGTTACGCGCAAGACTGGGTTTTCATGTTTCTGTGTTTTTTGCACACTGTTTGTTTATTTTGTATTACTGTGTCTTGTATTGAACATTTATCGCGCCTTACACTTTTGCCTTGTGGGCTGGAGGTTTTCAAGAAGCTGCGTTCTTCTGTTATTTTCTCTACTGCCATAATAAAGTGCGCTTGTTCAATACTCCCTGCTCTCCTGCACCTGACTTCTCCACCAGCAGCGCACAGCCTTGACAGGTAGCTTGCTTCAGGGCTCGGGTATTTTCTGTATACCAGGGAGCTAGTTTCTTATGACAAATGTTTTTTGTTTTTGAATGATATCAAGACCATAGAGTGATAACATAAAGACAGCAGCAAAAGTACATTTTGCAATAGCGTCAATATGGACATTAAAATCATCTACTAACAGTACATTGGGAGACATGGCACAGACAGAAGTCATTAATTTAATATTTTTTATTTTACCAGGCAAGCCAGTTAAGAACAAATTCTTACTTAGGAGTACGGCCTACACCGGCCAAACCCGGACGATGCTGGTCCAATAGTCCGCCACCCTATGGGACACCAAATCAATGCCGTTTGTGATACAGCCTGGAATCAAACCAGGGAGTCTGTAGTGCCGCCTCTAGCACTGAGATGCAGTGCCTTAGACCACTGCGCCACTCGGGAGCCCATTAATGAGGACAGTTCAGATAAAAACAGCTCAGATGGCTTAAGTAGTCTATAAATGGTTACAATTATCAGCTGCTTTTGGACCCTTCCTCAAATCCCCACTAATCAAACTCCTGTTTCTTTCAGGCCTTTCCTGAGTTGGAGATTGGAGTTAAAAGAGTGTTTGTACCGGTTGGTCTTGAAAGTGGGGAATCCTCCTTTCTGACTGTGCCCACCCTTCACACAATGAGCAAAACATCCCTGAAAGTTATATGCTGAACCACCATATTTTTTAGATCAGCGTTTCCAAAACTCGATTCTGGAGACACCAAGGGGTGCAGTTTTTTTTTTACTTCAATACACAGCTAATTTAAACAATCAAAGCTTGATTATGAGTTGATTATCTGAATCAGCTGTGTAGTCGTGCTAGAGTATAACCCCAAAAAGTCCACCCCTTGTGGTCCCCAGGACCGAGTTTGGGAAACATTGGTAGACTCAGCAGCCAGATCAAACAAGGGCCTAAAATAAACAGGAGCTTGACTAGTGGGGAGTTGCAGTACGGTCCAAATGCAGCTGGCCAGTGGTAGAACAGGGCATGCGAGGTCATGGTTCTACAGTGCATTTGGAAAGTATTCAGACCTCTTGACATTTTCCAAATGTTGTTATGTTACAGCCTATTCCAAAATTGATTAAATAGTTTTTTCCCCCTCATCAATCTACACACAATACCCCATAATGACAAAGCAAAAACAAGTTTAGAGAAATTCTTGCTCAAGAATGTTGATGCAAATTCTTGCATCAACAGATTTTTCCCTTTGTCGGCTCAGAGATTTGAACTAGCAACCTTGCAGCTACTGGCCCAATGTGCTAACCGCTAGGCTACATGCCACCCAAGGAGCTTCAACTGCCAAGGACCACGACCATTTTGAATAGATACCACTGTATTCCTATGGTTCTCATTCAAACCCATGTTATTGAATGCATATTTAGAATTCTTATAAACTCAGCAAAAAAAAAAAACGTTATCTCACTGTCAGCTGCGTTTATTTTCAGTAAACTTAAATATTTGTATGAACATAACAAGATTGGATGAACATAAATATTAGTAAATATTTTTATGAGCATAACAAGATTCAACAACTGAGACAAACTGGACAAATTCCACAGACATTAAATAATGTGTCCCTGAACAAAGGGGGGGTCAGAATCAAAAGTAACAGTCAGTATCTGGTGTGGCCACCAACTGCATTAGGTACTGCAGTGCATCTCCTCCTCATGGACTGCACCAGATTTGCCAGTTCTTGCTGTGAGATGTTACTCCACTCTTCCACCAAGGCACTTGCAAGTTCCCTGACATTTCTGGGGGGAATGGCCCTAGCCCTCACCCTCCGATCCAACAGGTCCCAGATATGCTCAATGGGATTGAGATCCGGGCTCTTCACTGCCATGGCAGAACAAGGACTTTCCTGTCTTGCCGGAAATCACGCACAGAACGAGCAGTATGGCTGGTGGCATTGTCATGCTGGAGGGTCATGTCAGGATGAGCCTGCAGGAAGGGTACCACATGAGGGAGGAGGATGTCTTCCCTGTAACGCACAGCGTGGAGATTGCCTGCAATGACAACAAGCTCAGTCCGATGATGCTGTGACACACCACCCCAGACCATGACACCTCCAAATCGATCCCACTCCAGAGTACAGGCCTCGGTGTAACGCTCATTCCTTCAACGATAAACGTGAATCGGACCATCACCCCTGGTGAGACAAAACCGGGACTCGTCAGTGAAGAGCACTTTTTGCCAGTCCTGTCTGGTCCAGCGATGGTGGGTTTGTGCCCATAGGTGACGTTGTTGCCGGTGATGTCTGGTGAGGACCTGCCTTATAACAGGCCTACAAGCCCTCAGTCCAGCCTCTCTCAGCCTATGGCGAACAGTCTGAGCACTGATGGAGGGATTGTGTGTTCCTGGTGTATCTCGGGCAGTTTTTGTTGTCATCCTGTACCTATCCCGCAGGTGTGATGTTCAGATGTACCGATCCTGTGCAGGTGTTGTTACACGTGGTCTGCGACTGCGAGGACGATCAGCTGTCCATCCTGTAGCGCAGTCTTAGGCGTCTCACAGTATGGACATTGCAATTTATTGCCCTAGCCACATCTGCAGTCCTTATGCCTCCTTGCAGCATACCTGAGGCACATTCACGCAGATGAGCAGGGACCCTGGGCATCTTTCTTTTGGTGTTTTTCAGAGTCAGTAGAAAGGCCTCTTTAGTGTCCTAAGTTTTCATAACTGTGACCTTAATTTCCTACCGTCTGGAAGCTGTTAGTGTCTTAATGACCATTCCACAGGTGCATGTTCATTAATTGTTTATGGTTCATTGAACAAGCATGGGAAACAGTGTTTAAACTCTGAAGACCTGTTATTTGGATTTTTATGAATTATCTTTCAAAGACAGAATCCTGAAAAAGGGATGTTTCTTTTTTTGCTTAGTGTAGTTCATAATTAACCTCTTACATCTAGATGTTCCGCTAGCGGAACACCGCTCCAATATCCAATGATAGGGCGTGGCGCGAATTACAAACTCCTCAAAAATCCAAAAACTTCCATTTTTCAAACATATGACTATTTTACACCATTTTAAAGACAAGACTCTCCTTTATCTAACCACATTGTCCGATTTCAAAAAGGCTTTACAACGAAAGCAAAACATTAGATTATGTCAGGAGAGTACCCAGCCAGAAATAATCACACACCAATTTTTCAAGCTAACATATAATGTCACAAAAACCAAAACCACAGCTAAATGCAGCACTAACCTTTGATGATCTTCATCAGATGACACTCCTAGTGTAACAGCTGTTGTCTGAAGAAGTGGACCAAGGTGCAGCGGAGTTAGTGTTCATTATTAGAATTTAATATAAACAACATGAACACTATACAAAACAAGAAACAAGTAAACCGACAGCAAACAGTCCTGTCTGGTACAAAACACTGACAGAAACAATTACCCACAAAACCCAAAGGAAAAACATGCTCCTTATGTGTGACTCCCAATCAGCAGCAACGAGCTTCAGCTGTGCCTGATTGGGAGCCACACACACGGCCCAAAACAAAGAAATACCAAAACCTAGAAAAAGGAACATAGAACGCCCACCCAATGTAACACCCTGGCCTAACCAAAATAAAGAACAAAAAACCCCTCTCTATGGCCAGGGCGTTACACCTAGGACATTATGTTATACAATACATGCATGTTTTGTTCAATCAAGTTCATATTTATATCAAAAAACAGCTTTTTACATTAGCATGTGACGTTCAGAACTAGCATACCCACCGAAACTTCCGGTGAATTTACTAAATTACTCACGATAAACGTTCACAAAAAACATAACAATTATTTTAAGAATTATAGATACAGAACTCCTTTATGCATTCGCGGTGTCAGATTTGAAAATAGCTTTTCGGCGAAAGCCCATTTTGCAATATTCTGAGTAGATAGCCCGGCCATCATGGCTAGCTATTTTGACACCCACCAAGTTTGGTACTCACCAAACTCAGATTTACTATAAGAAAAATTGGATTACCTTTGCTGTTCTTCGTCAGAATGCACTCCCAGGACTTCTAGTTTACACCCAATGTTGTTTTGGTTCCAAATAATCCATAGTTATATCCAAATAGCGGTGTTTTTTTCTTGCGTTCAAGACACTAGCCGAAGGGTGACGCGCCGGCGCATATCGTGACAAAAAATGTCAAAATATTCCATTACCGTACTTCGAAGCATGTCAAACGCTGTTTAAAATAAAATTTTCTCGTAAAATAGCGATAATATTCCGACCGGGAGACGCCGTTTTCGTTCAAAGACTGAAAATGTAAAATGGACTCTTCATGTGCACGCGCGCCG
This sequence comes from Salmo trutta, assembly GCF_901001165.1. Taxonomy (NCBI): domain Eukaryota; kingdom Metazoa; phylum Chordata; class Actinopteri; order Salmoniformes; family Salmonidae; genus Salmo; species Salmo trutta. The sequence continues at coordinate 41,244,454 of NC_042985.1, read as the reverse complement.
CGCCCCCTGTTTCATTGTTCTCAGATCGACCACTATCCAAATGCGCTACTGTTTTTCAGCCAGGGACTGCAGAGTCATCATTCCCCATTCTGGCGCCTTATGGGAGCCTTAGAAAATGTCACGTTACAGCAGAGATCCTCTATTTTCCATAAAGAGGCTATAGAAGGCCAAGAAATGGTCAGAGAGGGCACTTCCTGTTTGCAATCTTCTCAGGTTTTGGCCTGCCATATGAGTTCTGTTATACTCACAGACACCATTCAAACAGTTTTAGAAACTTTAGGGTGTTTTCTATCCAAATCTGGGCAGGAGTAATAACCAGATTAAATCGGGTACGTTTTTTATCCGGCCGTGAAAATACTGCCCCCTATCCTAAACAGGTTAATAGTATAACAAATCTGAATGCAAGCACAATAAGTTGAGTCCGTCTGCACATTTCAGCCTTGGTTTGGAATTGATAGCTTAAACGGTTAAAGCGTAGTACCGTCTAGGATTTTATTATTTTTTACCATTCTAGTCTTTGGCCTTTGAAATTAATGGGGTTTTCTTCAAATATGGTTGTCATATAAAAAGTATAAATAGTATCAAAAATAATGAATCTAAGTTAGGGCAGTCTGCACATTTGAAAGTTGGTTTATGTTGATAGCTGAAACAGTTTAAGCGCTAGAGCCGGCAGAAGAAGTAAAATAATATGAGTATTCAAGAGTTCAGCAAGCACATTAATTACATGGGATTGGTGCATGCAGGTTGGCTGCTAGGTAATTATACATTGGGTCTTTGACCTGGTTTGCTAACTACCTCTCTCAAAGAGTGCAGTGTATAAAGTCAGAAAATCTGCTGTCTCAGCCACTGCCTGTCACCAAAGTATTACCCCAAGTCTCGATCCTAGGCCCCACGCTCTTCTCAGTTTACATCAACAACATAGCTCAGGCAGTAGGAAGCTCTCTCATGCATTTATATGCAGATGATACAGTCTTATACTCAGCTGGCCCCTCCCTGGATTTTGTGTTAAACTCTCTACAACAACGCTTTCTTAGTGTCCAACAAGCTTTCTCTACCCGTAAAACTTGTTCTGAACACCTCCAAAACAAAGGTCATGTGGTTTGGTAAGAAGAATGCCCCTCTTCCCACAGGTGTTATTACTACCGCTGAGGGTTTAGAGCTTGAGGTAGTCACCTCATACAAGTACTTGAGAGTATGGCTAGACGGTGCACTGTCCTTCTCTAAGTAACATATCAAAGCTGCAGGCTACATTTAAATCTAGATTTGGTTTCCTCTATCGCAATCGCTTCTCTTTCACCCCAGCTGCCAAACTAAACCTGATTCAGATGACCATCCTACCCATGCTAGATTACGGAGACATAATTTATAGGTCGGCAGGTAAGGGTGCTCTCAAGCGGCTAGATGTTCTTTACCATTCGGCCATCAGATTTGCCACCAATGCTCCTTATAGGACACATCACTGCACTCTATACTCCTCTGTAAACTGGTCATCTCTGTATACCCGTCGCAAGACCCACTGGTTGATGCTTATTTATAAAACCCTCTTAGGCCTCACTCTCCCCTATCTGAGATATCTACTGCAGCTCTCATTCTCCACATACAACACCCGTTCTGCCAGTCACATTCTGTTAAATGTCCCCAAAGCACACACATCCCTGGGTCGCTCCTCTTTTCAGTTCGCTGCAGCTAGCGACTGGAACGAGCTGCAACGAACACCTCATACTGGACAGTTTTATCTCAACCTCTTCATTCAAAGACTCAATCATGGACACTCTTACTGACAGTTGTGGCTGCTTTGTATGATGTATTGCTGTCTCTACCTTCTTGACCTTTGTGCTGTTGACTTTGCCCAATAATGTTTGTACCATGTTTTTGTGCTGCTACCATGTTGTGTTGCTACCATGCTGTGTTGTCATGTGTTTCTGCCTTGTTTTGTTGTTGTCTTAGGTCTCTCTTTATGTAGTGTTGTGTCTCTCCTGTTGTGATGTGTGTTAGAAATGGCTCTAAATACTTTTCTGTTTGTGATTTAAAAATTCGGATAAATAAGCACGTCAGGGGACGTTGGCCTATGGCGGTTCTAGTAATGACGTCATTCACAAGGACAAGGCAAGAGGGGGTGCGCCCTGAGTCACTTCGCTGAGGCTATAGATTATCTGTGGGAGAGATGAGATAGAGACTGATTAAGTGAATGAATAAAGTTTTAGTGGCAATCAGCTTTGAAATCAGCATATTTTGCGTGTTATTAGAAACATAGTACTTGGTTTGTGAATTGATTATAGCTTCAGCTGTAAGCTAGCAAGAAAAGTTAGCCTACAAAGCTGGAAGCTACCGGTATCTTCTTGCATTGTAAAGTGTCCTAGCCTGTATGAACATAGTTTGCGAACAGCCATTAACAGTTTAAACATTTCTACATGCCGTGTCGCATTATTCAAGTGTGTTAACTTCTGTGCAGCATTATAAGGGGGACATCGGCTGCGCAGATAGACGGAGTTGATCTGTGAGACACATTTGACAGAAATACCAAAAGTAACAAAAATTCTAGTACCAACTGGGCTCATTCTGTGCTTTATGCAATAGCCATTTAGCAACATATAGACAATCAACACAAATTCTCCCAAACTGACTGTGCATATTTTCCACAGACCACTTGCCTAAATGTTTCAGAAGTTTCCTGAGTTACAGTATGTTTGGCTATAAGAATAGGCAAAAACATGATTTTACTGGATAGGTTCCTTGTTATTATCACATCCAAACCAAACATTCTCTTATTGTATGATGTCATATTCTATTTTTTTTTACTGTATTAAAAATGTAATATGACCATGTTGCTGACTGTATACATGCGCCGTTCACAATGTTGCATTATAGTGCCCAAAATGAACTGGCTAAAAGTGTGTGCTATTTAGTTTCTAACAATGTCCCATATTTAGGAAAAGTCACAGAGTGAGAACCACCTCATTTCTTTGCCAACAGTAATATATTTTTTAAGAGTGTCAACGGTCAAAATTACCTTTTGCTGCGGTTTTAGTAATAATATTTGAAAAATACTCCAACACGCTCTGCATTTCTTCAGTTATACTCGTACCTTTAGTGCACTTTATTTTATTTATTTTAATCTTATGTTAACTCTCAGTTTTTGTCAGACATCATAGATGGCAATTGTTTTTAAACAACATTATCCATCTTGGGGGTTAGCGACAGTTGCTGTCAATGAAGATGTCAAAGTTCAGTTAGATTGATCAGACAGATTGTACAGAAGTATATTGCACTTTGGAGGGTTCAGAGAGTTTAACATTTCCTCTCCCTGTGTCTTCTTACTCTATCCCACCCCCTTCCCAATCTCCTTCCACTCTCCTTCTCTCCCCAGGTTGACCCATGACATCAGCCTGAATGAGTTTGAGGATGACGACCTGTCTGAGATCACTGAGATCACAGATGAGTGTGGGATGAGTCTCAACTACATGGGCCTAGAGATTAAGGTAAGGTAGCACTTCAAACCTGCAGTTGCTTTATGACAGTCGCAAACACACACACACACACACACATGCATAATGGTCTGGAGATTAACTTAAAACACCACTTTAAAATAGCAGTTTAAATACTTACCGCTAATATAAACAACTCCACACAACAATATTGTCCAAATAATCTGTGCGCACCTCAGAATTTGTTTTGCCCAGTTGATTGGCTGGAAGTTTTTGAAATAGCCTAATTGGTCTGCGTCAGCAGTCCTGGATAAGGAAACATGTAGCCCTTTCCTGCTGTCAAATGGTTATTAATATTTTTCATAATTTCATAGTTAATCAACATTATATAAAAAAAACTGCTGAAAGTCTGGTGTTTCTATGTCAAAATCCCCTTTAGCTGACGCCAATTGCTCATTCTCGGGCATTGTGTCCAATGTGTCCTGATGGTGGCACAGTGGGCACACAGCTGAACACCGGCAACGCTGATTGCAGCTTTAATTATTATTATTATTATTTCTACTGCATGAGGCTATAAATCTGCCACAGCAAGTTGATCCCTGCAATGCAAGGATTTATTTTGCAACCCGTCCGCCAAATCCATTCACTACGCATGGTTCTCAGTCTCCAGCGACTCTTTTCGAGGATGCTTTCAAATATAATTTTTGTTGTTGCTTTGGCTTAAAATTACTAGTTTGCGATCATCGGTGCTATTGGAAATAGGATATCTAAGGGGCCTAGCCCAAACCATGAAAAACAGCCCCAGACCATTATTCCTCCTCCACCAAACTTTACAATTGGCACTATTCACTTGGGCAGGTAGTGTTCTCCTGGCATCCGCCAAACCCAGATTAGTCCGTCGGACTGCCAGATGGTGAAGCGTGAGTCATCACTCCAGAGAATATGTTTCCACTTCTCCAGAGTCCAGTGGGGGCGAGCTTTACACCACTCCAACTGACGCTTGGCATGGCGCATGGTGATCTTAGGCTTGTATGCGGCTGCTTGGCCAAGGAAACCCATTTCCTGAAACTCCCAACAAATAGTTATTGCGCTGACGTTGCTTCCAGAAGCAGTTTGGAACTCGGTTGTGAGTGTTGCGCTACGCGCTTCAGCACTCGGTGGTCACGTTCTGTGCACTTGTGTAGCCTACCACTTTGTGACTGAGCCGTTGTTGCTCCTAGATGTTTCCACTTCCCAATAATAGCACTTACAGTTGACCGGGGCAGCTCTAGCGAAATTTAACAAACTGACTTGCTGGAAAGGTGGCATCCTATGACGGTGCCACATTGAAAGTCACTGAGCTCTTCAGTACGAGCCATTCTACTGCCAATGTTTGTCTATGGAGATGCACGGCTGTGTGCTCAATTGTATACAGCTGTCAGCAACGGGCGTGGTTGAAATAGCTGAATCCTCTAATTTGAATGTGTCCACATACTTTGTATATACAGTGTATGGAGACTGTTTAGTGCCAAAAATAAGGGGTTAAATACAAAAAACGTTTCCTGATCTTTCTTATATCTCTCAGATATAGGACAGACACTTCAGAACAAACTTAATTTAGATTTTTTGGGGGGACTCTCTGTTGTTCTACAGTGCATTCGGACAGTATTCAGACCCCTTGACTTTTTCCACATTTTGTTGCGTTTCAGCCTTATTGTAAATTGATTATTGGCTTTTTTTCACATCAATCTACACACAATACCCCATAATGACGAAGCGAAAACAGTTTTTTATTTATTCAGACCCATTTGCAAAATGTGGAAAAAGCCAAGGGGTGTGAATACTTACCGAATGCACTGTATGTAAGTGCATCTGTTATTCAATGCATTTGTATGGGCTAATAGCAATAAGGCCAAATACACTTAGAAAAAACTAATCATGTTTTCATAATTTTATTTTTTATACTTCAAGGGGTCTTAAATTTCTAAATGAAATAGGAAAATGATACTTGATTTGACCTTCTTAAAAATGATTTATATCTTAGTAGAACCCCTCCCCAGTTTAGGCAAGGCTTCGACTGTAATGGGTTAAGTCGTTCAAATGAGATAATAAGTAGTTCAAACGAGATACTAAGTCGTTCAAACAAGATACTATCTCATTTGAATGACTTAGTAAATATGTTGAATGGACTTCATCTGTGTGTATTTACAGTATAGAGGTTCACATGATTTTAGAATGAATTAAAAGGTCTCTGTAAGGTTACCCAGTCCTATACAGTGGTTCTTCCTTTAAAAGTTTTGAGCTTATGCTGTGACCGTTTGTGGTTGATGGTGGCAGATTGTGGTAAATTGCGTCATTCTGTCATTGCACCACACTATCACAAGGGGGAGTTAGAACGCTGATCTATTGGTAGCCTAAACTGTGGCACAAATTGACATTTTTTTCGTAAATTAATGGAGGTGTTTTCAGTCCGAGATTCTCTCTTCTCTGGCATTAGAGTCCTGTATCAGGCAACAAAAAAATTAGCTAGCGGTGGTCCTGGAGTTGAGAGAGAACTTAGGTAAATACAATGGGCGAATTACACTTGACATGTGGACTGATGATTTTCAAAAATAGGCACGGTGGGCTTTTGGTTTCTCTCCTTCTAAAAACAGAAAAAAAATATAATAATCTAAATAACAAACTGGCTTTATTTACCACAGTGTCAAAGAGTGATAGCCCCTCTATATAAAGTGAGTTTCTGAAACACGGAGTCCTTCATTGCTGATGTGAAGAAGAAACAGAATCATCAGTGTGATGTCCCCACATGCTTCAAGATGGTCACCATTGTTCCTGTACCCAAGAAGGCAAAGGTAACTGAACTGAATGACTATCGCCCCGTAGCACTCACTTCTGTCATCATGAAGTGCTTTGAGAGACTAGTCAAGAATCATATCACCTCCACCTTACCTATCACCCACTGCAATTTCCATACCGCCCCAATAGGTCCACAGACGATGCAATCACCATCACACTGCACACTGCCCTATCCAATCTGGACAAGAAGAATACCTATGTAAGAATGCTGTTCATTGACGACAGCTCAGCATTCAACACCATAGTACCCTCCAAGCTCATCACTAAGCTTGAGGCCCTGAGTCTGAAACCCGACCTGTGCGATTGGGTCCTGGACTTCCTGACGGGCCGCCCCCAGGTGGTGAAGGTAGGAAACAACATCTCCACTTCGCTGATCCTCAACACTGGGGCCCCTCAAGGGTGCGTGCTCAGCCCCCTCCTGTACTCCCTGTTCACCCATGACTTCGTGGCCATGCACACCTCCAACTCGATCATCAAGTTTGCAGACGACACAACAGTAGTAAGCTTGATCAGAAACAACGACGAGACAGCCTATATAGAGGAGGTGAAGGCACTCAGAGTATGGTGTCAGGAAAACAACCTCTCACTTAACATCAACAAAACAAAGGAGATGATTGTGGACTACAGGAAACAGCAGAGGGAGCACGCCCCTATCCACATCGACGGGACAGCAGTGGAGAAGGTGGAAAGTTTTAAGTTCCTCTGCGTACACATCATGGACAAACTGAAATGGTCCACCCACACAGACAGTGTGGTGAAGAAGGCACAACAGTGTCTCTTCAACCTCAGGAGGCTGAAGAAATTTGGCTTGTCACCTAAAACACTCACAAACTTTTACAGATGCACAATTGAGAGAATCCTGTCGGGCAGTATCACCGCCTGGTACGGCAACTGCCCCGCCCACAACTGCAGGGCTCTCCAGAGGGTGGTGCGGTCTGCACAACGCATCACCGGGGGCAAACTACATGCCCTCCAGGACACCTACAGCACCCGATGTCACAGGAAGGCCAAAAAGATCATCAAGGACACCAACCACCCGAGCCACCGCCTGTTCACCCCGCTACCATCCAGAAGGCGAGGTCAGTACAGGTGTATCATAGTTGGGACCGAGAGACTGAAAATTGCTTCTATCTCAAGGCCATCAGACTGTTAAAAAGCCATCACTAACACAGAGCGGCTGCTGCCTACATACAGACTTGATATTCATGTCGACTCTAACAAATGGATCACGAGTCACTTTATTATTGATGTTTACATATCTTGCATTACTCATCCAATATGTATATACTGTATTTTATTCCATCTATTGCATTGTGCCAAGGCCTCTCGGTCATTGCTCATCCATATATTTATATGTACATATTCTTATTCCATCCCTTTACTTAGATTTGTGTGTATTGGATAGTTGTTGTGGAAATGTTAGATTACTTGTTGATATTGCTGCACTGTCGGAACTACTGTAGAAGCACAAGGATTTCGCTACACTCGCAATAACATCTGCTAACCATGTGTATGTGACCAATAACATTTTATTTCATTTGATTTGATTTAAACGAAAGAGAGTCCAGCGAGGATTTGTCAGCATAAAGCTGATTGACTCACCCATTAATGGCTTTGGATCACAATAAATAAGTACCAACATTCTTTTTTTCTGTCTTTAATAAATACATGTTTTGACTGTTTTGACCAAATTAATCTGCTCATGTGTGTGTTCAATTATTTGTGACATTGTGGTTACAATGAAGAATGTAAACAAAATAAATCAAATGAATCCTATTCATAATGAATAATCATATGCGTGTTGCAAGCTTTTCATTTTTCCTTATTTTTTTCCCAAATGTATTTTTAGACAATACAAAACATACACATGACAACTATATCACTCCGGCCCAGACCCACCTGCTCACAACCCCATCTCCCGCACCCGCATCACTCTTTGCAACATTGCCTCAAACTGCACCATGTTGTTTCTCTCCGTCGCACACACACACTTTAAACATTTGAATAATAAAGCATTTAAAGGCTGACATTGGTTGATTTGAATAATTCTGACAGGCAAAATTCTAACTCCAACCATAACTTTTTGACTTTTTATAATAATCCATGCCTTCTGGGAATGTTAACCTAATGAAAACTAAAATGCGAAGAAGAAACGGAATGAAAGAGAGTCCAGCAAGGATTTGTCAGCTGAATGACTCACTCATTCATGGCTTTGGATCAAAATAAGTACCAACATTCTTTCGAATAGACTTTAATAAAGAAATGTTTGTCTGTTTTGTCCAAGTTCATCTGGATTATTCTTAATGAGTTCCGAGAGCCAATCAGTTACCCAACAAAATAATATAATTTTATTTAGCCTAATTGCTTTTAAGACTACAAACAGCAGGCTATTATTCCTCTTTTCCTCCATGCATTAATTCATTTGTCTGCATGTCTATTCAAAATTTGGCTAAAAAGAAACCACGCCATAAATGAATAACAGATATATATTTTTCTCTGTAAGGTTTTACATTTCTAACTCAATATCACATCTCAGATTTGCCCTAACCAAAAATGCATCAAGCCCTACAAGTATTATTAACCCTGCATTATAATTGTATAAAAGCCCCTTAGATATTAATTTAGAATCCTACAATCCTCTAAATTTAATTAGATCTGCAGGGACATTTTATTGATCTGCTAGTATTTTCATTTAGAAGCAGCCTCTTAATAAGTTCCAAGAGCCATGTCATACCAATTATAATTGGATCATTCACCCGTGCAAACACTTATTAGTATCAACTTGCAATGTTTCAATTTATTTTACCTTTATTTAACAAGGCAAGTCAGTTAAGAACAAATTCGCCTCCATGCTTAATTAAGTACTCTAAAGTTTTACACTTCTAACTCAAAACCTCATGCTCCCACAAAATGTTGGATAAAGCATATACTGTACAGTATTTGTTCATCAACATCTTTATGCTTTCGTTAATAAAATAATGCAAAAAAAAAGACTCAACATTTCAACTACTGTACATCTCAGCTACATTTTATTTGCACTTCCCCCCAGCTCCACGACCACGGGTAAAACCTTGCTGAGATGATCAATGTATTTGTTGCATCATCAATTTCTCTAGCCAAAACGTCTTGTTGGCTTTCACCAGTTCATCTTTGCTTGTAGGCTGCGCTTCACGAATCTGCTTCCCTATTCCCCAGCTGGGTGCCGTCACCAGGTATGAGGTGGGAAGGATGGTCTCGGGTTCCGGGGTTGAAGCCATGGGGCTATAGAGGCGTGACAGCGCATCCGGCTTAACATACTTGAATCCTGGCCTTTAAGAGAGGGAGAAGTTGAAACAGGTGAACAGCAGGGCCCACCTAGGTGGCCAGGAATTGAGGCGCTTGGCGGTGCAGAGATAATCCATGTTCTTGTGGTCGGTCCACACAATGAAACAATGTTCTGTCCCTTCCAGCCAGTGCCTCCACTCTTCCAACTCCATCTTAACCGTGAGAAGCTTAGGATTCCCCACATTATAGTTCCTTTCCGTGGCATTGAGGCGGTGGGAGAAGGTGCAGGGGTGTAACTTGGTCCAGGGCAGAACGCTGGGACAGGACAGCCCCCACTCCGACATTCGAAGCATCGCTCTAAACCACGAACTGGCGGGACGGGTCAGGATGAACCAAGATGGGAGCTGTGGTGAAGTGATGTTTGAGATCCCGGAAAGGCCGGTCACCAGCTGGGGACCACATGAACGGAGCCTTGGGAGAGGTGAGTGCAGACAGGGGGAAGCCAGGGTGCTGTAACCCTGGATAAAGTGGCGATAAATGTGTCAAATCCCAGGAAATGTTGCAGCTGCACCCTGGACGCAGGCTGGGGCCAATCCACCACTTCTCTCACCTTTCCGGGATCCATCTGTACACTCCCTGCAGCAATGATGTAACCCAGAAACGGTATGGTAGAATGATGGAATTCGCACTTCTCTGCTTTTACAAAAAGCTGGTTCTCCAGGAGGTGTTGGAGAACCTGTCGGATGTTGAGCACGTGTTCTTGGGCGGCACAGGACAAGACGAGGATGTCATCGAGGTAGACGAAGACATACCGGTGTGGAGAACATCATTAACCAGAGCCTGGAACACAGCAGGGGCATTGGTGAGGACAAATGGCATGACCAGATACTCGTAGTAACCTCTGGCCATGTTGAAGTCGGTCTTCCACTCGTCCCCTTCCCGTATCCGCACCATAGGTCCAGCTTGGAGAACACGGTAGCCCCCTGGACCGGCTCGAAGGCCAAGGAGATGAGTGGTAGCGGTTCTGCACTGTGATGTTGTTGAGACCCCGTTAGTCGACGCACGGGCGCAGGCAGAAGGACGGATGAACCCTGCAGCTAGGGAGTCGTACCGGGGCAGGCTGCGCTGACATCAAGCAATGGGTGTGGCAGAACAGGCTCCAGCCCATAATGGCACCAGCAGACCAGTCAATGAGGGGATTGTGTCGCTGGAGCCAGGAGAATCCCAATACCACAGGAACCTGAGGAGACTTAACCTCCCTAGGGGGTGTGGGACGGTAGCATCCCACCTGGCCAACATCCAGTGAGATTGCAGAGCGCTAAATTCAAAAACAGAAATACTCATTATAAAAATTCATAAAACGTACAATTGTTATACATCGGTTTAAAGATTAACTTCTTTAAATGAAAACAGGCTTTACGGCGAAAGCATACCATGCGATTATCTGAGAACAGCGCCCAGCAGACAAATCATTACAAACAGTTACCAGCCAAGTAGAGGAGTTACACAAGTCAGAAATAGCGATAAAATTAATCACTTGCCTTTGATGATCTTCATATGGTTGCATTCACAAGACTCCCATTTACTCAATAAATGTTTGTTTTCTTCGATAAAATCCCTCTTTATATCCAAAAACCTCAACCGGACAAAAGCTTCGTCAATATAAAAGGAAAACAAGAAAGGTGCGCTCTTGGTCGAGCACATGAAAAACCTCTGGGACACTGCAGTTTCCAGTCATTCAGTGGTCTTACTCCCTAATTTTTCAGAATACAAGCCTGAAACAATTTCTAAAGACTGTTGACATCTAGTGGAAGCCATAGGAAGTGCAATTTGAGTTCTAAGTCAATGGAATCTGTATAGGCAGTCAATGGAAAACTACAAACAAAAAAATCCCACTTCCTGGATGGATTTTTCTCAGGTTTTCGCCTGCCATATCAGTTCTGTTATACTCACAGACATTATTTTAACCTCTCTAGGATCGTTCGGGACGCTAGCGTCCCACCTCGCCAACAGCCAGTGAAATTGCAGGGCGCCAAATTCAAACAACAGACATCTCATAATTAAAATTCCTCAAACATACAAGTATTATACACCATTTTAAAGATAAACTTCTTGTTAATCCAGCCACAGTGTCTGATTTCAAAAAGGCTTTATGGCGAAAGCATACCATGCGATTATGTTAGGTCAGCGCCTAGTCACAAAAAAACATACAGCCATTTTCCAGCCAAAGAGAGGAGTCACAAAAGCAGAAATAGAGATAAAATGAATCACTAACCTTTGATGATCTTCATCAGATGGCACTCATAGGACTTCATGTTACACAATACATGTATGTTTTGTTCGATAAAGTTCATATTTATATACAAAAATCTCAGTTTACATTGGCGCGTTATGTTCAGTAATGTTATGCCTCTAAAAAACATCCGGTGATTTTGCAGAGAGCCACATCAATTTACAGAAATACTCATCATAAACTTTGATGAAAGATACAAGTGTTATGCATAGGATTAAAGATACACTTCTCCTTAACCTCTCTGGTATAAGGAGTGTGGGACGGTAGCCAGTGAAATTGCAGGGCGCCAAATTCAAAACCAAATCCAAATTATACACCATTTTATAGATAAACTTCTTGTTAATCCAACCACTTGTTAATCCAGCCGCTGTGTCCGATTTCAAAAAGGCTTTATGGCAAAAGCACATCATGCGATTATGTTAGGTCAGCGCCTAGCCACAGAAAACCACACAGCCATTTTCCAACCAAGGAGGTGTCACAAAAGTCAGAAATAGGGTTAAAATTAATCACTTACCTTTGATGATCTTCATCTGGTGGCACTCCCATGACTCCATGTTACACAATAAACGTTTTGTTCGATAATGTCCAAAAACCTCAATTTTGTTGGTGCGTTTAGTTCAGTAATCCAAAGGCACAAAGCGCGCTCTCAACATCTAGACGAAAAGTCAAAAAAGTACAGTAAAAGTTTGTAGAAACATGTCAAACGATGTTTAAAATCAATCCTCAGGTTGTTTTTGTCATAAATAATCAATAATATTTCAACCGGACAAAAGCTTCGTCAACAGAAAAGTAGAAACAAGAAAGGCAAGTTCCCGATCACGCGGTGGACTCATGTCTGGAAATTTCCACTGTCCACTCATTGAAAGTACTGTATTTCCCTCATTTTTCAGAGTAAAAGCCTGAAACAATTCCTAAAGACTGGCCACATGTAGAAGAAGCCATAGAGATCGTGAACTGGGTCCTAAGTCTTTGTATGGTGGATAGGCTTTCAATGGAATAACAGCCTTTCAAAATAATAGTACTTCCTGGATGGATTTTCCTCAGGTTTTCGCTTGCCATATCAGGTCTGTTATACTCACAGACATTATTCTAACAGTTTTGGAGACTTTAGAGTGTTTTCTATCCAAATCTACCAATTATATGCATATCCTAGCTTCTGGGCCTGAGTAGCAGGCAGTTTACTTTGGGCACGCTTTTAATCCGGAGATGAAAATAGTGCCCACGTCTCTAGTGAGGTTAATGAGCAGGAATTGGATCATCTCGCTGTGGTTCCCTGACACACGTAGTTTGATGGGGGTGGTATTGTGGGTGATCCGGCCTATAGAGCGCCCATCCAGTGCTCTAACGTCCAACTCGGAAGCCAGGGTAGCGTCCATAAAGCTCTCATCAGCCGCAGAGTCGATGAGTACTCTGAGAGATTTTGACTGGTTCCCCCACAGCAAAATGGCATAAAAAGGGATGCGAGTAAGGGGAGAGGAAAAGTTTTCCGTATGGCCCACCAGAGTACTCGCTCTTACCGGTGAGCCTGGTCTTTTAGTGGACAGGTGGAGACGAAATGACCAGTAGTCCCGCAATAAAGTCAACTCTTAATGTGAAGCCTGTATAGCCGTTCAGCTGGAGACAGTCTAGCTGCGTAGGCTAGTTGCATAGGCTTGGGAAGAGGTGAATCGGCAGTCTTCAGAGACTCTCAGGGGAACTTGGGTAGCCTCGGGTTCTCTCGGCAATGGAGCCATCGGGGACTTCTGGGATACCTCGGAGGCGAGGTGGAATCCTTGGACGGGCAAGTGAAATTGAATCTCCTCTCCTTCCTTTGTTCCCGTAGTTGCACATCGATCCGAATGGTCAAGGCGATGAGCGAGTCGAGATCCCTCGGTAGTTCCCAGGTTGAAAGCTAGTCCTTTACTTCCTCCAATACTCCATGGAGGAACATGTCGAACAGCGCTTCCAGGTTCCAGGCACTCTCCGCTGCCAACATGCAGAAATCCACTGCTTAGTCTACCACACTGCGGGAGTCTTGCCGAAGTTGAGGTAACTTCCCGACATCCTCTCTCCCAGACAATGGAGCATCGAAAACTTTCTTTACCTCTGCCACAAACTCCTCCAGACTGACGGAAAGAGTTGGGCTGTAGCTCGATGAGGGAACACTGAGCGAGAAACGCCCGACACTCCATTGAAACGCCCGACTCTCCATTGAAGCGTTCCATGGGAGGTAAGCAGGGTTCCCGGGACACCGGCGTGACCAGAGAGGCGGTGCTGCTAACATCCGGGTTATTGAGGGGCTGGGAGGTTACCGTCATGGTAGCCTGCCTAACAGAAAACCCACGGATTTGCTCCAACTATGTGTTCAACGCTTGGTAATAGCGTTCGGCCAAGGTCTGGAACCCTTCCATAAGACTTTGAAGCAACTCCTCATGCCTTCTAATGGTGGATCCTTGGCAGGAGATGGTGTTGTGGAGCTGGTCCAAGTCTGCTGGGTCAGTCATGGCCAGTTCGTACTATCACGTTTCAGGTAAGACCCAGATGCAGATGCAGATGAAGTAACAAAAGTTTATTACTAGTACAGGGGCAGGCAAAATGACAGATCAAGGGCAGGTAGAGGTCAGTAATCCAGACAGGGTGCAAAAGGTCCAGAACGGCAGGCAATCTCAGGGTCAGAGCAGACAGGGGTCAATAATCCAGTGTGGTGTGGCAAGGTACAGAATGGCAGGCAGGCTCAGGGTCAAAAGGAAGAATGGTCAAAACCGGAAAAACTAGAAAACAGGAACTAGAACAGACAGGCGCCAGGGGAAAAACGCTGGTAGGTTTAACGATACAAAATGAACTGGCAACAGACAAACAGAGAACCCAGGTATAAATACACTGGGGATAATGGGGAAGATTGGTGACACCTGGAGGGGGTGGAGACAAGCACAACGACAAGTGAAACAGATCAGAGTGTGACAATAATCCTACCTTGAAAGAAACAATGTGGTCCAAAAAACACGTCTCTGACATAGGTTCCAGCCTATCTCTTGATGATGTCATTGAATGTCTCGCCAGCTTTGATTCATGCCTGGGCCTGCAGCACGTCAAGGTCTTGTTTGTCATACGAATCATTGCGTCAAAACTACAGAACAGTACAAAACAAGAGAACACACATGTATACACTACCATTCAAAAGTTTGGGGTCACTTAGAAATGTCCTTGTTTTTGAAAGAAAAGCACATTTTTGTCCATTAAATGCCTCTCCTGTGAAGTAGTGATGTGTGACGTATGCCCAGCTTTCTGTAACGGGTCACATATTCACCCACTCAAAAGACAGCCAAAAGTTTGTTGAATTCCCAATGTTTACTTGTCACCTAAAGCTCAAATGAGAATATGTCAGATATTTGGTTTATTGTCTAATAGCACAACCAAATGATCTGGATTGCAATTGAGATTACATTACAAGTACATGCTGCAAGTAATCAATGCCGTTCAAGATTCTGCGCAAATTATAGCAATTGTGAAGATCTCCACAGACTTGCCATCAGCTAAATCATATAGCTAGTTAGCTGTCTTTTGAATACACATTGGCAATTAATTTCGCCAATGCCATGATAGTCAATGCTAGACTGGTAACTAACTTCAGCAAAGTAAACATTTTGTATGTTCTATCTTTGACTAACGTTAGCTAACATAAGCTAGCTAACGTTAACAAATGAAAGTAACTCAATCTGGTAGCTATCTATTCCTTCCTTGTCTAGAAAACACTTATTTTCTAAACATAAAGTTGTCGATATAGCTAACTCACTCTCTGTTTGTGTTTTGGTTGTAATGATGGATGTGTATAAATCGTCTATGGTTGGTTAGTTGGTTCTCAGCTGGCTAGCAATCTTGCCAATTTAGTGAAGCTAGCTAGCTAACAGCAAGCTGACAATATTGAAATGTCAATGTTAGGTGTGTGCTAAGCTAGCCAGTCTAATAAATCAAATCAAATGTTATTTGTCACATACACATGGTTAGCAGATGTTAATGCGAGTGTAGCGAAATGCTTGTGCTTCTAGTTCCGACCATGCAGTAATATATAACAAGTAATCTAACAATTTCACAACAACTACCTTATACACACAAGTGTAAAGGAATGATTATATATGTACATACAAATATATGGATGAGTGATGGCTGAACGGCATAGGCAAGATGCAGTAGATGGTATAGAGTATAGTATATAAACATGAGATGAGTAATGTAGGGTATGTAAACATTAGATAAAGTGGCATTGTTTAAAGTGGCTAGTGATACATTTATTACATCCAATTTTTAATTATTAATGTTGGCAGCAGCCACTCAATGTTAGTGATGGCTGTTTAACAGTCTGATGGCCTTGAGATAGAAGCTGTTTTTCAGTCTCTCGGTCCCAGCTTTGATACACCCCGCCTTCTTGATGATAGCGGGGTGAACAGGCAGTGGCTCGGGTGGTTGTTGTCCTTCATGATCTTTTTGGCCTTCCTGTGACATCGGGTGGTGTAGGTGTCCTGGAGGGCATGTAGTTTGCCCCCGGTGATGCGTTGTGCAGACCTCACTACCCTCTGGAGAGCCTTGCGGTTGTGGGCGGAGCAGTTGCCGTACCAGGTGGTGATACAGCCCGACAGGATGCTCTCGATTATGCATCTGTAAAAGTTTGTGAGTGTCTTCTTCACCACGCTGTCTGCGTGGGTGGACTATTTCAGTTTGTCCGTGATGTGTACGCCGAGGAACTTAAAACTTTCCACCTTCTCCACTACTGTCCGGTCGATGTGGATAGGGAGCTGCTCCCTCTACTGTTTCCTGTAGTCCACGATCATCTCCTTTGTTTTGTTGACGTTGAGTGTGAGGTTATTTTCCTGACACCACACTCCAAGAGCCCTCACCTCCTCCCTGTAGGCCATCTCGTCATTGTTGGTAATCAAGCTTACCACTGTAGTGTCATCTGCAAACTTGATGATTGAGTTGGAGGCGTGCATGGCCACAGTCATGGGTGAACAGGGAGTACAGGAGAGGGCTGAGAACGCACCCTTGTGGGGCCCCAGTGTGAGGATCAGCGGGGTGGAGATGTTGTTTCCTACCCTCACCACCTGGGGGTGGCCTGTCAGGAAATCCAGGACCCAGTTCCACAGGGTGGGGTCGAGATCCAGGGTCTCGAGCTTAATGACGAGTTTGGAGGGTACTATGGTGTTAAATGCTGAGCTGTAGTCGATGAACAGCATTCTTACATAGGTATTCCTCTTGTCCAGATGGGTTAGGACAGTGTACAGTGTGATTGCAATTGTGTCGTCTGTGGACCTATTGGGGCGGTAAGCAAATTGGAGTGGGTCTAGGGACTCGTGTAGTTAGTGAGCATGATAGAGCAAAACATGTTACAGGTGCTTGTTGGTCAGAGTCTCATCTTTTCATAGTAAGCTCAAACCATTCTGACTCTACAGACATTTTTGTTAAAGAAGAACCGGCCAGAGCCACTTCTGGATCTGCCTTTGTCTCACAAACACCGCTCTAACTCTACCCCCCGTTAATCACACAGACAATGTTTAAAAGGGGTTAGAAGTTCTAAATCATGCCAGTGATTAATAGGACTAATAGGCTATTTACTGTATTGCAAAAATGATATAGAATTTTGTTTGGTTGTTAACACAACCAACTTCTGTATCAACATTTGAAGGCAATGTATCTAATAACGGCGCCGGAGGTGATGGCTGCCGTATTACGGGCTCCTAACCAACTTTGCTATTTATTTATTTTTTCTCATTGTTTGTAACTTATTTGCTGCTACTGTCTCTTATGACCGAAAAGAGGACATCAGAACAGCGATTACTCACCTAAATCAAATCAAATCAAAGTTTATTTGTCATGTGCGCCGAATACAACAGGTGTAGACCTTACAGTGAAATGCTTACTTACAGGCTCTAACCAATAGTGCAAAAAAGGTATTAGGTGAACAATAGGTAAGTAAAGAAATAAAGACAACAGTAAAAAAGACAGGCTATATACAGTAGCGAGGCTATAAAAGTAGCGAGGCTACATACAGACACCGTTCAGTCAGGCTGATTGAGGTAGTATGTACATTTAGGTCTGGTTAAAACTTCTTCAGCCTACCATCCCGTTAGCGGGATCATTTTCCAGCGAAAACTCCTAGCGACATTAGCATAACGAAATTCAATATTTTTTTTTTTTCAAATATAGGGCTGTCTCATATCGTTTTATAGATACACCTCTCTTGAATCGACCCTCGTTGTCCGATTTCAAAAAGGTTTTACAGGAAAAGCACAATATTAGATTATGTTAGAGGAGTACATTGTAAAAGTCGCATCATATGAATTTTCCGAGCAAGCACACCCATCACATATAACCAAAAAACAGCTAAATGCAGCACTAACCTTTTACAAACTTCATCAGATGACACACCTAGGACATCATGTTACACACAGCATGCAATCTTTTGTTCAATAAAGGTCATATTTCTATATAAAAACAGCATTTTACATCGGCACCTGAGGTTGACTAACTATTTTCCCATATAATGCGTCCCGGGAAACAGTGCTACAATTTTATAAATTACTATTCGAAAACGATTTTTTTAATATATATTGTCAATCTAAGATTTATAGATGAATATCTCTTGAAAACACCTGTCAAAACAGATTTTAAATTAACTTTACAGGGTAATCACACTTTGAGATCAAATGGGATGCGATACCCAGAAATTGAGCTCGAAAACCTAGCTCGGCGCCATCTTTGAACATTTGAGCAAGTAACATCTGATATTGTATAATATCGCCAATAATCCCTCACCTTTAGTTGTCTTCATCAGAAAACACTTCCCGATGTCCCAGGTCCATGACAAATGTATTTTCGGTCGAAAAAGTCCATGCTTTATGTTCCATTAGCTTCCTGTCGTTAGCGCGTCCTAAGGCTGTAATCAAATGTTGTTCCGTGCGCGGCACCTGTCTAACGCAAAATGACTGTTTACGGTTAGTTAGGTTCGTTCAAACATGTCAAACGTTGTATAAAATAATCGTCAGGGCCTGTTTCAACAAGAGAGCCAATCAGATTCGAGTGGGACGATGTCATTGTGTTTCAAAAGGCTTCCAAAGGTGGGGGCAGACACGGCCGCCGACGTCACAATGCTCATGGCCCTACTACTCTGACCAATTGCCACATCGTCTCTTTCACTGAGTTTCTACCGCAGAACCCTCAAAACACTTTGTAAAGACTGGGGACATCTAGTGGAAGCACTGGAAAGTGCTCAATTTTTATTTTTTTACGTTGTGATTTATAGGTAAGGCTGTGAAGTCGAGTCCACAATTCAGATTTCCACTTCCTGGTTCAATCGGTCTCGGGGTTTTGACTGCCATACGAGTTCTGTTATACTCACAGACACCATTCAAACAGTTTTAGAAAATTTAGGGTGTTTTCTATCCATATAAAATAAGTATATGCATGTCTTAGCTTCTGACTTTGATTAGTAGGCCGTTGAAAATGGGAACGATTTTTTTCCAAAATGCGCTGTGGCGCCCCCTATCCTAGGGTAAATCCAACAGGATATAGTGACTATGCATATATGACGAACAGAGAGTAGCAGTAGTGTAAAAGAGCGGTTGGCGGGTGGTGGGTGGGACACAATGCAGATAGCCCAGTTAGCCAATGTGCGGGAGCAGTGGTTGGTCGGCCCAATTGAGGTAGTATGTACATGAGTGTATAGTTATAGTGACTATGCATATATGATAAACAGAGTAGCAGCAGCTTAAAAAGAGGGTTTGCTGGGGGGAGGAAGGGGTTGGGGGGGCTCACAAGGAGTCTTATGGCTTGGGGGTAAAAACTGTTGAGAAGCCTTTTTGTCCTAGACTTGGCACTCCGGTACCTCTTGCCATGTGGTAGTAGAGAGAACAGTCTATGACTGGGGTGGCTGGGGTCTTTGACAATTTTTAGGGCCTTCCTCTGACACCGCCTGGTGTAGAGGTCCTGGATGGCAGGCAGCTTAGCCCCAGTGATGTACTGGGCCGTACGCAGTACCCTTTGTAGTGCCTTGCGGTCAGAGGTCGAGCAATTGCCATCCTAGGCAGTGATGTAACCAGTCAGGATCCTCTCTCCTTAACACTTTTTTTTTCTTAAAACTGCATTGTCAGTAAAGGACTTGTAAGTAAGCATTTCACTGTGAGGTCTACCTACACCTGTTGTATTCGGGGCATGAGACAAATACAATTTAATTTTATTAGATTTTTATGTATTATATATTTTTGGTTGAATCCTTGATTGTCACAAGCTCTTACAAAGACTGTAGAACTGAGAGTGGACAAATTAGGTGCTCAACCTTATTCAACAAAATTATAAAACCCTTTGACTTTTAACACACTACGTTAAGTTACAAAGTGGGATTAAATTGATAACATTTGACTATTTTTGTCAATGATTCGCACATAATACTCTGTCAAAGAAGATTTTTAATTAATGCAAAATAAAAATGAATATATCTTGATTAGATACTGAAAGTAATCAACGTCCTGAGTCAATACACGTTAAAATCACTTTTGTCAGCGATTTAAAGCTGTGAGTGTTTTTGGGTAAGTCTCAAAGAGCATGGCATACCTGGATTGTACAATATTTGCCCATTATTCTTTTTAAATTATTCTAGCTCAGTCAAGTTGTGTAAGGGGTGTTTAACTGGCGGCAGAGAAGTCAGACGCAGGAGAGAAATAACAGTTTATTACAAAAAAAACACCGGAAAACATAATAATAAAAATGAATGGGTAAACATAACCCGACGCACACCAGTACAGACGTACACAAACACTTACAATAAACAATCTCCGACAAGGACATGAGGGGAAACAGAGGGTTAAATACATAACATGTAATTGATGGGATTGGAACCAGGTGTGAAGGAAGACAAGACAAAACCAATGGAAAAGTGGTTTCCTTCCTCTCCGGAAAATTAGTTAGGAAGGACGCCTGTATCTTTGTAGTGACTGGGCGTATTGATATACCATCCAAAACGTCATAGATAACTTGCACCATGCTCAAAGGGATAATCAGTGTCTGCTTTTTTCATTTTCACCCATCTACCAATAGGTGCCCTTCTTTGCGAGACATAGGAAAACCTCCCTGGTTTTTGAGGTTGAATCTGTGCTTGAAATTCACCTCGACAGAGGAACCTTACAGATAAAATGATGTGTGTGGTACAGAGATGAGGTAGTCATAGAAAAATAATTGTAACCACAACTACTACACACAGAGTGAGTCCATGCAAGTTATTATGTGACTTCTTAAGCAAATGTTATATCCTGTACATATTTAGGCTTGCCATAACAAAGGGATTACATACTTATTGACTCAAAAGGTTTCAGCTATTCATTTTTTATACATTTGCAAAGTAAAAATAAATACAAAATTCCACTTTGACATTATTGGGCATTGTGTCTCAATCAGTGACACAAATCTCAAGTTAATACATTTTCAATGCAAGCTGTTACACAACAAAATGTGGAAAAACTTAAGGTGTGTAAATACTTAATGAAGGCACTGTAAACTGGTACAACACTTCCACAAATGGTTGGAATAAATACAACATAGACCATTCCCCTAAATATAATATCTCTATCATACCCACAGACCTGGTGGCGTGGCAGGAAATGCAGATTGCTGGCAACCGAGAGGTTGTAAGTTCAAATCACAAGTGAGGTTGACTCCCAAGTAATCATAATATTGCAGCATTTTATCAATTTCTAAAAATACATTTAGGGGCTCTCTTCAATCCATAGCGCTGAGACTACATTCACGGTAAACACATATAATGGCTCAATTGGAAAATACCTTTTAATCCAGATCTTCAGCGTTACAAATTTAATTCAGCCCTTACTTTTTGTATATTTACTGTAATTTCACTGCAGCCAGTAGCCGGGAAAAACAGTGTAATTGTCACAGCTGTCGAAAGGAGCAGACCAAAGTGCAGCGTGGCTGTAGTTCCACATTTTATTTAATCTGTGAAACTTTGCAATACATAAATAAACTGACTTGACAAAACAAACCGTGACGCAGAGGAGAAACAAACACTACTCAAAAATATAACCCACAAAACTCAGGAAGAAAAACCCCTACTTAAATATGATCTCCAATTAGAGACAACGAGGGAAAAAAAACACTAAACACCCCCTGTCACGCCCTGACCTACTCTAACATAGAAAATAACATCTTACTATGGTCAGGACGTGACAGTACCCCCCCCCCCCCCCCCACAGGTGCAGACTTCGAATGCCACTAAACAAACAAAAACAAAAGGGAGGGATGGGTGGTTAACTCCTATCTATGGCAGCTCTAGTGCAGTCCACATAACCTCATCCTCCAGCAGAGGAGGCGGCTCCGGTTCGGGGTGCAACCCCCGCTCCACCCTGCATGCATGTACATGTGGTTGTGTAGGTAAGCCTTTACCCATTAGAGTGCAGGGCAATTGGATTTGACTAGCGGTCATTTGTATGGATGTAGAAAAATACAAAATGTCAGGGCTGAATCAGGCTATTAGATAGAGTAATTACATTTACTTGCTCTGCATTATTCCTAAACACACACACACACACACACACACACACACACACACACACACACACACACACACACACTGCTGAGAGGACAAACAGCTGACTTGTTATTCCTCAAAGAAACCTCTTTGTTTTAGAAAAAAACAGCAAAATGAAGGGAGGGGAGATGAGGGAGGGAGGATGGAGGGAGCAGAGAAGATGAAGAGAAGGAGGGACATGGGAGGGGGTGATGGAGGAGAGAGGGAGGGGGTGTATCGGTGGAGTGTGGGTGTGCATGAGCCAACGAAAACACGGACAAGGAGGAAAAGGAAACCTATCTCCATGGCAACAGTTTTATCTCATCTACTGCAAGTTTCATTGCTGAAAATATATGCAGCGTTGGAACACACTTCTTATGTACGACGCAACACGGAGTGCCTGGATACAGCCATTGGCCATATACCACAAACCCCCAAGATGCATAATTGCTATTATAAACTGGTTACCAACGCAATTATAGCAGTACAAAGAAATGTTTTGTTATACCCATGGTACACGGTCTGGTATACAACGGCTGTCAGCCAATCAGCATTCAGGACTCGAACCACCCAGCTCATAATAGAACTGGTATCTTCTATTTCAAAAACCTTCTAGCATTATGAAGATAAACCTTCCTTTTGTAGCTTGTGTTTGGTCATACACATACAGGATACACTATATAGCCAAAAGTATGTGAACCCCCCGTCAAATTAGTGGATTCGGCTATTTCAGCCACACCCATTGCTGACAGGTGTATAACATTGGGCACACAGCCATGCAATCTCCATAGAGAAACATTGGGGCTGTTTTTCATGGTTCGGCCGAGGCCCCTTACTTCCAGTGAAGGGAAATCTTAACACTACAGCATAAAATTACATTCTAGACGATTCTGTGCTTCCAACTTTGTGGCAACAGATTGGGGAAGGCCCTTTCCTGTTTCAGAATGACAATGCCCCTGTCCACAAAGCGAGGTCCATACAGAAATGGTTTGTCGAGATCAGTGTGGAACAATTTGACTGGCCTGCACAGAGCCCTGACCTCAACCCCATCAAACACCTTTGGGATGAATTGGAACGCTGACTGCGAGCCAGGCCTAATCGCCCAACATCAGTGCCTGACCAAGTCCATGCAGCAAAGTTCCAACATCTAGTGAAAAGCATTCCCAGAAGAGTGGAGGCTGTTATAGCAGCAAAGGGGGGACCAACTCCATATTAATGCCCATGATTTTGGAATGAGATGTTCGACGAGCAGGTGTCAACATACTTTTGTATTGTACCTTAGTTATTTGTGCATATAAATGTTATGTTCATCTCTAGTAAGTCTGTGTCAAAAAACTGGTGATTGGCCAATGCAATGCCAGGCATCAGGATCCTCAGGCTGTGGTGGTGTTCCTGCCCAACTACATTGCAGACGCGTGCCAAATCTCACAACGGCTGAACGTCAGCTAACCCCATCATATGATATAGAAATCTGTTTTTGCATCAACCATTAGCATCTAGTCGGGCAGGAACACCACCAACTACCAACTACTGCCTGCCCTGTCGTCAGTGGTGGAAAAAGTACTCAATTGTTATACTTGAGTTAAAGTAATGAAACCTTAATAGAAAATTACTCAAGCAAAAGTCAACCAGTCAAATACTACTTGAGTAAAAGTCTAAAAGTATTTGGTTTTAAATATACTTAGGTATCAAAATTAAAAGTATAAATCATATACCATGTTTTACAAACCAGACAGCACAATTGTCTTGTTTTTTATTTGTTTACGGATAGCCAGGGGCACACACTCCAACACTCAGATATAATTTACAAACAAAGCATTTGTGTTAAGTGAGTCCGTCAGATCGGAGACAGTAGGGATGATCAGGGATGTTCTCTTGATAAGTGCGTGAATTTGACAATTTTCCTGTTCTGCTAAGCTTTCAAAATGTAACGAGTACTTTTGGGTGTCAGGGAAAATGAATGGAGTAAAAAGTACATTATTTTCTTTAGGAATGTAGTGAAATAAAAGTAAAAGTAATCCAAAATATAAATAGTAAAGTAAAGTACAGATACTAAAAAAAACTACTTAAGTAGTACTTTAAAGTATTTTTACTTAAGTACTTTACACCACTGCCCGTTGCTAAGGCTCCTGGTCTCCTAGCAACAAAGATTTTAATAAGTGGCAACACATAATTGATACCATAAAACAAGGGCATATGCCTGAAGGCATATTGATCACCACTGAGGGGAGAGGAGGATGGAGAGAAGGAAAAGTCTGACAGCTCCCCGATTGAGGCAGAGTACGAATGTTTATGGGTACTTCAAGGTAGGAATGAAGTGAAGGAACTAGGAGTGAGGGGTGGCTGTGAGAGGAGTAGAACAGACATAGTAATTTACTGTAATTCAACATGACCCTATTACAGGCCTCACGAGTGGCGCAGCGGTCTAAGGCACTGCATCGCAGAGCTAGAGGCGTCACTACTGACCCTGGTTCAATCCCAGGCTATGTCATACATTCTAAAGCAGAAATGTTCGATAAAGGACTATGTTCACTGAATGTCGAACTCACGGATTATTTGAAAGATGGAGGTGGCTTTCAGAAGCAACATATATCTGTATATAGTTTATATAGCTCTGAGATAGGACTATATACATTGAGGGAAAAAAAGTATTTGATCCCCTGTTGATTTTGTACGTTTGCCCACTGACAAAGAAATGATCCGTCTATAATTTTAATGGTAGGTTTATTTGAACAGTGAGAGACAGAATAACAACAACAAAAATCCAGAAAAGCGCATGTCAAAAATGTTATCAATTGATTTGCATTTTAATGAGGGAAATAAGTATTTGACCCCCTCTCAATCAGAAAGATTTCTGGCTCCCAGTGTAACGGCTGTTGCAAGGAGTAGACCAAGGCGCAGCGTGGTGAGTGCTCATTATTAACTTTTAATAGAACACTTTCAACAAAACAAGAACGACAGCTAAACAGTTCTGTCAGGAACATGAACTAAACAGAAAGGAACCACCCACAAAACCCAAAGGAATACAGGCTGCCTAAGTATGGCTCCCAGTCAGAGACAACGATATACAGCTGTCGCTGATTGAGAACCATACCCGGCCAAAACAAAGAAATACAAAACATAGAAAAAAGGACATAGAATGCCCACCCTAGTCACACCCTGGCCTAACCAAAATAGAGAACAAAACCTTCTCTATGGTCAGGGCGTGACGCCCAGGTGTCTTTTATACAGGTAACGAGCTGAGATTAGGAGCACACTCTTAAAGGGAGTGCTCCTAATCTCAGCTTGTTACCTGTATAAAAGACACCTGTCCACCGAAGCAATCAATCAGATTCCAAACTCTCCTCCATGGCCAAGACCAAAGCGCTCTCCAAGGATGTCAGGGACAAGAATGTAGACCTACACGAGGCTGGAATGGGCTACAAGACCATCGCCAAGCAGCTTGGTGAGAAGGTGACGACAGTTGGTGCGATTATTCGCAAATGGAAGAAACACAAAAGAACTGTCAATCTCCCTCAGCCTGGGGCTCCATGCAAGGACAACTGGGTGAAAGTGTTGTGGTCAGATGAGACCAAAATGGAACTCTTTGGCATCAACTCAACTCGCCGTGTTTGGAGGAGGAGGAATGCTGACTATGACCCCAAGAACACCATACCCACCGTCAAACATTGAGGTGGAAACATTATGCTTTGGGGGTGTTTTTCTGCTAAGGGGACAGGACAACTTCACCGCATCAAAGGGACGATGGACGGGGCCATGTACGTCAAATCTTGTGTGAGAACCTCCTTCCCTCAGCCAGGGCATTGAAATTGGGTTGTGGGTGGGTATTCTAGCATGACAATGACCCAAAACACATGGCCAAGGCAACAAAGGAGTGGCTCAAGAAGAAGCACATTAAGGTCCCGGAGCGGCCTAGCCAGTCTCCAGAGCTTAATCCCATAGAACATCTGTGGAGGGAGCTGAAGGTTCGAGTTGCCAAACGTCAGCCTCAAAACCTTAATGACTTGGAGAAGATCTGCAAAGAGGAGTGGGACAAAATCCCTCCTGAGATGTGTGCAAACCTGGTGGCCAACTACAAGAACGTCTGACCTCTGTGATTGCCAACAAGGGTTTTGCCACCAAGTACTAAGTCATGATTTGCAGAGGGGTCAAATACTTATTAACCTCATTAAAATGCAAATCATTTTCTAACATTTTTGAAATGCGTTTTTCTGGATTTTTTTGTTGTTATTCTGTCTCTCACTGTTCAAATAAACCTATCATTAAAATTATAGACTGATCATTTCTTTGTAATTGGGCAAACGTACAAAATCAGCAGGGGATCAAATACTTTTTTCCCTCACTGTATTGTAGGTGCAGAATAGTGTCCACATAACATATTACACCTGCCCTGGGTGTCTCTTTCTGGTATCATTAAAGCTACAGTCTGGGATTTGAGAAGCTGTTCAGTGATCATTTCAATTCTTAATATTTTCCTGAGGTTACCCTAATGACTGTCTTTATCATAACCCAGAATATAAGGCTTTATAACTTAATTGTTTACTAACATCAAGAATTAAATGAACATTGTATATCTTATGGTAGATAGTCAGTAAACAAACTGCTGCTATGAATAGTCTCTCTGCCTTGATCTCTCCATTTGGCTCTTTCCCTCTCTCTCTTTCTCTCCCTGTTATAAGTGGCTCAGCGTTGACAGTGTGCAGGCTGATGTCAGATCAGCCTCTAATTGGCCAACTCAATCCCCCTTCCCCCCTATTTTCTCCTTCCTCCATCCCTTGTTCTCTCTCTACCTCTACCTTCTCATCTTGTTCCATTTCCTCTGTCTCTCTCAATCGTTATCTCCCTTTGTGTGTCTCAGCTTGTAGCTCCTATTGCCTTTCTCTCTCTGGACTGATGTGAGCATCTTCCAATCCCTGCAGGGCTGTGTGAGGCAGGGGACCAATAGTGGGGTGGGGAAGGAGGAGCTGGGTGCTGTCGGCCAGCTCCAGGCTGAGATGCTCCATTTGGATCTGATCGACGGGGCCGATGATTACCGCGATGACAAGGAGTCATCTAAGCCATCTTCCACAGCACCCCTGCCAGTAACCGAGGACCCCCCACTAGTAACCATGGATATATACCGGCCAAAGAGACCCACGACCCTTAACCTTTTCCCCATGGTGCCACGCACTCAGGTGAGTCCAAATGAACCCTCCGTTATCCCTTTATTACTCTTCCCATCCTTTCACCCACCTCCCTCCTTCTGCTGGCTGACCCCACTTGCTGTCCCCTTTTCTTTCTTCCTCGTTAACCTCTGTGACAGCTGAATGAATATTGATAGCTGGAAGGATGGAGGGGTGGATGAATGAAATGATAGAGTAAAATGTACGAGAATGTGTGGATAAAGCTGATATTCTGTACTGTATCTAGTCATTATGTGTGTATAACATCAGTGGGGAAAAACCTGTGATGATATCACCCCCCTAGACACCATTTCTGTTTTTCTCTGGGTGTTATGCTGGTCGAAACAATGGCTGGGATTGTCAGGAGAGAAGAGAGTGTGTTCTTTTGGTACACATCTCCTTTTGTGTGTGACAACAGTGTATGTGTGTGACTGAGGCTTGTGACTGTATCAGTGGTGGTCGGTGCCATTTAAGATGAGGGAGGAATTATATTTTTTTAATGAGCATGGCCTTATTTCTATTACAGCATATTGGATGACTGTCATACCATATTCCATTCCCCAAGCTCAATGTAACATCGATAGGTTTAGGCTACTACATGATACAACATGTTTCCCTATGCCCATCATGAGGTTGGTACAATCTAGCCCAGTGGTTCCCAACCTTTTTTGGGTACTGGAGTGATTCCTATATTATATTGGACAAAAATGTATTTTAAAATCAATATTATTTGTCTATGCCTGTCATTTAACTGCAAATAAGGAAAATGTATTACTATAATAACACTCATGTACTCTTAACATGCAAGCAGTAAAATTAGATAAAAAAAACAGATAAAAATACACCTTATGGAACAGCGGGGACTGTAAAGCAACACAAACATAGGCACAGACACATAAATACAAACACACAATAACATACACACTATACACACAGATGTTGTGTTGTGGATATGTGGTAGTAGAGTAGGGGCCTGAGGGCACACACGTAATATGTTGTAAAATCTTGTGTGAATGTATTAAATAAAAATGTATACTGCCTTAATTTTGCTTGACCCCAGGAAGAGTAATGGGAATACATAATAAATACAAATTCAAACATCAGTTTAATCTTTTTATAGGATTTGTTCACATCTTTAAGTGTCCAGAAAATTATACAAAAACAAAGATCAAATGTTACACACATTCTCCCAGTATATGTAACCCATATTTCTAGACTTTTGTATGACACATGAGGACTCACCAATCAATGAGAAACTTGATCATGTCTCTCACTCATAAGCTCTGTCAGTATTTTGGGGCAGGGTGGCAACAGCAGTGATCAGGCTTTTCTCCAAGTCCAGTCTGTTCCTGTGCTTGGTCTTGATTAGGGTCATGGATGAAAATGTCACTTCACATAAGTATGTACAGTGCATTCAGAAAGTATTCAGACCCCTTGACTTTTTCCACATGTTGTTATGTTACAGACTTAAAATCGATAACATTTTTGCAAATGTATAAAAAAAAAATAATGAAATATCACATTTACATAAGTATACCGACCCTTTACTCAGTACTTTGTTGAAGCACCTATGGCAGCGACTACAGCGTTGAGTCTTCTTGTGTATGATGCTACAAGCTTACACACCTGTATTTGGGGTGTTTCTCACATTCTTCTTTGCAGATCCTCTCAAGCTTTGTCAGGTTGGATGAAAAGCATTGCTGCACAGATATTTTCAGGTCTCTCCAGAGATGTTTGATCGGGTTCAAGTCCGGGCTCTGGGTGGTCCAGAGCCCGGAACAGAACCCGATCCCTAAGCCACTCCTGCGTTGTATTGGCTGTGTGCTTAGGGTCGTTATCCTGTTGGAAGGTGAACATTCACCCCAGTCTGTGGACCTGATCGCTCTGGAGCAGGTTTTCATCAATGATCTCGCTGTACTTTGCTCTGTTCATCTTTTCCTCGATCCTGGCTAGTCTCCCAGTCCCTGCCGCTGAAAAACATCCCCACAGCATGATCCTGCCACCACCATGCTTCATGGAATGGTGCCAGGTCTCCTCCAGAAGTGACACTTGGCATTCAGGCGAAAGAGTTCAATCTTGGTTTCATCAGACCAGAGAATCTTGTTTCTCATTGTCTGAGAGTCCCTTAGGTGCCTTTTGGCAAACTCCAAGAGGGCTGTCATGTGCCTTTTACTGAGGAGTGGCTTCCGTCAGGCCACTCTACCATGAACGCCTGATTGTGGAGTGCTGCAGAGATGGTTGTCCTTCCAGAAGGTTCTCCCATCTGCACAGAGGAACTCTGGAGCTCTGTCAGAGTGACCATCAGGTTTTTGTTCACCTCCCTGACCAAGGCCCTTCTCCCCCGATTGCTCAGTTTGGCTTGGCGGCCAGCTCTAGGATGAGTCTTTGTGGTTCCAAACTTCTTCCAGTTAAGAATGATGGAGGCAACTGTGTTCTTGGGGACATTCAATGCTGCAGAATTGTTTTGGTGCCCTTCCTCAGATCTGTTTCTCGACACAATCCTGTCTCGGAGCTCTACAGACAATTCCTTCGACCTCATACCTTGGTTTTTGGCTGACATGCACTGTCAACTGTAGGACCTTACATAGACAGGTGTGTGCCTTTTCAAATCATGTCCAATCAATTTCATTTACCACAGGTGGACTCCAATCAAGTTGTAGAAACATCTCAAGGATGATTAATGGCAACAGGATGAAACCTGAGCTCAATTTCGAGTCTTATAGCAAAGGGTCTGGTTACTTAAAGTAAATGATTCTGTTTTTATTTTGAATACATTTGCAAAAATTTATAAAATGCTGTTTTTGCTTTTTCATGATGGGGTATTGTGTTTAGATTGATGAGAAATGTTTTATTTAATCAATTTTAGAATAAGGCTGTAATGTATAAAAATGTGGAAAAAGTAAAATGGTTTGGAGTCACGTGATGCTGCGAAGCAAGATGGTTGTCTTAAAGGAGCCTTCTGATAAAATCCTCCGAAGTTTGATAGAACAGTACGTTTAGTACAATTATTTTTGAGGGGAAAGTTAATTTAATTTGTTTTATCAATGTTTTTCAACAATGTCTGCGTTGAATTCGGCTTCAACACGTACACGTAGCGTAATTCCTGGCGCAGTGGTTAACCTCCCTGGGCAAGGTGGGACGCTTGCGATTCCACAGCCAGTGGAATCGCGTGGCGTGAAATACAAATACCTCCTAAATGCTATAACTTCAATTTCTCAAACATATGACTATTTTACACCATTTTAAAGACTCTCGTTAATCTAACCACATTGTCCGATTTCAAAAAGGCTTTACAGCGAAAGCAAAAGATTAGATTATGTTAGGAGAGTACATAGACACAAATAATCGCACAGCCATTTTCAAAGCAAGCATATATGTCACAAAAACCAAAACCACAGCTAAATGCAGCACTAACCTTTGATGATTTTCATCAGATGACACTCCTAGGACATTATGTTATACAATACATGCATGTTTTGTTCAATCAAGTTCATATTTATATCAAAAACCAGCTTTTTACATTAGCATGTGATGTTCAGAATTAGCATACCCACCACAAACTTCCGGTGAATTTACTAAATGACTCACGATTAACGTTCACAAAATACATAACAATTATTTTAAGAATTATAGATACAGAACTCCTTTATGCAATCGCAGTGTCAGATTTGAAAATAGCTTTTCGGCGAAAGCACATTTTGCAATATTCTGAGTAGATAGCCCGGCCATCACGGCTAGCTAATTTGACACCCACCAAGTTTGGCCCTCACCAAACTCATATTTACTATAAGAAAAATTGGATTACCTTTGCTGTTCTTCGTCAGAATGCACTCCCAGGACTTCTACTTCAACAACAAATGTTGTTTTGGTTGGAAATAATCCATAGTTATATTGAAATAGCTCCATTTTGTTCGTGTGTTGAGGTCACTATCTGAAGGGTGACGCGCGAGCGCATTTCGTGACAAACAATTTCAAAATATTCCATTCCATTACTTCGAAGCATGTCGAACGCTGTTTAAAATCAATTTTTATGCTATTTTTCTCGTAAAATAGCGATAATATTCCAACCGGGCGATGTTGTATTCATTCAAAGACTGAAAGAAAAACATGGAGTCATCTCGTGGACGCGCATCTCCAGAGTCATTGTTCCCTGCCTGACCACTCACAAAACCTCCTGCTGTTTTTCGCCCAGACTGCAGAGACGTCATTCCACTTTCTGGCGCCTTCTGAGAGCCAATGGAAGCCTTAGAAAATGTCACGTTACAGCAGAGATGCTGTATTTTTGATAGAGATGCCACAGAAGGACAACAAATTGTCAAACAGGGCACTTACTGTATTGAATCTTCTCAGGTTTTGGCCTGCCATATAAGTTATGTTATACTCACAGACACCATTCAAACAGTTTTAGAAACTTTAGAGTGTTTTCTATCCAAATCTACTAATTATATGCATATTCTCGTTTCTGGGCAAGAGTAGTAACCAGTTTAAATCGGGTACGTTTTTTACCCGGCCGTGCAAATACTGCCCCCTAGCCCCAACAGGTTTTAACAAGGCTAGCTCTGTTGCTAGCAATTCAGCAAGCATGACTTTGAAAGGGCAGAACATAGAACCCAGCTCGTTGTCAGCCTTGCAATCATCCCTACAGAAGACCATGGCAGAAATGGGTAGAGTCAGCACCATTCTTGAATCGGATGTTTCTCAGGTCAAACAATCTTAGATGGATATGCAAGAAGATGTATCGGTCATATTACAGAGGCTAGATGAGTCAGAAGGTCGGATATCAATGCTGGAGGACGACAACGATTGACTGATTAAGAACGTCGAGAAGAACGCCAAACTGTATGAGGATCTCCACAGAAGCGTGCAAGACGCAGCTAACCGAGACAGGCCCCTCAATTTAAGACTTTTAGGGGTCAAGGAAGATGTGGAGGATGGCAAGCCGTGGGAATGCGTGAGACAAATTATTTTGGAGACTCTGGGGGTGGATCTGGACGAATCCGAGCTTCAAAGAGTTCACCCTACCCTAGCACCAATACCACGAGAGAATCAGCCGCCTAGACCGATCATCATCCGCTTTCTCAGGGATCTGGAGAGAGAGAGAGTACTGGCCGCTGTGAAGGGAATGTTCTCTGGAGAAGGAGAAGGGCTGGAAGCTATCATTTTTTCCTGATATGACCAAGGAACTGGTGGATAAAAGGAGGCTTTTTACCGCAACAAGGAAGAGGCTGCATGAGTTGGATGTACGTTTCACACTCGCCTACCCAGCTATTCTACGCTTTGCATGGAAGGGGGAAAGACAGATCCATCGCAAGGCGATGAAATTCCTCAAGAAAAACTCAGAGGACCAAAAATAAGGGCATGGATGGCATAGCTATATTGGCCAGTGAGTTCTATATGGGACAGTGTCTGTGTGACACACTATCGCAAAGACACTGTGAAATGACAATTTGGCTTACTAATAGCCACAGTATTTAGCTCTTTGTCTATTTCAGACTGTTTAGCTACAATTCTATTTTCGTCACTGGAGGTTTAGCCGGTTGGCTACTCAGTGACCAATTGCCTGATCAAAACTACCCTTAAGCAAAGATGTCGGTAAAGTAAGTAGATGAAACTAATAACCTTGACATTATTTTAATTGATCTGATATTATATGGTTGCATAGAAAATGTTATTCTCCCACTTTCCTATAATTTCAGTTTTGTTCATTTTTACTTATTGCCATTTGGTGGGGGAATAGAAGTATTGTTAGGTGCTCTCCAAAGTACCAGCCATGAGGCTGGAGAAGGTTTTACCTCATATTATTCACACAGATCAGGTGGGATTTGTAAAAAGTAGATCCTCCACAGACAATCTTAGACGTTTGCTTCACCTCATGTGGCTGAGTCCAAAAGAAAATACTCAGGTGGCAGCCCTTTCCCTAGATGCGGAGAAGGCATTCGATAGGGTAGAGTGGGGCTTTTTGACATTTACCATTGAGAAGTTTGGCTTTGGCCCTGGATTTATCAAGTGGGTTAAGGTATTGTACTCCAATCCAAGAGCAGCAGTCCTCACAGGCTATGCCTGTATCTAAATTCTGTCCTCCTGTTGAAATTACTTCATTACAGATAAAATGAGTGCCATCAGGGACGAAATACCTGGGTATAAAATTCAGCAACTAACCACAGAATATCATGCAAATTAATATGATGCCACTACTACAAAAAATAAAGAATACTCTTGACAAATGGAGGTTGCTTAATCTTACATTATGAGGTAAAATAAATACTATTCAAATGGTTGAGGCCCAACAGTTTAATTATGTGTCCATGATGCTCCCT
This sequence comes from Salmo trutta, assembly GCF_901001165.1. Lineage (NCBI taxonomy): Eukaryota > Metazoa > Chordata > Actinopteri > Salmoniformes > Salmonidae > Salmo > Salmo trutta. Next base: position 41,210,615 of record NC_042985.1, on the reverse strand, counting down.
GTGACCATTTCTCCCTTACTATTTAAGCAGTACAATCAAATGATTAAGAAGTATTTTTGGGATGGGAAAAAACCCAGAATAAATGTGAACAAGTTATATGCTCCAAGGGATGAAGGAGGACTAGCATTACCCAATGTAGAACTATACAACATATCATTTGAAGTAGCCAAATTGGCCAGACACTGGGGCAATTATGATTCCCATTTGGGATGGACTCAGATTGAGAGGTCTATCACAGCCCCGTTTAAGCCTATTGAGGCCTTATCTCAATTCTACAACATTCCCGATAGGTATGGGTTAAGATTCATAAGATGTTTGGAATTTCCCAGTATAAACAAAAATATCCTTCCATATGGCACAACCCATTGGTTTGCATAAGAAAACATTAATTCATCTGGGAGGTATGGCTTAGACAAGGCCTGCATGTACTAGGGGATGCATATGAGAAAGGAGTGCTTATGTCCTATCAGGACCTGAAGGGAAAATGTTATTTGCCAGATAAGGGATATTTCTGGAAATACTTACAACTAAGGAGCAGCATGGGGTCTCTTATGAGAATTAACCTCCAGTATTTCCATTAACCTCCAATATTTCATGTTACCAGCAATATCACACTTTGCTTCAGTGTTTTATAAAATAGTCTCATATGCACAATATGGAAACTGTGGAATTTAAGGTTGATTTGGCAGAGGGATCTTAATTGTGACATTGAGGATGTATGGAATTGTGTTTCCAATGTAGGGTGGTGTACCAGGGATACAAGGGGTACATTTACATATTATACAATTGTTCATAGATACTACTGGACCCCAGTTAGATTACATGAAGTGGGTTTATTGCAAAATCATTTATGCTGGAAATGCTAGGGTGATGTAGGTACCTTTCTGCATGCTATATGGTAATGTCCCATGGTGCTCCCTTTTTTGAAGGAGGTTCTTAAATAGCTTGATGAATAGCTGGGACAGCCTATCCCAGAGGCCCCACAGCTGTGCTTATTAGGGGATATATCTATTTTACCACCAGGTATTAGCAAAGAAGAGTTTGGTCTTGCCTCAGTGGGTTTTGATATTGTGGCTAGACTCATACTATGTAACTGGAAGAGCGCAGAAATCAACAGATTGGCTGAATGAGCATAATCTTGTCTGCGAAACAACTTTCAGACAAGAATATGCTCATTCATTTCCAAAATGTCTTTGAATCGCACAAACGCAATCAACTGGGCTACCTCACTGACATCAGTGGCTTCATCCAATAGCAGAGAAAATGGACCCGAATTTTTTACATTTTCCACCACTTGATCTATGATATCAACGCCCATGTCATCGATCCTACAGTACATCATGTTATTTGAAAATGGTACCATCTTCAGTGCGTTCGCTGTTGTCTTATCAATGATTTGTCTTATCAATGATAGTTTCTGTTAGAATAACAGCAGCAGGCACTCTAGTGCACGGAGCAAAGGATCACGTGCACTTGGTGCGAGCAGAGGATCAACCATTGAGCGAACAGAGGCCAGGTAGACAGAGCAAGGCACACGCACCCAAAGTAAAAAACCAGGGATATAAATATAAACTAACTACATTTCACACCAGTGACCTCAGTAAATGTTTTCCTACCTAAAAAGACTGAAATAACTTGAACATATTTTGGGGAATAATATTTTTACAAATATTATTTTTCTTCACATTTTTGAAAATCCACCCACATACTCCCTGGGGACTGCCCATGTACCCCTAGGGGTACACCTACCCTCAGTTGGGAAACCCTGACCTTGCCTATGAATGAAGGTTTACAACGTAGGTGCACAGATCGAGATACAGTTTTTAGTAATCAAGATGACAGACAGTGACACACACAACACCACCTTGCCTGCATCTAGCTGATCTAGGTAGTATTCATTAGTCCAACAGTTGCAAACGAGAGTTTCTATTTGACAAATACAGATATGGTTATCCCCATTTCGTTTGATTTGCTTCCGTTTAAGAAAAGATTTTCAACAGAATTGGTGAAATGAATTCACCCCAGATCACATTCAAACACAGTTCACTTTCATAGCAGCCAGATACAAACAGCATGATCACTTTGCTCAATGTATAATTCCTTCTTGCATTTATGCACTCTTCTCCTCTCACCTTTTCTCTTTGCTTGTGGACTTCAGTGCACAACACATCAGCTATCTGTGACCAGGCGAAAATACCTTTCCAAGCCAAACCTTCATATCATAACTGCTAACCGCTAAATACAGCCTACATCATTGTCACCATATTAGCTAGCATCATAGTCAACATAGTTATGTAGAACTAATGCTTTAGTAAACCCGCTACAATGTACAGTGTAGTTACACCGGCGTGTTCCAGTTCCCACCAATATCCAGCAACATCGCACAGCCGAAGAGGAGTGGGACAATATTCCACAGGCCACAATCAACAGCCTGTTCACTCTAAGTGAAGGAGATGTGTTGCGCTGCATGATGCAAATTGTGGTCACACCAGATACTGACTGGTTTTCTGATCCACGCCTCTACCCTTTTTTTAGGTATCTGTGACCAACAGATGCTAATCTGTATTCCCGTTCATGTGAAATCCATAGATTAGGACCTCGTGAATTTATTTCAATTGACTGATTTCCTTATATGAACTGTAACTCAGTAAAATCTTTGATATTGTTGCATGTTGCATTTATATTTTTGTTCAGTGTAGATTCATTCTCTGATCATTGGATTGGGTGGACAACATGTCAGTTCGCGCTGCAAGAGCTCTGATAGGTTGTAGGACTTCCTCCGGAAGTTGTCAGAATTACTGTGTAAGTCTATGGTAGGGGGTGAGAACCATGAGTTTCTTTCCTAGGTTATGTATTGAAGCCAATGCACCCATAGGAGGACGGAAACTAGTTGTCCTCTGGCTACACCATGGTGTTACCCATAGTGCTGTTGAGGCTACTGTAGACCTTCATTGGAAAACAGTGTGTTTTAATCAGTCATTTATTGACATTAATATATTTTGTATAGTTTTATCTAAAAAGCATAACTTTTTCAATGTTCCACTATTTACATTTTTATGAAATTCACTGAGGGTGGTCCTCCCCTTTCTCCTCTGAGGAACCTCCACAGCTGGGTATGTGTGTGACAGTGTGTATGTTTGTTTCTTGTTCTCTGTAATGGCCCGCTACCAAAGCCTGAAAGCTCTCCTTCTCCGTGGCCAACGTGAGTAAAACGTTTAAATATGTTAACCCTCGCAAGGCTGCCGGCCCAGATGGCATCCCTAGCCGCGTCCTCAGAGCATGCGCAGACCAGCTGGCTGGTGTGTTTACGGACATATTCAATCAATCCCTATCCGTCTGTTGTCCCCACATAATTCAAGATGGCCACCATTGTTCCTGTTCCCAAGAAAGCTAAGGTAACTGAACTAAATGACTATCGCCCCGTTACACTCACTTCTGTCATCATGAAGTTCTTTGAGAGACTAGTCAAGGATCATATCACCTCCATCCTACCTGATACCATAGACCCACTCAATTTGCTTACCGCCCCAATAGGTCCGCTGACAATGCAATCGCCTGCACACTGCCCTATCCGATCTGGACAAGAGGAATACCAATGTAAGAATGCTGTTCATTGACTACAGCTCAGCATTTAACACCATAGTACCCTCCATTCTCGTCATTAAGCTCGAGACCCTGGGTCTCGACCCCGCCCTGTGCAACTGGGTCCTGGACTTTCTGACGGACCACCCCCAGGTGGTGAAGGTAGGAAACAGCATCTCCACCCCGCTGATCCTCAACACTGGGGCCCCACAAGGGTGCGTTCTTAGCCCTCTCCTGTACTCCCTGTTCACCCATGACTGCGTGGCCATGCATGCTTCCAACTCAAGTTTGCCGACGACACTACAGTGGTAGGCCTGATTACCAACAACGACAAGACGGCCTACAGGGAGGAGGTGAGGGCCCTCGGAGTGTGATGTCAGGATAATAACCTCTCACTCAAGGTCAACAAAACAAAGGAGATGATCGTGGACTTCAGGAAACAGCAGAGGGAGCACCCCCCCATCCACATTGATGGGACAGCTAGTGTAGAAAGTGGAAAGTTTTAAGTTCCTCAATGTACACATCACAGACAAACTGAAATGGTCCACCCACACAGACAGAGTGGTGAAGAAGGCGCAACAGTGCCTCTTCAACCTCAGGAGGCTGAAGAAATTTGTATTGTCATCTAAAACTCATAAACTTTTACAGATGTACAATTGAGAGCATCCTGTCGGGCTGTATCACCACCTGGTACGGCAACTGCACCGCCCTCAACCGCAAGGCTCTCCAGAGGGTAGTGCGGTCTGCACAACGCATCACCGGGGGCAAACTACCTGCCTTCTAGGACACCTACAGCACCCGTTGTCACAGGAAGGCCAAAAAGATCATCAAGGACAATTTCCACCCGAGCCACTGCCTGTTCACACAGCTATCATCCAGAAGGTGAGGTCAGTACAGGTCCATCAAAGCGGGGACAGAGACTGAAAAACAGCTTCTATTTCAAGGCGATCAGACTGTTAAACAGCCATCACTAACATAGAGAGGCTGCTGCCAACACATAGACTCAAATCTCTGGCCACTTAAATAAATTAACTTAATAACGGAATCACTTGTCACTTTAAATAATGCCACTTTGATCATGTTTACATATCCTACATTTCTCATCTCATATGTATATACTGTATCCTATACCATTTTCTGCATCTCGTCTATTCCGCACGGTCATCGCTCATCCATATATTTCTATGTACATATTCTTATTCCTCCCTTTACATTTGTGTGTATAAGGTGGTTGTTGTGAATTTGTTAGATTACTTGTTAGATATTACTGCATGGTCAGAACTAGAAACACAATCATTTCACAACACTCGCATTAACATCTGCTAACCACGTGTATGTGACCAATTACATTTGATTTGACCAAATTATGATAGACAAGCATTGTGATTTTGAATTCCGTAAAGTGAGTGTGGAAGAGGTGATTTTTGTTGTTGTTGTTGTCTATCAACAATGACCAGCCACCGGGGTCTGACAACCCGATAGGACAATTAATGAGGATAATAGCGGACGATATTGCAACTCCTATTTGCCATATCTTAAATTTAAGCATACTAGAAAGTGTGCACCCTCAGGCCTGGACTGGAAGGAAGCAAAAGTTATTCCGCTACCCACAAATAGTAAAGCTCCCTTTACTGGCTCAAATAGCCGACCAATCAGCCTATTACCAACCCTTGGTAAACATTTGGACAAAATTGCATGACAAGATACAATGCTCTTTTACAGTAAACAAATTGACAACAGACTTTCAGTACTCTTATGGGGAAGGACATTCAACAAGCACAGCACTTACACACATGATTGATGATTGGCTGAGAGAAATTGATGAGAAAAATGTTAGACTGTTTTGTTAGACTTCAGTGCGGCTTTTGACATTATCGATCATAGTCTGCTGCTGAAAAAACGTATGTGTTATGCCTTTACACCCCCTGCTATATTGTGGATAAAGAGTTAGGCCTCTTACTTTTTTTAATCTTTACTACCAACATGCCATTGGCTTTGGGTAAAGCCAGTGTGTCTATGTATGCAGATGACTCAACACTATACACGTCAGCTACTACAGCGACTGAAATGACAGCAACACTTATTAACAAAGGGCTGCAGTTAGTTTCAGAATGGGAGGTAAGGAATAAGTTAGTCCTAAATATTTAAAAAAGCATTGTATTTGGGACAAATCATTCACTAAACCTCAACTAAATCTTGTAATGAATAATGTGGAAATTGAGCAAGTTGAGGTGACTAAACTGCTTGGAGTAACCCTGGATTGTAAACTGTCATGGTCAAAACATATTGATACAACAGTAGCTAAGATGGGGAGAAGTCTGTCCATAATAAAGAACTTCTCTGCCTTCTTAACAACACTATCAACAAGTCAGGTCCAACAGGCCCTAGTTTTGTCGCACCTGGACAGTAGTTCAGTAGTGTGGTCAGGTGCCACAAAGAGGGACTTTATTACAATCGGCTCAGAACAGGGCAGCACGGCTGGCCCTTAAAAGTATATGGGGAGCTAACATTAATGATATGCATGTCAATCTCTCATGGCTCAAAGTGGAAGAGAGATTGACTTCATCACTACTTGTTTTTGTGAGAAGTGTTGACAAGCTGAATGTACTGTGCTGTACATTACTGTAGGGATCGGCGTCCCGTCAACGGGACAGTTGTAAATCATGCAGCGCCGTATGTCAAGATTGCAGATTTTAGAGAAACAACAAATGTCGGTACATATAGGTGTCTATATCGGCTGAAAACTTAAATTGTTGTTAATATAACTGAACTGTTCAATTTACAGTAGCTATTACTGCGAAAAAATGCCATGCTATTGTTTGAGGAGAGCTCCTAACAACAAAACACTTTTTTTCACCGCGATAGGTTTGATAAATTCAACTCTGAAGGTGAAATGTGAACTTACATTCTGAAATCTTGCTCTGATTTATCATCCAAAGGGTCCCAGAGATAACATGAAGTGTTGTTTTGTTAGATAAAATCTTTTTCATATCCTAAAAAGGTCCACATAGCATGCATGATCTATTTTGTATATCCACTCAATTTTCAAAGAAAGGAATCTGTGAAAATCTCCCCCTAAACGTTGTTTCAACGAGTCTAATCACATTCGTATGTATTCCTCAGCGATCCTAGAATGTAACAAGACTTCACTATATCATTAGGGGTGTAGTATATCCTATAGGACACCATATTTGGTCAGAGAGCGACGCCTTCATGGCACGCCGATGACGCAGGGCCGTCTTCACTTGAAAGACTGTATCTCGGTCAAATAAGCCCCAATCGGGGTCAAACAAAGCTAGCTAGATAGCCAATGAGCTGGGCTTTACGGGAGTATCCAGAAACCCTGTGTCTGTCGCTAAATGTAGGCGCTAACCTTTTGCGACAGCATGTCTTTTCCTTTTGGACAAACATTTTAGGAATATTCAGAGTTATGAAGTTATGAAAACTGGTTCTTTTGCAAATGTTGAACTTATAATATGGCTACTAATACTGGAAAAGCTAAATCAAAGTCCAAGTATACTGATTTGACAATATTCTAGCAGAGAAATGTAATATGAATGCAAATGTCTCTCACAATTTGCCCATGTATACCTGGGTGACTTCACACTAAATGTCCTGTAGCTCGCTCATACTTTAAGTTATCCATCTGAAACGTTGCACATACGCTGCTGCCATCTTGTGGACACCATCGGAATTACAACCAGAGTGATGGCTGGAACTGGGACCTTTCTCTTGCATTTCAAAATGGTGGTAAAAAAAATTGGTTGGTTTTTTTCTTTGTGTTTTCTACCAGATCTATTGTGTTATATTCTCCTACATTCAATTCACATTTCCACAAACTTCAAAGTGTTCCCTTTCAAATGGTACCAAGAATATGCATATCCTTGCTTCAGGGCCTGAGCTACAGGCAGTTAGATTTGGATATGTCATTTAGGTGAAAATTGAAAAAAAATGGGGCTATCCCTATTAAACTACTAGCACACAGCTCGGACACCCATACATACCCCACAAGACATGCCACCAGAGGTCTCTTCACAATCCCCAGAACAGACTGTGGGAGGCGCATAATGCTACATAGAGCCATGTCTACCTTAAACTGTATTCCACATCAGGTAACTAATGCAAGCAGTAGAATCAGATAAAAAAACTGGTAAGATATACCGTATTAAACAGTGGGGACTGTGAAGAGACACACACAAAGGTACACACGCTTTACACACATACGTTGTAATATTGTTGTGTGATGGTATTATACATTTTGTATTGTAGATATGTAGTGGTGTAATAATGTTATATGATGTACTGTTTTATCTTTTGTTTTATATGTAATGTAAGTGCCTTAATGTGTTTGGACCCCAGGAAGAGTGGCTGCTGGGATCCTTAATAAATACAAATACAAAATTCAAGGCTTTAATATGTGGCACCGTGCAGACATAGCAAAGAAAATACTGGTTGATGAGCTAAGTTTGCTAGCAAGATGGCAATGAACGGACTGCCTATGAGACAGGACTGCTCCATCTAGCTAGATAGTAGAGGGGTACAAAAACACTGGTACACAGATGCAATTATATTTTGTTCTAGTCAATGACAATACATGTTGCAATGTAAATATCTGCGTGAAATACATCTCATTGCATGCTAGTGCATAAAATATCAAATTGTGTTTTCTTTGCTTAGGAAAGGGGACTCACCCATCACCAAGCTTGTGAAGGAGATACACATTTATGATAGCTAGTGACCGAGGATGAAAAACCTGGTGACCACTAGATGTCCTCGTATACCCATATTTAGATCAAATGCACTTGATTTTTCATGTCTGTGTGAATGACAAGCCCATTCAGTCTATTATGGGGTATCTATAAAAACCATTACGTTTTATACTCAGCATGTAGGGGCCTACATACTTAAGATAATTTGTCTTCATGAATGGTTGCATCGCTCATTTTAAAGTGTAAGAAAATAAGGCATTTGATATCACGAAGTATGCTGTATTTCCATCTCTCCAGGATTGCCATTTCTCATTTCATTACCCCACCTCACCTCAGAAATGTTTACATGTGTAAAACAGATCCATAAGTCTTCTCCAAAATGTCCCAGATATGTTAATATACAAATCATACACTGCTCAAAAAAATTAAAGGAACACTGAAATAACACATCCTAGATCTGAATGAATGAAATAATCTTATTAAATACTTTTTTCTTTACATAGTTGAATGTGCTGACAACAAAATCACACAAAAATAATCAATGGAAATCCAATTTATCAACCCATGGAAGTCTGGATTTGGAGTCGCACTCAAAATTAAAGTGGAAAACCACACTACAGGCTGATCCAACTTTGATGTAATGTCCTTAAAACAAGTCAAAATGAGGCTCAGCAGTGTGTGTGGCCTCCACGTGCCTGTATGACCTCCCTACAATGCCTGGGCATGCTCCTGATGAGGTGGCGCATGGTCTCCTGAGGGATCTCCTCCCAGACCTGGACTAAAGCATCCGCCAACTCCTGGACAGTCTGTGGTGCAACGTGGCGTTGGTGGATGGAGCGAGACATGATGTCCCAGATGTGCTCAATTGGATTCAGGTCTGGGGAACGGGCGGGCCAGTCCATAGCATCATTGCCTTCCTCTTGCAGGAACTGCTGACACACTCCAGCCACATGAGGTCTAGCATTGTCTTGCATTAGGAGGAACCCAGGGCCAACCGCACCAGCATATGGTCTCACAAGGGGTCTGAGGATCTCATCTCGGTACCTAATGGCAGTCAGGCTACCTCTGGCGAGCACATGGAGGGCTGTGCGGCCCCCCAAAGAAATGCCACCCCACACCATGACCCACCGCCAAAACGGTCATGCTGGAGGATGTTGCAGGCAGCAGAACGTTCTCCATGGCGTCTCCAGACTCTGTCATATGAGCTCAGTGTGAACCTGCTTTCATCTGTGAAGAGCACAGGGCGCCAGTGGCGAATTTGCCAATCTTGGTGTTCTCTGGCAAATGCCAAACGTCCTGCACGGTGTTGGGCTGTAAGCACAACCCCCACCTGTGGACGTCGGGCCCTCATACCACCCTCATGGAGTCTGTTTCTGACTGTTTGAGCAGACACATGCACATTTGTGGCCTGCTGGAGGTCATTTATCAGGGCTCTGGCAGTGCTCCTCCTGCTCCTCCTTGCACAAAGGCGGAGGTAGCGGTCCTGCTGCTGGGTTGTTGCCCTCCTACGGCCTCCTCCACATCTCCTGATGTACTGGCCTGTCTCTTGGTAGCGCCTCCATGCTCTGGACACTACGCTGACAAACACAGCAAACCTTCTTGCCACAGCTCGCATTGATGTGCCATCCTGGATGAGCTGCACTACCTGAGCCACTTGTGTGGGTTGTAGACTCCGTCTCATGCTACCACTAGAGTGAAAGCACCGCCAGCATTCAAAAGTGACCAAAACATCAGCCAGGAAGCATAGGAACTGAGAAGTGGTCTGTGGTCACCACCTGCAAAACCACTCCTTTATTGGGGGTGTCTTGCTAATTGCCTATAATTTCCACCTGTTGTCTATTCCATTTGCACAACAGCATGTGAAATTTATTGTCAATCAGTGTTGCTTCCTAAGTGGACAGTTTGATTTCACAGAAGTGTGATTGACTTGGAGTTACATTGTGTTGTTTAAGTGTTCCCTTTATTTTTTTGAGCAGTGTATGTAAAATTGACATTACACCAGTGCAGCAAGCTGGTGGAATCCATCAAGTACTGTTGATCTGTGGGTATACAATGCTTGATTTCTCCCTAACCATAATGATTATCTCTCCCTCGCAGTTCTGGTAGGTCCTTGAAAATTGTCTCCGCTTCTTTCATGCGCAAGAACTACAAGCCAAATTTCAGAAAAATGGACTAATATGCAATGTATTGAGACATTTTGTTGTATGCATTTTTTATGCCATAGTAAAATTTATAGCTAATGGAGATGATGAAAAATCTAATTAGCTACTTTACAGTTTACAATGTGCTCGCTCATAGCTATTTTATGTGTATGGACTGTTATTAACGACAGATCATTGCATTGCATGAGATCTGCATCTGTGTATACAGTCCCTTGCAAAAGTATTCACCCCCTTGGCATTTTTCCTATTTTGTTGTATTACAACCTGTAATTTAAATTGATTTTTATTTGGATTTCATGTAATGGACATACACAATATAGTCAAAATTGGTGAAATGAAATTTAAAAAATTATGTGTTTAAAAAAATTATACAACAAAAAAAACACGGCAAAGTGGTGCATGCATATGTATTCACCCCCTTTGCTTTGAAGCACCTAAATAAGATTTGGTGCAACCAATTACCTTCAGAAGTCACAGAATTAGTTAAATAAAGTCCACCTGTGTGCAATCTAAGTGGCACATGATCTCAGTAAAAAAAACACCTGTTCTGAAAGTCCCCAGAGTCTGCAACACCACTAAGCAAGGGGCACCACGAAGACCAAGGAGCTCTCCAAACAGGTCAGAGACAAAGTTGGGGAGTACAGATCAGGGTTGGGTTATAAAAAAATATCTTAAACTTTGAACATCCCATGGAGCACCATTAAATCCATTATAAAAAAATGAAAGAATATGGCACCACAACAAACCTGCCAAGAGAGGGCCGCCCACCAAAACTCAAGGACCAGGCAAGGAGGGCATTAATCAGAGAGGAAACAAAGAGACCAAAGATAACCCTGAAGGAGCTGCAAAGCTCCACGGCGGAGATTGGAGTATCTGTCCATAGGACCACTTTAAGCCATACACTCCACAGAGCTAGGCTTTACAGAAGAGTGGCCAGAAAAAAAACAACATGTTTAGTGTTCACCCAAAGGCATGTGGGAGACTCTCCAAACATTTGGAAGAAGGTACTCTGGTTAGATGAGACTAAAATTGAGCTTCTTGGCCATCAAGGAAAACGCTATGTCTGGCGCAAACCCAAAACCTCTCATCACCCCGAGAACCCTATCCCCACAGTGAAGCATGGTGGTGGCAGTATCATGCTGTGGGGATGTTTTTCATCGGCAGGGACTGGGAAACTGGTCAGAATTGAAGGAATGATGGATGGTGCTAAATATAGGGAAAATCTTGAGGGAAACCTGTTTCAGTCTTCCAGAGATTTGAGACTGGGACAGAGGTTCACCTTCCAGCAGGACAATTAATTTATTTTTATTTGTACCTTTATTTAACTAGGCAAGTCAGTTAAGAACAACTTCTTATTTTCAATGACAGCCTAGAAACAGTGGGTTAACCTCCTTGTTCAGGGGCAGAACAACAGATTTTTACCTTGTCAGCTCGGGGATTTGATCTTGCAACCTTTTGGTTACTAGTCCAACGCTCTAACCACTAGGCTACCTGCCTCCCCAATGACCACTAAGCATATTACTAACTACAGCTGCTAGCCTTCTACTAGCTAGCTGCTACTGTTGCGCAGCAACCAAGTTGTTTGACCGGAATAGAACACTGAGATTCGGCTGAAAAGATGTTAAAATTGTCAGAAATGCTACAAAAAGGTAGCACATCATTGGGTTTTATTTGGCTGAAATGTGAGAGCGATAAATTGTGAATTTAATCAAAACTGTTGCATCTACAAACTTGTTCAGTCCGAACGGATTTAAGTCTAATGGTCACCCTATGGACTCTGTAGCCTCGGTTTAATCACTTTAAGCCTAGTGGTTAAAACCATTTATCCAGTAACCAAAAGGTAGCTGGTTAGAATTCCCGAGCCAGCAAGGTCGAAAAATCTGCCGTTCTGCCCTTGAGCAAGACAGTTAACCCCCAACAATAAAGCCTCCCCGGGTGCCAATGACATGGACGTCGATTAAGGCAGCCCCCACACCTGACTGATTCAGAAGGTTTGGGTTAAATGCTGAAGACACATTTAAGTTGAATGTTTTGCAACTGACTAGGTATCCCCTTTCCCTTAATCCGACATCTAGAATTTGAGCTAGATTTGGGGAAAAAATTGTCTGACAAGCCTAAAAGAATAATCAGGTACCGTGGTTCTCGTTAATGGCCGAACAGATCATTATGAGAGGCAGGGAGTGTGTTTTATACCTCCAATCAAGTTGATCTGCGACTTTTCATTGACATATTGGCTTGATGATGGTAGGGAGATTTTAATTAAAAATGTTGCTTCAAACAATGCACACTACAGTTGCGCCAACCTGCACAACTATAATAAAATAATACCTCCCACTAATCAGGTGATGGCTGCATGGTGCAGTTGGTGAGAAGCAACGACAGTGTCTAGAAGATGACTTCATCAAGTTCATGCTGTCGACATGTAGGTGCAAGTCAGAGCTTTTTATCCCTATAATGTAACACACTCTTGATCCTCTAGAAAGCGCCCATTATTAACGTGTCAAGCAAGTTTGATTCAGACAGCTGTTAATGGTAATTCATAAAAAAGAATTATGTAAGAATACAAAATGAAACAATACAATAAAAGGCACTAGGAAGTAGCAGGCACTGCAAGAAGCCGATGGAGTGATGCGGTGCCTGCTAATATTGGTTGAGATTTCACAAAGCAGGGGACCGCCAGTTAGACGTCAATGTCATCACTCAGCAAAACACCTGTCACTCAGTCAGTCTGCAGCATAGCACAAAGCAAATATGCATATTCGAAACTTCCTCCGAAAGAGAGGCAAAAAAAGCGAGCAGGTTTAGTAGGTTGAGCACGAGCAGTGAATGAGGTGGAGAGGGCAGAACAGCCAGAAAGTCAAAGTGCAGCAGCAGAGTTAGCCACAGGTTTGTGCAGGGTTGGTGGTAGCTAACTAGCTAGTCTCCCTCAGCATAACGGTTGGCTAACATGCTTACTACACCAACCACGAGTGTGCGTGCGCCTTCGTGCGCATGTTGATTTTGTCCATCCACACCAGACGTTATCATGACGCACAGGTCATTAAATCAAAACCAACTGTGAACCAACTATATTAATTTGTGGACAGGTCAAAACACACATGAAACATTCATGGACATTCATGGACATTTAGCTAGCTAGCTGTTGGGCTGTAAACATTGGGCTGTAAATTTACCTGACATGCATATGGTCCTCTTTGTAGCTGGTTCTTTGTCAAATTTTGACTTTGGTTGCTGCTGGCTTGTTAGCTAGCTGAGGCCGAATGAGATGCGAGAACATTTTTCTGACTGAAGCACATGTCTTCTGACAATGAGAAAGTGCCCCCCTGTGGACTGAAGCTGAACTTTACTACAATTAGATATTTAACCAGGGAAGAATGACTGCCCCCTATTATTGAAGCCATGGAAGTTCAAGGCCTATCGCGGTGCTGCAGGCATAGTTTGCAACAAAAAAACAGGATCCCCCATTATAGTGAACCAAAAATCCCCATCTTCATGGTCAATCTTTGTGACATTAAGTTTATATCGCTCAACGAAGAAGTTATAAAGATAATTTAGTTGCTAATGGCAGCCTGCAGTATCCCGGTCGGCCTTCAACTTGAGTTACTCAATGAGAGGGGGCAGCACTGAGCTAGCCTGCAACGTCACTTCCTGGAGTAGCTCAAACGGCACATGTTATATCTCCATGAGACGCCATCTTAACCCACTCCATTTGGCTTCAATGCGACAATTGAGTCATGTGGTGTCATGTGATCGATGGCTTTGTCGATTCATATATAGTTATTGTATTTAACCCTGCTTAATTAACCTCTTACATCTACACGTTCCGCTAGCGGAACGTCTGCTCCAATATCCAATGATGGGCGGGGCGCGAAATTCAAACTCCTCTAAATCCGAAAACTTACACTTTTCAAACATATGACTATTTTACAGCTATTTAAAGACAAGACTCTCCTTTATCTAACCAAACTGTCCGATTTCAAAAAGGCTTTACAGCGAAAGCAAAACATTAGATTATGTCAGCAGAGTACCCAGCCAGGAATAATCACACAGCCATTTTTCAAGCTAGCATATCATGTCACATAAACCCAAACCATATCTAAATGCAGCACTAACCTTTGATGATCTTCATCAGATGACACACCTAGGACATTGTGTTATACAATACATGCATGTCTGTTCAATCAAGTTCATATTTATATCAAAAACCAGCTTTTTACATTAGCATGTGACGTTCAGAACTAGCATTCCCACCGAACACTTCCGGTGATTTTACTAAATTACTCACGATAAACGTTCACAAAAAGCATAACAATTATTTTAAGAATTATAGATACAGAACTCCTCTATGCACTCGATATGTCCGATTTTAAAATAGCTTTTCGGATGAAGCACATTTTGCAATAATGTAAGTACATAGCCCGGCGTTACAGGGCTAGCTATTTAGACACCCTGCAAGTTTAGCCTTCACCAAAATCACATTTCCTATAAGAAAAATGTTCTTACCTTGCTTGTTCTTCATCAGAATACACTGCCAGGACTTCTACTTCAATAACAAATGTAGGTTTGGTCCCAAATAATCCATCGTTATATCCAAACAGCGACGTTTTGTTCGTGCGTTCTAGACACTATCCCAACGCTAAATCTCGGCCACGAGCATGACGCAAAATATGACAAAAAATTTCTAAATATTCCATTACCGTACTTCGAAGCATGTCAACCGCTGTTTAAAACCAATATTTATGCAATTTATCTCGTAGAGAAGCGATAATATTCCGACCGGGAATCTGCCTGTCTGTAAACTGAGGAAAAAACCAAAAGCCGGGGGCGGGGCGTGTCACGCGCCTAAGGCTTAGTCCATTGACTGACCACTCAGCTTTTGCTCTCGTGTGCTTCAGCCAGGGCTTTGAATTACATCATTCCTGTTTTTCCCGGGCTGTGAGACTCCATTGTTGACGTGAGAAGTGTCACGTAAGAGCAGAGATCCTTTGTAAACGATAGAGATAATCAAGAAGGGCAAGAAATGTTCAGACAGGGTACTTCCTGAACAGAAGCATCTCAGGTTTTTGCCTGCCATAGGAGTTCTGTTATACTCACAGACACCATTCAAACAGTTTCAGAAACTTTGGAGTGTTTTCTCTCCAAAGCTAATAATTATATGCATATTCCAGTTTCTGGGCAGGACTAATAATCAGATTAAATCGGGTACGTTTTTTATCCAGCCGTGAAATTACTGCCCCCTAGATGTAAGAGGTTAAAATGGGTAATGTTGAGGTGGTAGAACTGACAATGAAGTCAATCATAGAGCTCTTATAACCTATTTCATTCTAAAGGTAAACAAGCTTGGCTTATGTCTGTTATTTCCATATAGGCTATGTAACTATTTGTAAAATATATATATATATATATAGTATCAGTCAAATGTTTGGACACACCTACTCATTCAAGGGTTTTACTTTATTTTTACTATTTTCTACATTGTAGAATAATAGTGAAGACATCAAAAAGAGTTTGCAAAGCTGTCATCAAGGCAAAGGGTGGGTACTTTGAAGAATCGAAAACATAAAATATATTTTGATTTGTTTACACTTTTTTGGTTACTACATGACTCCATATGTGTTATTTCATAGTTTTGATGTCTTCACTATTATTCTACAATGTAGAAAATTGTAAAAATAAAGAAAAACCCTCAAGTAGGTGCGTCCAAACGTTTGACTGGTACTATTTATGCCCATTACTAAAAGTGAAAGTGCAGCAGCAGAGTTAGCCACAGGTTTGTGCAGGGATAGTGAAATTATTTCATTGAGCTTCATATTCATTTAGCAACTTATTTGTTCTATTGTTGTTGCATTTTCGAGATGTACTCCATGTACTCCATCTACTGTATGTCAGGTGTAAATGACAAGTACACAAGCTTGAACTTAAAAGGGAAGGGGGCGGGCAGCTAGAAAGATAAGGAAAAGTTGTCTAACTTCGTGATTAGATAGTATGTGAACAAAATATTGAAAATACATAGGCCCTTCAGGAAAAGTCCAATCTTATGGTATTTTCTCCATTAGTCCACTGTTGATACAGTCTCAAAATGTTTTGCATATCAGCAGTAAAGTTTTCAAGATATAGGATTTTCATTGTGCATCATCATGATTATGTGACACTGCTTCTTAAAAACATTATCCCACTTTTACATTATGGGGTATTGTGAATAGACCAGTTACACAAAATCTGGAGTTGGAAAAATTCAAGTGGTGTGAATACTTTCTGAAGGCACTATATGTTGTCTGCCTGCATGTATAAGATTAAAAATATATAATGTATAAGTCTGATAAGATCATTTCTATGTCTAATATTTCTGAAGGGTTAGTTTTTCTTCCTTGTTACCTTTCGGTTTTGTAAAGACAGCTGAGAATACAACCATTAACTTGCTTGTTGTGTTACAAATTGAATACATCTACAAGTCTCTGCTTGGTAAAGCCCTGCCTTATCTCAGCTCACTGGTCACCATAGCAGCACGCACCCGTAGCACGCGCTCCAGCAGGTATATCTCACTGGTCACCCCCAAAGCCAATTCTTCATTTGGCCGCCTCTCGTTCCAGTTCTCTGCTGCCAATGACTGGAACAAACTGCAAAAATCTCTGAAGCTGGAGACTCTTACCTCCCTCACTAGCTTTAAGCACCAGCTGTCAGAGCAGCTCACTGATCACTGCACCTGTACATAGCTCATCTGTAAATAGGCCATCCAATCTACCTCATCCCCATTCTGTATTTATATATTTATGTATCTTGCTCCTTTGCACCCCAGTATCTCAACTTGCACATTCATCCTCTGCACATCCTACCATTCCAGTGTTTAATTGCTATAATATAATTACTTTGCCACCATGGCCTATTTATTGCCTTACCTCTCTATATTAGATTTTCCTACTGTATTATTGATTGTATGTTTGTTTATTCCATGTGTAACTGTGTTGTTGTATGTCTCGTACTGCTTTGCTTTATCTTGGCCAGGTCGCAGTTGCAAATGAGAACTTGTTCTCAACTAGCCTACCTGGTTAAATACATTTTGGAAACCATAAAATTGCATAGCTAAATTCCACAAAGTGGGTCTTTAATCTAGTGATTCTATTGATTCATTGTACAGTTGAAGTCAGAAGTTTACATACACCTTAGCCAAATACATTTAAACTCAGTTTTTCACAATTCCTGACATTTAATCCTAGTAAAGATTCCCTGTCTTAGGTCAGTTAAGATCACCACTTTATTTTAAGAATGTGAAATGTCAGAATAATAGTAGAGAGAATGATTTCTTTCAGCTTTTATTTCTTTCATCACATTCCCAGTGGGCCAGAAGTTTACATACAATTAATTAGTATTTGGTAGCATTGCCTTTACATTGTTTAACTTGGGTCAATCGTTTCGGGTAGCCTTCCACAAGCTTCCCACAATAAGTTGGGTGAATTTTGGCCCATTCCTCCTGACAGAGCTGGTGTAACTGAGTCAGGTTTGTAGGCCTCCTTGCTCGCACACACTTTTTCAGTTCTGCCCACAAATGTTTTATGGGATTGAGGTCAGGGCTTCGTGATGGCCACTCCAATACCTTGACTTTGTTGTCCTTAAGCCATTTTTGCCACAACTTTGGAAGTATGCTTGGGGTCATTGTCCATTTGGAAGACCCATTAATGACCAAGCTTTAACTTCCTGATTGATGTCTTGAGATATTGCTTCAATATATCCACATAATTTTACTTCCTCATGATGCCATCTATTTTGTGAAGTGCACCAGTCCCTCCTGCAGCAAAGCACCCCCACAACATGATGCTGCCACCCCGTGCTTCACGGTTGGGATGGTGTTCTTTGGCTTGCCAAACAGTTCTATTGTTGTTTCATCAGACCAGAGGACATTTCTCCAAAAAGTACGATCTTTGTCCCCATGTGCAGTTGCAAACTGTAGTCTGGCTTTTTTACAGCGGTTTTGGAGCAGTGGCTTCTTCCTTGCTGAGTGGCCTTGCAGGTTATGTCGATATAGGACTTGTTTTACTATGGATATAGATACTTTTGTACCTGTTTCCTCCAGCATCTTCCCAAGATCCTTTGCTGTTGTTCTGGGATTGATTTGCACTTTTCTCACCAAAGTACGTTTATCTCTAGGAGACAGAATGCGTCTCATTCCTGAGCGGTATGTGTGGTCCCATTGTGTTTATACTTGCGTGCTGTTGTTTGTACAGATGAACGTGGTACCTTCAGGTGTTTGGAAATTGCTCCCAAGGATGAACCAGACTTGTGGAGGTCTACAGTTCTTTTTCTGAGGTCTTGGCAGATTTGTTTTTGATTTTCCCATGATGTCAAGCAAAGGGGCACTGAGTTTGAAGGTAGGCCATGAAATACATCCACAGGAACACCTCCAATTGACTCAAAAATGTCAATTAGCCTATCAGAAGCCTCTAAAGCCATGACATCATTTTCTGGAATTTTCCAAGCTGTTTAAAGACAAAGTCAACTTAGTGTATGTAAACTTCTCACCAACTGGAATTGTGTTACAGTGAAATAATAAATAATCTGTCTGTAAACAATTGTTGGAAAATTACTTGTGTCATGCACAAAGTAGATGTCCTAACCGACTTGCCAAAACTATAGTTTGTTAACAAAAAATTTGGGGAGTGGTTGAAAAACAAATTTTAATGACTCCAACCTAAGTGTATGTGAACAGATAGCCTAGTGGTTAGAATGTTGGGCCAGTAACCGAAAGGTTGCTGGATTGAATCCCCGAGCTGACAAGGTAAAAAAAACTGTCGTTCTGCCTCTGAACAAGGCAGTTAACCCACTGTTCCCCGGTAGGCCATCATTGTAAATAAGAGTTTGTTCTTAACTGACTTGCCTAGTTAAATAAAGGTGAAATATATATTTTTTTAACTCAGGTGTTTGATAGTATCAGGTATATGATAATACATGTTTGAATACGATGGTAATGCATTCTCAATTATTCCAAAGTCTGGCAGCACGAGACCACGTTTGATTTAAAGGCAAGCAATATTAATAGATTTTGATAAGGGTGTCTGCATCTCAGTGCTAGAGGCATCACTACAGACCCTGGTTCGATCCCGGGCTGTATCACAACAGGCTATGATCGGGAGTCCCATAGTGCGGCGCACAATTGGCCCAGCATTGTCCGGGTTGGGGGAGGGTTTGGCTGGGGTAGGCGGTCATTGTAAAATAAGAATTTCTTCTTAACTGACTTTTTTAAAACTACAGTACACAATTCTATAGTACGTACAGTACATGCTCAAGGTATTACTATTGTGTCTAGTAAAGTATACTACAGTTTACTGCAACATTCTATCATAAGTACTGTAGTATTCTATAGTAAACTGGAGTATTTTTTGTTTTTACATGTTGTTCTCTATTTTTCGCAAGAATGTTTCAGATGGACCACATATTTATTAATTTGATGTTCTCCCATTGACCGTGTTCTCCCCTATAAATATCTGGGCATTTGGATTGATAAAGACTTAATGTTTAAAAAACCTACAGATGAGATAGCTTTTAACTAACATTTAAAGTGGGCTCCTTTTTTTTAAATAGATTGAGCTACCAAACCCTCTCACAGGATTGGTTAACTCTTATCACTCTGGTCTCGACCAATTTTGGTAAATCCTCCTTTTGTTTTTGTGCTCCCCATTTTTGGAACAACGCCCCCAAATCCTTGCGTCTTGTTTCCCTGGTGCCGCTAGGGAGGTTTAGGACTCTGGTGTTTAATGAATTCATTGAGGATTGCAGTTGTTTCAATTGATTGCAGTGGTTTATTTGTTAAAATTGTGGTGTTGAGGTTGTGCCTTGTGATTAGTTGTATTAATCTTGTTTTAATTAGAATGTAAATTGTTCTTCCTGTTGTGAAAAAAAATGTGTACTCAGGGCACCATTCTCAATTGGGCTACCCTGAATAAATACAAGCTTTTAAGAAATGTTCGTCTTGTAAGCGGAGAGACATTTTTACAGTTTTTTAATTTCCTGCAATGCTACACATTTTGCCATGGCTTATACCGTGTTCATGTGACTTCAACATTATAACAAAATCAATGGGACCCCCTGGAGGTCGGGGCTACTGTGTACGTGCCCTGAGTGCCCGGTCGGTAATCCTGCAATGTTCATAAAAGTAGTATACTGGGAATAATTTCTGATTGGCCGCTTATTCAAGTCATCTGGCGTGATGGGTAATTAGGTGGGTAATTAGACAATTACCCACCTCCGACACCTCCAAAACAACCGTTATGCGGATGTCGGCTAGCACGGATCTGATAGAATATAGCCCAAGCTAGCCATCCTATGGTTAGTCATCGAGGTTTATGACACACACATACATGCCATGCACACCCAACCTGCTACATCACTGATAGGGGTACCATGGTGACACACCATTTCTGCCTGATGTGTCAATGAGGGTGAGTCAGCAAGCAGAGGAAGAAGGGGTGGGTGCCCAATGGTTCAATGTAATTTGTCAACATATTGTGACTTGGAAAATACATTGTTTTGATGGTAAAATGTTTACACCAGTATTATGTCATCATGGTAACCCATTTTCAACATAGACAAACCTTGTATAAAATATGTTGAGTTTCTACCTTTGAAACATCAGATATTCAACATTATATCAGCTATCAGAGAAAATCTGTAGGTTGGGCAGCACCTCCTACTGGAGAGTTTATTTATATACAGCTATCCATTTGGTTTTAACCAGGCCCAGCACTGCTTGGCTTTGATATTTGTCACTGAACACTACCAATATGCTATCATAAGGAAGATTATTGAGAGATTGCTTAATAACTAGAAAGATTCACTGTTGCTGTCAAAGTCATTCCAAAGGGTAGGTTTAACAGAGCAAATGAAATGTAACGATACTGTATAACTAGAAACTTATACTTATATTTTTGGTGATGGAGATATGAATCCAATATATAAATGATTTGTTTGTAGACAAACTGGATATTAAATTGTGTTTTGTCAGTCCAACCAAATATCAACATTTGAAGGAGATACATATATCTTCTGTTTGGATAGTTCTATCTGTGCCACTGACTTAGTCTGTCTTTAATTCCAGTTCTTCAAATGTAACAGTATTTATTCAACCTTAAAATTAGCAACACATCCACTGCCACATTGAGGTCACTGTAATGTATTCGTATGTAATCATAGAAAGCGTGCATGTTCAAGATAACATGCAAAGGTCGCAGGTCTGTGGAGATCTTCACAATTGCTATAGTAATCTGCGCAGAATCTCGAACAGAATTTATCACTTGCACTATGTACTTTTATTGTAATCTCAACTGCAATCCAGGTAATTTGGCTGTGCTATTTGATCAGTGATAACACAGTAGCCCTTCCCACTCACAGCCCCTGTTATTCCGTATCCCGGTTGAAAATGGCAGATTTTGTGATTGAGCGCTTAAATTGGAATGCAGTGGCCATACAGCAACATGCTATCAAAGCTCAGGTTCTCCGCTTCACAGCGCTGAATGGGTTTTGACTGACAGTCATTATAAATTGAGCAGCATGCACAGAAGAAGAAGATGTCCCCATCCCGTCTGCTACTTGGGAAACTTTTGCACATTTGTTGTACTCTGAGTGAGGGGAATGCTGTAAAGCGAGAGGAGTGTATGTGTTCTGAAAGATGATGAGGATTATAATAAATACTGCTTTGATGTTATACAAGCAAACTTCAAACCCGTGAGTCCAAATGTGCAATTCATACACACACTTGAATGTACTCATGACCTCATTATAGGCGCACCAAAATTACAATATGTTTGCCTTTTGAAAGCCTAACACTATAAAATCTTATTTTATAACTTGTTGCCATGTTGGCAATAGAATAACCTGTCAAATGATGCCCACCTGACCCAGATTGCAATTTATAATGAAACTTTTTTTGATTGTATGGTGGTGGGGATGCAGGGCTGTGTTCCAAAAAAATAAAACAAATACAAGTGTATTTGCTTCAGTTCCTCAATGGCAAAGCTAGGAGAGCATTATTTTTCTTTGAGTTATAAAAGTGCATTGAAATTACTTAGGAACTATGCACAGTTTGGAGAGGTGTGTGGCCACTTGTAGACACCGTTTAGACCTCTAACTCAAACTGTAAATGTTTTATCTTGCACCTACTCCAAAATGTAAATTAATATTCTTATTATGTTACTGAATGTATCCAGAGTGTTTTCAGATTTTGTTATTGATGTAATGTATATGCTTGGAGTCAGGAAGTAGGTGAAGAAGGTGAGTTTAATAAACATGAACAAGGCAGATAAACAAAACAGTATAGTAACAGTACCCACCCCCCTGACTCGCGGCTCCAGCTGCAGGATGACGCTAGCCAGGAGTATGGCCCCAAAGGGGCGAGGAGCAGGCTGGTCCAGACGGTGGAGATGGAAATCCCGGACAATGTTGGGGTCCAGGATGTCGCCCACTGGAACCCAACAGCGCTTCTCTGGACCGTTCCCCTCCCAGTCCACCAGGAAATGAAGCCAACCCCCACAATGTCAGGAGTCCAATAGGGACTTGACGATATAGGCGGGGGTCCCATCTATGTCCAGGGGAGGCGGAGGGATATCATGGGGCAAGGCATCAGCAAAGGGAACAGGAACCACCAGCCTGAGGAGGGAAACATGAAAAGAGGGTGAGATCCAGTAGTTAGTGGGGAGTTGTAACTGATATGTTACCTTGTTGACCCTCCGGAGGACCTTGAAGGGCATCACTAACTGGGGGCTCAGCTACCGGCAAGGCAGGCGGAGCGGGAAGTTCCTTGGTGGAGAGCCAGACATGATCACCAGGATGGAAAATGGGAGCCCAACTGTGGTGGCGGTCCACTTACTCCTCTTCAGTTATCACCAGCTGGGTGTTCTGTGTGAAAGCAGTTTTAAATATTAGTTTTATTTCTGCTGGAGCCTCATCTGGCAGCATTCAAAATTTCCTCTGCGCACCGGAACCACTCATCCACCACAGGGGCTTCGGTCCGGCTCAGGGTCCATGGGGCCAGGGCTGCTGATATCCCAGGACGTACTGGAAGGGAGTCAGCCCAGTGGAGGAGTGACGAAGTGAGTTCTGGGCATACTCCGCCCAGGGAATACTCCGCCCAGGGCATACTCCGCCCAGTGACTTCTAAAGAACCTCCCCAGCTCCTGGTTGGTCCTCTCCACCTGCCCGTTGGACTGAGCCCAGTACCCGGATGTGAGGCTGGCCATGGCCCCCAGCTTCTCCATGAAGGCTTTCCATACCCCATGAGAATTGGTGGCCATGGTCGGAGATTATGTCCTCCGGAAGGCCGTAGTACCGGAAGACCTGCTGGAACTGTGCCTCAGTGACCTGGAGGGTGGTAAGGAGACCAGAGAGGATAAAACAGCAGGATTTAGAGAATCTGTCCACAACAACCATAAGTGGTGAAACCATCCAGACAGATGGAGATCAGTAACGAAATCTATGGACAGATGGGACCAAGGCCTCTGAGGCGTGGGAAAGGGAAAGAGTTTTCTGAAGCGTGCCGGGAGATTTGGTTTGGGCACATACAGAGTAGGAGTTGACAAAGAGGGCGATGACCTGCGCCATGATGAGCCACCAGTACTTTGCAGAGATGGATTGAATGGTGCAGGTGAAAGCTGGATGTCCAGCAGCGAGAAATGTGTGTGCCCAGGTCTCTTACCCCCCGTGGGGACATAGATGCGCTCAGGAGGGCATATAGCAGGTGCGGGTTCCCTCTCCAGAGCCTGGCAGATGTTCACATCTACATCCCAAAACATGGGGCCAACGATACAGGAGGATGAAATTATGGGCTGGAGGGCACTTACAGGACTCTCAACCGACATGGAACCCAAGGAAGGGTTTGGCCCTCTGCCCCAGTGGACCCCGGGTTGGGAAGCATCAGACACAGCTGAAGCTGGTGCCACTCCTGGCTGTTTGGACCTCCTCGTGCAGTCCTCTATACAGAATAGGGTGCAGAGCACCGGTTCATTCCATCCGCTGGAGGTTGCCACGGACCGGAAGGTGAGGGTGCACTCAGTAGCGGTCTGGGCACCCTGTTGGAGTTGGAATAGTTGCTCACCTCCCTCTCTGACCTCCGGTGGAGCGTCGAAGACTGCCCTGAACAGAGCCATGAACCTCTCATAGGAACCCAGCTCTTTCTCGCCTCTCTCCCAGAGGGCGAGAGGCCTGGTCAGCAGGGAAATTTCCCTGCCTGGTCAGCAGGGAAATGACTGTGGCAACCTTGGACATCTCCTGGTGGGGGCTCCTATCTGATGGCCGAAATAGAGGGAGTACTGGAGTAGGAAGCCATGGCATTTGGATGGATGCCAATCTCATATCTATTGGGTGAGATCTCAATTCATTAAAAGGAGGATATCACCATCGCCTGACCTCTCTGCTTTCTCTCCCCCAACTCCATCTAATCCAGATATTTTGTGCGTCCACAAAACAACGGCCCTTCAGATCATCACTGGCCAGTTAACCTGTTGAGGATCTTATCCCGATCTTATCCCGGTATTGGGATTCATTGTCATGTGACCATGGCGGGGAATTCAAAACTGCAAGAGTAATCATTTCAAAAAATCAAATAATCAACTATTTTCCTCCATTTGAAAGATATATCTCCTAAATCTAACCACGCTGTCCGATTTTCAGAGGCATTACGGAGAATGCATAAAGTTAGGTTATGTGAGGAGAGTACATTGACAATAGCTGCGTGTAATGTTTAGCCAATTCAAAGAAGGGCATCAACAGACAGAAAACTAGCTAGAATTATGCACTTACCTTTGACAATCTGCATCAGATGACACTCATAGGACATTATGTTATACAATACATGCATTTTTAGTTCCATCAAGTTCATATTTATATCCAAAAACAGCATTTACAGTCGCGGTGAAATTCAGAATTTTTTTCGGCTCGAATGCACCCAGTGAATCCAGCATTACAAATCACGGAATTACTATTCGAAAACATTGGTAAATTATAATATTGTCATTCAAAGAATAATATATTATCATCTCGTAATTGCTACCGAATGGCCAGATCTCAAAATAACTTTACTGGGAAATCACATTTTGCATAAACTGGGTACTATGCTAACAACAATAAGCTATATGCTAAGCTAAGCTAAGCTATACCGTTAGCATTAGCATCATCTAATATCGATAATAACATTCTAAATATCCCCTTACCTTTGATTATCTCCATCAGAAGGCGCTGCCAGAGATCCCAGGTCCAGAACAAATGTGGTTTCTTTTGACAAAGTTCATAATTTATGTCCAAATAGTTAGCGTTCAGTAGGCTCCCACAAAATGAGGTGGGCAGTGTAAAGTCACGTCGAAAAGCTAAAGAAAACCTAGTAAATAATCTATTTACGTTTGTTTAAACATGTCAAACGTTGTTTAGCACTAATCTTTTGTTCCATTTTTAACGTGAAACATCAGTAAACATCAGTAATATTTTCACACAACCTATCAAGTGTCTAGAATAAACGATAATGACAAAGGCACTCTTCTCAGATTCATGCGCAGGCGCAAAAAATGAAGTGATGACGTGTCAACTTGTAAGCTTTCTAATTCGGTCTGTATTCATGACAGATGCTTCCAACAACTTTCTAAAGATCGTTGACATCTAGTGGAAGCAGTAGGAGTTGCGAACTGAATCCTTTCTCACTGTGGTATCTTTAAAACAATGACACTAAATAGTACAGTCACAAAATTCTCTTTTTTTTTAATCTATTTTTCACAGGTTTTTGCCTGCAATATGAGTTTTGTTATACTTACAGACACCATTCAAACTGTTTTAGAAAATTCAGAGTGTTTTCTATCCGAATGTGTTAATAATATGCATATCCTAGCTTCTGAGTTGGTGTAGGAGGCAGTTAAAAATGGGCACATATTTCTTTCAAAATTCTCAATACTGCCCCCGTGGCCCGTAGAGGTTAAGCCATTGATATGTATATAGTATGAAACGTAATTATTATTTTCTAAATGTATAAATCCTGATATCAAACTGATTGAGATTATAGATTGAATAATTGATACCTGATCAATTTATTTGAGAGAGAGAGAGAGAGAGAGAGAGAGAGAGAGTCAGACAGAAAGAGAGAGAGTCATAGACAGAAAGAGAGAGAGTCATAGACAGAAAGAGAGAGAGTCATAGACAGAGAGAGAGGGTCATAGACAGAAAGAGAGAGAGCGAGTGAGTCATAGACAGAAAGAGAGAGAGCGAGAGAGAGTCAGACAGAAAGAGAGAGAGTCATAGACAGAAAGAGAGAGAGAGAGTCATAGACAGAAAGAGAGCGAGAGAGAGTCATAGACAGAGAGAGAGAGAGGGTCATAGACAGAAAGAGAGAGAGGGTCATAGACAGAAAGAGAGAGAGCGAGAGAGTCATAGACCGAAAGAGAGAGAACGAGAGAGAGTCAGACAGAAAGAGAGAGAGAGAGTCATAGACAGAAAGAGAGAGAGAGAGAGTCATAGACAGAAAGAGAGAGAGTCATAGACAGAAAGAGAGAGAGTCATAGACAGAAAGAGAGAGAGAGAGAGTCATAGACAGAAAGAGAGAGAGAGAGAGAGAGAGAGAGAGAGAGAGAGAGTCATAGACAGAAAGTCATAGACAGAGACAACATTCTACCCCAAACCAGAGAAGGGAGATGAGGGGAATCAGTGGGGTTCTGGGTGTAAGACAGGGGAGCTGTTGGCCCCCCAGCTTCTAAAAACAGTCCCCCCTCTGAGTGTGGGTGTGTTTCACAAGCTTGGAAAAGGGACATTGGGTCCCTTTAAATGCACACCACAGAGCACAGACAAAAGACTCCCTGATCATTCAACAGAATAAAAGCTTTGTCTGTGTGAAAGAGAGTGAGTGAGTGAGTCAGTGAATGAGAGAGAGGCAGGGTAGAGAGAGAGAAAGAGATTGTGTACATTGACTTTGTGCATCCAAATCTCTCTCACTCACAATCTCTCCATTCCCTCTCTTTTGCCGTGTCATTCTCTCTCGCTTCATCTCTCTGTCTTTTTTTACCATTCTCTCTTGCCCTCTCAGGACACATTAAACAACAACTCATTTGGTAAGAAGTACAGCTGGCAGGAGAAGGTCTCGCGCTCTTCCTCCCCCCTCAAAACAGGTGAGCTGTTCCACCACCACTTCACTTTACAGGAGACTGCTGGCTAATACCACCAGTTTAAACTTTTGGGGGGTTGCTGATTTTGCTGATTTAGTAGATATAATTAGGAAACAAAGCAGTGACTGCAGAATCAACCACTGCCCCTAGAACTATAAACATATTTCCTTTCATCCATTGTAACATTGTCCAAAATCTGTATGTGGATGTGTTAGAATGGCCTCTCTGAACTACAGTATATGTAAAACTAGCAGAGAGTGTGTTGAGTTACCGACTAGCACCACCGACTCTGATGTTAAAAAGATGGCCAATGCTGCACAACTATGACGCTTCTATTACCCTAGCTGTCACTAAATGTGTATGGACAGAAAGGATAACGAAACAAATAGAAAATGGTTGACTTTTTATTCTTGAAGCACATAGGGCTGGTACACATTTTGAGGTTACATCTGTCTCTCTAATATATAACCGCGTCTGCTTTAGGTCCACTAGTACCCATTTGGTTCGGTGCTTTATATTGCTGTTTTCTTGATCAGATATCTCTTGAAAAATATATTGGCCAACTACGTACTCTCCAGGATACATTTGTCTCCTTATAATGACATTATCTGACTCTTTTCATTGCTTCACACCCCCAATCATTAGTAATGGTTGTAATTATAACTTAATTTATTAAAAGATTTTTATACATTGCTCTCAAAGCATGTATTAGTGTCCTCTGAAAGCAGTGACAGCATCCCTGCAAGGCTCTAATAGTTTTTGACAGTGGATTATGACGTACTAGGTCAATCACATTCTATTTGCTGCCCACTGAATATGACGAGTAACGTGGATTTAGAGTGTAATCCCAGTGTTACCTAACCAACTAGACATTTCTGATATTTGTGTGCGTTTGTCTGTGCATGTTGCTCTGTATTTGCACTGTCTGTGTGTACTGTATGTGAACTGCTGCTTACGTTTCCATCTGTTTTATTTTTAATTTAACCTTTATTTAATTAGGCAAGTCAGTTAAGAAAAAAATCTTATTTACAATGACGGCCTAAGAACAGTGGGTTAACTGCCTTGCTCAGGGGCAGAACGACAGATTTTTACCATGTCAGCTCAGGGATTTGATCTAGCAACATTCCAGTTACTGGCCCAACACTCTAACCACTAGGATATGTGCTCGGTGCCCTTGTATGTGTTTGTGCATTTTCTATGTTAATGTGTACATGTGTGGATATGTCTGTCTTTGTGTCTTCTTGTATGTATGTCTGCTTGTATGTCTGTCTGTGTGCCTGCACGTCTGTATGTCTGTGTCTTGTATGTATGTCTGTGTATGCTTGGGTCTCTGTCTGTCTCCCTCCCCCAGGCGGGCTGACCTCTCCCCATGAGCACAGCTGTCTAAGCGACGAGGACAAGCTGCATCAGGGAGGTGGGACACAGACCAAGGACCGCGGCACATCCACTGAAACTCCCTGCAGATACAAACACACTTCTGGACACACCCACAGCTCCACAGCAGGGACACACTCCAAACTGCCGGAGAAGCCCCCAGCACCCCCGCCTCCCCAAAACTACACACTCACACCTCTGGGCCCCCCAGGGAAGGGCGAAGAGGGGACACACAGAGAGAAGATCCGCTATCACACAGATGTACGCCTAGAACCCACCGAGGAGATCTATCTGACTCCCGTGCACCGTTCCGAGCAGGACCACCCATTCCTGTCCCAGCAGCCAGAGCACGGACGCATGTCAATCAGCTCTGACACCGAAGGCCCGCCCCCTTACCAGCCTCTGCCCGACCGGACCAACCCTTCCATCTGTGAGGAAGACGAGGTGTACGTGCCCCCTCCCTCCTACGCCTCCTATGTGGAGGCTCTCTTTACCCCTCCCTCTACCGCCCCCCCCAGGGAACCCCCAGGCTTAGCTCTGAACCTCGGCCTGAGGGAAGGAGGAGCAGGGGCGATGGTGAGGGCAGGGGCAGGGGTGGAGTATGTAGATGTCCAGGATGAGACATTTGGGGTAGAGGGTGAGGCTGAGGATGAGAGGGTAAGGGTTGTGGGAGGCAGGCAGTATTTGGGACGTGGTGGCTGTGGTGCCCCCATGAGTACTTTGATGAGCTCGGAAGCGAGTGGTCTGTCTTACGACTCTGTGAAGTACACACTCGTTGTGGACGAGCACGCGCAGCTCGAACTGGTAAGTCTGCGGCAGTGTTACCAATGTTACAGCGACGACAGCAACTCTGCGACCGTCTACGACAACTGCGTCTCGTCTCCGTACAAGTTGGCCATAGGGGAGAAGTATAAAGAGGAAGAGAAAGAGGAGGAGGAGGAGAGAGCAAGAGTGGGAAGGGTGAGGAGAGAAGCCACCTCCTGTCTGTCAGAGGACACCACCCCGGAGGCGAACTTGCACTTCTCTAAGAAGTTCCTCAACATCTTCATGAACGGACGGTCACGATCATCCAGTAGGTACCACCACTGAACCACAATGACACCATCTTGTGTTCAGACACTGCAGTTTCTTACTTTAGGCTTAAAGGGCACCTCAATCACTTTTCACCATCATATTCATTATCTCCAGCACAATATCATTGTCAACATATGTGAAAACGGCGCATTTCTAAGTTTTGTAGAAACAAATATAAAGTTCAAAAGTTCTGTCCGATGACGCCATTAAAAGTTACAAAATTTTAATCCTTAACAGTTTATTGACTCACCTGTGCATCAATCTAAGTAACATAATAAAACAAATCCCTATTAAAATCCATCAGTTTAAGCTAGAGATACTTTTTGTGTTTCAATCAGTGGCGGTCGGTACAGTTTAAGATGAGGGAGGATGATACATATGCTATTAGATATAGCATATTGGATGACTGCCATTCATATTCCATTGACCCAGCTCAATGTAACATCGATAGGTTTAGGGTACTTCATCATACTGTACTTGAATTTTCCCTGTACCCATTATTATGAGGTTGCTACAACCTAGCCTATGAATGAAAGTTTACCGTGTAGGTGCACAGGTCGATATCATTTTTAGTAATCAAGGTGACAGACACTGACACTTCAATACTGCCTTGCACACTCTTGCCTGCGCCTAGCTGATCTAGGGTGTAATCATTAGTCCAACGGTGGCAAACGACAGTTTCTATTGGACAAATACTGGTATGTTTATCCCCGTTTTGTTCTGTTTGCTTCTGTTTAAGAAACATTATTCAACAGAATCTGCGCAATAAATACATCCCTAATCGCGATCAAACGCAGTTCAATTTCATAGCAGCCACATACAAACAGCTCGTTATATACATTATATAATTCCTCGCATCTATCTACTCTCTCTCCTCCTCTCACCTTTTCCCTAAGTGTGTGGACTTCAGTGCACAATACATCAGCTGTCTGTGACCAGGCAAAAAAACGTTTCCAAGCCAAACCTTTATATCATGACCGCTAACAGATTCACACAGCCTATTACGTTGTTGCATCATAGTCAACATAGCTACTAGAACTAATGTGTTAGTAAACCCACTACAATCATGCAGTACAGTGTACAATCATCAGCAGTTACACCGGCAGGCCCCAGTGGCAATAAATTAATAAAACCAGAAGCTTACTTTGACTTGTAAGAGTTCCAGTGTTGGATAGCAAAAGCCAGCTATCTAATATAGCATCCCTCTCTGTTTGAGCCGGGTGTTTGAGTAGGCTAAACTAGCTAGTTATGTTAGACTCTAGCTAAGTAAGTGAAAAAATATATATTACGAAATATAGCTAGCTCTCTTTCTCTCAAAACTGTTTAACTATTGTCTTTCTCTCTCTTTGAGACAACTACTCACCACATTTTATGCACTGCAGTGCTAGCTAGCTGTAGTTTATGCTATCAGTACTAGATTCATTCCCTGTTCCTTCGATTGGGTGGACAACATGTCAGTGCATACTGCAAGAGCTCTGATAGGTTGGAGGATGTCCTGGGCGTCCTCCGGAAGTTGTCATAATTATGGTGTAAGCCTATGGAAGGGGGTGAGAACTATGAGCCTCCTTGGTTGTGTGTTGAAGTCAATGTACCCAGAGGAGGACAGAAGCTAGCTGTCCTCCAGCTATACTGTGGTGCTACCCTACAGAGTGCTGCTGAGGCTACTGTAGACCTTCATTGCAAAACAGTGTGTATTAATACATTATTTGGTGACGTGAATATATTTAGTATAGTTTTATCTGAAAAGGATACATTTTTGAAGGTATTCAAATTTGTCTGAAATTCACTGATGAGGATGGTCCTCCCCTTCCTCCTCTGAGGAGCCTCCATTGGTCTCAATCCAACTTCCACCCAACAATGCCGCTTTATATAATGTTTACATACCCTACATTACTCATCTCATATGTAAGTCGCTCTGGATAAGAGCGTCTGCTAAATGACGTAAAGGTAAAATATGTATATACCGTTCGGCCATCGCTCATCCATATATTTCTATGTACATATTCTTATTAATTCCTTTACACTTCTGTGTATAAGGTAGTTGTTGTGAAATTGTTAGATTACTTGTTAGATATTACTGCATGGTCGGAACTAGAAGCACAAGCATTTCGCTACACTCGCATTAACATCTGCAAACCATGTGTATGTGACAAATAAAATATATATTTTTTTTTACATATCTGCCTATGTTAGCGTTCTGCATCTGCGGTGGAAGGTGGCCGAGCTTCTCAAGAAAACGTCTGTAGCTTCCGAACGGTCTGTAGTGTCTGTTTTGCTCTACGACCCCCACAAGTGTCACAGAGCTCGTCTGAATGTAAGCCATACAAATGAATGGAACTACCGAGGTAGTTTTGTGCCAACAAAAATAAGGGGTTAAATACGTTTTTTTAAAAACACTAATATTTCCTGAGCTTTCTTTTATCTCCTAGATATAGGACAGACACTTTCAAACCTTGTTCCTTATGATTCCTTATGTCTTTTTCCCATTCATGAATGTGTTATTCAAAGTGTTTCTATGGGCTATAGTAGTAAAGGTCAAATTCAATATTTTATCAAATATATTTCAAAATCCAATAGCTAAATGATCCATGGTATGACCATCTTAAAACAATTCCATATGTTAGCTCATTAGACCCCTGGTGCTGGAGATGATTTTGACTCAGGACACTATCATTCCTTATTGTACCAGCAACTCACAACAACATGCAGTAATTCACGCCACCGCACCACACGTCAGACATGTTCTTACGTCCAGCGTGACACACACAACATTGCAAAAAAGGATAGACCAAATCATATAATATGAATGAATTCAATGAAACTGCTCTCTTGAACATGGATAAATATTTTATCTTCTGCTCAAA
The DNA here is from genome assembly GCF_901001165.1 of Salmo trutta. Taxonomy (NCBI): domain Eukaryota; kingdom Metazoa; phylum Chordata; class Actinopteri; order Salmoniformes; family Salmonidae; genus Salmo; species Salmo trutta. Next base: position 41,177,730 of record NC_042985.1, on the reverse strand, counting down.
AGATGCACAGTATATCTTATTTGCTTGGTTGCCTCAATAATCACGTTTCCATCCATTGTTTCTATGCGAGTAAAGTCATGTCGTATAAAAAAGTGGCACAATTTCATAATGGTGGGATCTTAAAGTTGTGGGATCTTTTAGCGTCTGTTAAATGTATTATGCAACAATAGCGGTGGAAACTCCTTTATGCGCATATATTGACATAATAAACCATCATATTGAAGTAAACTTGGAGTCACGCAATGACAGACTATGCTACGCTGTACTACCACGACGATGTGGAAAATCTTTAAAAGTACATAGGCAGATTAAATCAATTATGATGAAGATCATAATGGTTAAGTGATGGATGATGATGACCTTCATGCATATTTCCAATAAATATTTAGGGTTTTATTTGAATGCTGGTGATATGATGATCAATGCTTGGCTGCCAAATATCAACTACAAATGATATTGCTCTTATCCATATCTCAACATATAACCCACCCTGTCCACTTTATGAGCAAACTGTTATTTAGACCAAGCGCAAAGACCAGATTGGACAAGTTTGCTATTTATCATAACAGTTTTTGTGACAAAGTTATTGGTAGAGTTGAAAATGCCATGGAAACATATAAAACTTATTTTCATTCAGTACATGGAAAATTAAGCCTCAAAACACTTTATGTGCGCTACATCATCGCGCACATCATTTTATCCGCAACAAGTCAGTTTGATGGAGACACACCTCTGGTGGGAAAATGTGCATATTTTAGAATATTCTCATGGAAATCTGTCGCCAATTGGATGGAAGCCTAGATCATGTCTTTATATTCAGGGAAGCATTACATTTCAAATAACAGCTGCATTCTGTGCAGAAATTCAGGTATGAATGGCAACAATATTGTCATGCAACTGTAAAATTCCCCTTAAAGTCAGCTGACCTGCAACCCTGGTTCTTCTAAAGTAGTGAAATTGTGGACAATTAAATGTTTTTTGGATCAGAACCACCATGATATCACCATGAATTGAATTTCTGTATATTTGAAAATATGATGCACCCAAATCCTATTTACAGCATTTTTGTAATTCAACTTTTTTTTTAGGGAGGGTGGAGTACCATTGAGACCAAGGTCTCTTTTAAAAGAGAACTCAATGACAAACACTTAGGCAATCTAGGCAGCATAGGAGCATAGGAAATATACAAAGAAAATGCAAACACAATCATAAAAAACAACAACATTACTCAGTGAATCTGAATTGTCCGAAAGGCACCAATGCATCCAATTGCAGAGTATTCTGAAGATTGTTCCATAAATGAGGTGCAAAGAAACTAAAATCTGTTTTATCTAAATCTGTGGTGACAGAAGAAATGTCAATATTTGGCCATACCTGTGACTGGGTATGGTATCTCGTACGTCTTTAGGTTAGTAATAATTTGAGTAATTCTGGAGTTTTTGCGAAAGAGCTTTATAAATGAACAGCATGCAATGTTTCGACCTATTTGACGTCAGAGGCCCAGCCTACTTTTTCCTAGAGAAAACCTGTCACCCCTAATAAAAGGAAGTGTGCTATCAAATCAAATCAAATGTATTGTCACATACACGTGTTTAGCAGATGTTATTGCGGGTGTAGTGAAGTGCTTGTTTCTAGCTCCGACAGTGCAGTAATATCTAACAAGTAATATCTAACAATTTCACAACATATACCCAAATACACACAAATCTAAGTAAAGGAATGGAATTAAGAATATATAAATATATTGACGAGCAATGTCAGAGCGGCATAGACTAAGATACAGTAGAATAGAATAGAATACAGTATATACATATGAAATGACTAATGCAAGATGTGTAAACATCATTAAAGTAACCAGTGTTCCATTTATAAAAGTGGCCAGTGATTTCAAGTCTATATACAGTGCCTTGCAAAAGTATTTATCCCCTTGGCGTTTTTCCTATTTTGATGAATTAAAACCTGTAATTTAAATTGATTTTTATTTGGATTTCATGTAATGGACAAAAACAAAATAGTCGAAATTGGTGAAGTGAAATGAAAAAAATTACTTGTTTCAAAAATAATTTTTAAAAAATAACAGAAAAGTGGTGCATGCATATGTATTCACCCCTTTGCTATGAAGCCCCTAAAAAAGATCTGGTGCAACCAATTACCTTCAGAAGTCACATAATTAGTTAAATGAAGTCCACCTGTGTGCAATCTAAGTGTCACATGATCTCAGTATATACAGTTGAATTTGGAAGTTAACATACACCTTAGCCAAATACATTTAAACTCAGTTTTTCACAATTCCTGACATTTAATCCTAGTAAAAATTCCCTGTCTTAGGTCAGTTAGGATCACCACTTTATTTTAAGAATGTGAAATGTCAGAATAATAGTAAAGAGAATTATTTATTTCAGCTTTTATTTCTTTCATCACATTCCCAGTGGGTCAGAAGTTTACATACACTCAATTACTATTTGGGAGCATTGCCTTTAAATTGTTTAACTTGGGTCAATCGTTTTGGGTAGCCTTCCACAAGCTTCCCACAATAAGTTGGGTGAATTTTGGCCCATTCCTCTTTACAGAGCTGGTGTAACTGAGTCAGGTTTGTAGGCCTCCTTGCTCGCACAATCTTTTTCAGTTCTGTCCACAAATTTTATATAGGATTGAGGTCAGGGCTTTGTGATGGCCACTCCAATACCTTGACTTTGTTGTCCTTAAGCCATTTTGCCACAACTTTGGAAGTATGCTTGGGGTCATTGTCCATTTGGAAGACCCATTAATGACCAAGCTAACTTCCTGACTGATGTCTTGAGATATTGCTTCAATATATCCACATAATTTTACTTCCTCATGATGCCATCTATTTTGTGAAGTGAACCAGTCCCTCCTGCAGCAAAGCACCCCCACAACATGATGCTGCCACCCCTGTGCTTCACGGTTGGGATAGTATTCTTCGGCTTGCAAGCTTTTCCTCCAAACATAACGACGGTCATTATGGCCAAACAGTTCTATTTTTGTTTCATCAGACCAGAGGACATTTCACCAAAAATTACAATCTTTGTCCAAATGTGCAGTTGCAAAACGTAGTCTGGCTTTTTTATGGCAGTTTTGGAGCAGTGGCTTCTTCCTTGCTGAGCGGCCTTTCAGGTTATGTCGATATAGGACTCATTTTACTGTGGATATAGATACTTTTGTACCTGTTTCCTCCAGCATCATCACAAGATCCTTTGCTGTTTTTCTGGGATTGATTTGCACTTTTCCCACCAAAGTACATTCATCTCTAGGAAACAGAACGCGTCTCCTTCCTGAGCGGTATGACGGCTGTGTTGTCCCATGATGTTTATACTTGCGTACCATTGTTTGTACAGATGAACGTGATACCTTCAGGCATTTGGAAATTGCTCCCAAGGATGAACCAGACTTGTGGAGGTCTACAAAGGTTTTCTGAGGTCTTGGCTGATTTCTTTTGATTTTCCCACGATGTCAAGCAAAGAGGCACTGAGTTTGAAGGTAGGCCTTGAAATACATCCACAGGAACAACTCCAATTGACTCAAATTATGTCAATTAGCCTATCAGAAGCTCCTAAAGCCACGACATAATTTCTGGAATTTTCCAAGCTGTTTAAAGGCACAGTCAACTCAGTGTATGTAAACTTCTCACCCACTGGAATTGTGATACAGTGAATTATAAGTTAAATAATCTGTCTGTAAACAATTGTTGGAAAAAGTAGATGCACAAAGTAGATGCACAAAGTAGATGTCCTAACCGACTTGCCAAAACTATAATTTGTTAACAATAAATGTGTGGAGTGGTTAAAAAACAAATTTTAATGACTCCAACCTAAGTGTATGTAAACTTCTGACTTCAACTGTATACACCTGTTCTGAAAGGCCCCAGAGTCTGCAACACCACTAAGCAAGGGGCACCACCAAGCATAATTTCACCATGAAGACCAAGGAGCTCTCCAAACAGGTCAGGGACAAAGTTGTGGAGAAGTAGAGATCAGGGTTGGGTTATAAAAAAATATCCTAAACTTTGAACAACCCACAGAGCACCGTTAAATCTATTATTAAAAAATTGAATGAATATGGCACCACAACAAACCTGCCAAGAGAGGGCCGCCCACCAAAACTCACGGACCAGGCAAGGAGGGCATTAATCAGAGAGGCAACAAAGAGATCAAAGATAACACCGAAGGAGCTGCAAAGCTCCACAGCTGAGATTGGAGTATCTGTCCATAGGACCACTTTAAGCCATACACTCCACAGAGCTGGGCTTTACGGAAGAGTTTTCAGAAAAAAGCCATTGCTTAAGGAAACATAAATGTAAAACAGCTATAAGCAGAGGAAAACCTGTTTCATTCTGCTTTCCAACAGACACTGGCAGACTAATTCACCTTTCAGCAGGACAATAACCTAAAACACAAAGCCAAATCTACTCTGTAGTTGCTTACCAAGACGCCATTGAATGTACCAGAGTGGCCTAGTTACAGTTTTGAATTAAATTGGCTTGAAACTCTATGGCAAAACTGGAAAATGGCTGTGACCAATGACCAACAATCAACTTGAAGAATTTTAAAAAGAATAATGGGCAAATATTATACAATCCATGTGTGCAAAGCTCTTAGACTTATCCAAAAAGATTCACAGCTGCATTCACCGCCAAAGGTGCTTCAAAGTTTTGACTCAGGGGTGTGAATACTTATGTATTCAACATATTTCTGCATTTAATTTTCAATACATTTGTAAAAATGTCTTCAAAATATTTTTCACTTTGTCATTATGGGGTATTATGAGTAGATGGAAGAGAACATCACATTTCATCCAGGCTGTACACACAACAAAATGTGGAATAAGTCAAGGGTATATGAATACTTTCTGAAGGCACTGTAGACATTAAAAAGTACGGAACCCAGAGTAGACGCTTGCGGGATACCTTTTATTAAATAAAGGATAAATAAAAAAAGCGATTGTTGTAAGTACAGTGTGTATTCTGTTAGATATACTTTGGAAACAGTACTTCAGAATAAAATGAAAACTCTTTTACTCCCGACTTCTCCAGGTGCAGAGCCATTTGGCTTGTTCTCCTGCCTCATAAATGGGGAAGAGAGGGAACAGAGTCACAGAGCCGTCTACAGGTGAGATACACCTTTGTTATCATCATCACATCATCATTGTCTTGGTCTCCATCATCATTGTCGTTGACGTCACCTGCACTATTGCTAATGAAATTTGGCAGGTATTTATACAAAGATACTTATTAAACACATACTTTCAGTATATAGCTGATGTGGGAATTGAACCCATAACTATATCCTAGCACTGATTAAGCAAAGACCTCTAACCCGTCATACTTACTCAGATGATCTTAACCACTAAAGTAATTGACCAGTTACACTTTAGCCCTGCTTTGTAGCATTTAGTAATGTGACTTGTAAGTTATGCTCCATGACATATAGATTTGACAGGCCAAATGGGTCTCTTGGAATCAGTAGAGCAGAAAAACCTATGCATAGTTGCGTCATTCCACAAATAGAGTACATTTTGCGTCCCTTTGATATGTTAAGTAGAAATTGTGCACAAATATTGCATTTTAAAAGACTATTAAAATTACGTTTTCTTTAATATAGACCATATGGACAAGTCTATACATTTTTCATAAATTGCCAAAATCCTGCATTTTGAAATGTCACTTGCCAGGTTTTTCCGACTTCTAGGAAGATTTCAACCCACTTAACCACAACATTTCTCATAGTTTTCACCATCATTGTAAAGTTAGGGTCAACCCCTGTTACGTGAACTGAAATCTCATTTTAATATGGTGAAACTATTCCTTTTTAAAGGGATACTGCGAGATTTGGGGATTTACAGTAGCTCTTTATTCTACTTACCTAGTCTGATGAACTCAACATAATTTTTATGTCTCTGCATGCAGTTTGAAGGTAATTGACATTAGCTTATTGTTAGCATAGCGCAATTGCTGGAATTCTCCAGGTACAGTAACCAGCTCCTCTCAAAAGCAGGGAAATATACCTTCTAACTATTCCAAAGCTGGTTGGTTGGTAATTTATAGTCCCACATAGTAATTTATATTTTCTAAATTCTCACAGTACACTCACAAACTATATTGGACAGCTATCTAGCTCAGAACTGAAGCGCTGTCCTGTTGTCGCAGCTGGCTGGCTGTGTGGAGAGAGGTTGCACATAGCCTTTTCTTGCGCCTACAGCAGATGAATGAAATGTGTATAATTGCATTTAAAACAACTAGAATTTAAATATTATAGTTTATATATACACTGGTAAAAATACATAGAAAGTGCCAAACGCCTAGCTTTGGAGTAGCTTGAAGGTATTTGTCCATGCTTTTGAGAGGAGCGTGCTACTGTACCTGTAGACATCCAGCAATTGTGCTAAGATAATGATGATCTAATGTTAATTATCTTTAAACTAAGCATTGGGCCAGTAACCAAAAGGTTGCTGGTTTGAATCCCCAAGCCGGTAAGGTCTGGAGTCATAAAAGCAATTCAATAAGTGTATGTTATTTGGCAAGTCACGGTTATTTGGCAGGTCATCTCTGAAAAATTCAACCCCCCCCCCCCAGACCCCCTGAAAGCTAAAAAACTAAATAAAATGTTCAATAAATATTGAGTGTTTGACTGATTTGGACACAGAATGTGCAAAACCAATGGGCTGCTCAATACATGTCGTTTGGTGTATACAGTGAAACTCATGGAGGTACTACCACAGAATTTTTTCAATTTGTTGAGCCTTTTACCATTACTCGTAACTTCATCATACATTTGAACAGTATAAGACAAGTGATCCTTCATGTACTGTCATGCAACCCTCTGTTTGCAAAACAATAGATTAAAACACACTTATATTTTGGGTTCTGATGGGGTACGACAGTTGAACTTAGCTCATGACACAAGTTATATTCTTCAAGAATCAATGGGTATACAACTGTATAATTAACTCAAAAGTTAAAAAAATGTATGTAGCAACTGCAGATTGCCCCTTTAAGGAAGACAAATATTAAACAGTTTGATCCTGATAACCAAATGATTCAAGCACATGACATTGTAAGTACAGGAATATTTCTTAGCTATGGTGTTTGACCACTATAAGCAGTTCAGCAGTATATCTGTGAATCTTCTAAGCTGAGTGCTCTGTATCTGTTACCAGCCAAAGTACACAGGTGTGAACTTAAACGTTACACAGTTAAAAAAAATTGCCTCTGTAAGCATGAACAGGTTCTAAATCTGACTTGTTGTTATATCTGGCTGCTTGTCCCTGTTTCTGTGACGACAACAGGTTTGTCCCTCGCCATGATGATGAGCTGGAGTTGGAGGTGGATGACCCTGTACTGGTGGAGGTACAAGCAGAGGATTACTGGTACGAAGGCTATAACATGCGTACAGGCACCTGCGGCATCTTCCCTGCTTACTACGCCATAGAGGTCGCCAAGGAGCCAGAGAGCTTCAAAGGTGCAGTGCTTTGATCCCTGCTTATTTACACAGTGCTAAAATGCTAAATGAGTATTTGTAGCACTTTAAAGGGGCAATCTGTAGTTCAAACAATAACAAAGCCAACACCCCACCACTGATTTGGTAAACAGGGATGGGACTGGAGAAATGTAAGAGCTATGGATGCAAGGACTGACCATTCATGATATCAAAAATATAGTTTTTACCATGTTTTGAGGCTATGTAACTATTTAAAATGAAATTGTTTACACAGTGGAATAAAACAAGCTGATAGTTAAAAACTAAGCTAATGAGAATGGAGAAGTTATATTCTTCAAGAATCAATGGGTCCACAGTATATCATTAAATTAAAAGTCTAAAAATAGATGTAACAACTGTATATTACCTCTTTAAGGAACACAAAAATTAAAAATGTGATCCTCATAACCAAATGATTCAAACACATAACATTGTAAGTAAAGTCATGTTTTTTAACCTTTATTTAACCAGAAGGGAAGACCACCATGAACTGAACAAAAATGAATGGCAACATATTGCCATTGGGCGAAACATATACACAATCGCAAATACCACTCAAATGGACAGCAATTAATTCAAAGCTTATAGCAACTGGCATATGGCAAATGCCAAGTCTCATACAGTAAAAATCCCAAAGATGGCGAGTTCGCTCCACCGTAAATGTTCATATTGCAAATGGACATGAAGTCAAGACCCAAGGGTCAAATTTGGAATCTTTCTAAAAAAAAAGTGCTTTCTGGACCGTTTTTCAAACTTTTGCAATTTATTTTGTCAATAAAACATGATATGATATGAACATACCTTTTTGTCTTATTTTATTGAGTTTGTCCATAAGGCCTACAGTAAGGGAAAAAAGTATTTGATCCCCTGCTGATTTTGTACGTTTGCCCACTAACAAAGAAATTATCAGTCTATAATTTTAATGGTAGGTTTATTTGAACAGTGAGAGACAGAATAATTCCAGAGAAAATTCCAGAGAAAATTCCAGAATAACGCATGTCAAAAATGCTATGAATTCATTTGCATTTTAATTAGGGAAATAAGTATTTGACCCCCTCTCAATCAGAAAGATTTCTGGATTCCAGGTGTCTTTTTATACAGGTAACGAGCTGAAATTAGGAGCACACTCTTAAAGGGAGTGCTCCTAATCTCAGCTTGTTACCTGTAAAAAAGACACCTGTCCACAGAAGCAATCAATCAGATTCCAAACTTTCCACCATGGCCAAGACCAAAGAGCTCTCCAAGAATGTCAGGGACAAGATTGTAGACCTACACAAGGCTGGAATGGGTTACAAGACCATCGCTAAGCAGCTTGGTAAGAAAGTTACAACAGTTGGTGCGATTATTCGCAAATGGAAGAAACACAAAAGAACTGTCAATCACCCTCGGCCTGGGGCTCCATGCAGCATCTCACCTCGTGGAGTTGCAATGATCATGAGAACGGTGAGGAATCAGCCCAGAACTACACGGGAGGATCTTGTCAATGATCTCAAGGCAGCTGGGACCATAGTCACCAAGAAAACAATTGGTAACACACTACGCCGCGAAGGACTAAATCCTGCAGGTCCCCCTGCTCAAGAAAGCACATATGCATGCCATCTCAAGTTTGCCAATGAACATCTGAACGATTCAGAGGAGAACTGGGTGAAAGTGTTGTGGTCAGATGAGACCAAAATGGAGCTCTTTGGCATCAACTCAACTCGCCGTGTTTGGAGGAGGAGGAATGCTGCCTATGACACCAAGAACACCATCCCCACCGTCAAACATGGAGGTGGAAACATTATGCTTTGGGGGTGTTTTTCTGCTAAGGGGACAGGACAACTTCACCGCATCAAAGGGACAATGGACCGTCAAATCTTGGGTGACAACCTCCTTCCCTCAGTCAGGGCATTGAAAATGGATTGTGGATGGGTATTCCAGCCTGACAATGACCCAAAACACACGGCCAAGGCAACAAAGGAGTGGCTCAAGAAGAAGCACATTAAGGTCCTGGAGTGGCCTAGCCAGTCTCCAGACCTTAACCCCATAGAAAATCTGTGGAGGGAGCTGAAGGTTCGAGTTGCCAAACGTCCGCCTCGAAACCTTAAAATGCAAATCATTTTTATAAAACTTTTGGCATGCGTTTTTCTGTATTTTTTTTTGTTATTCTGTCTCCCACTGTTCAAATAAACCTACCATTAAAATTATAGACTGATCATTTCTTTGTCAGTGGGCAAACGTACAAAATCAGCAGGGGATCAAATACGTTTTTCCCTCACTGTATGTTTTGTCCATTTGCAATATATGGCCATAGGAAGTCAAAAGTCAGTGAACCATGGCCAAATGGCATTAGAAATGTCGAAATGCCATACATAAGTATTGAAAGTGCCAAATCAGGATGTTATGTCCATTTGCCATATATGATCATAGGAAGTTGGCTTACGAACCCAAAAGTCCATGAACCATCTCCAAATGGCATTTATACTGACCAAATGATATATATATATCACTATGTTAAGCCATGAATCAACCTTGAAAGTCTATTTATCATGTTTGATGAGAGAGAAGTGGGACTGTTGTTTTTTTAAAGATTTTTAGAAAAACGTCCAAAATGACCTCTATTGGATGGGCACGGGTGGGGGGTGCTCCCTACCCAGCTGTTGACCCCTTGCACCCCCCTAAAGGCATTAAAAACCATTCAAAAAATGTGCTCCTAGTAATCCGTTCCAATCACCAGGTGCACTGCTGTCCATTTGCAATGTCTTACAATGGGCATTTACCATCATGAATTTGACATGCTCTAATATACTGCAGAAATGTCCAATTGACATGCCCGTTGAACTCGGGATGGCCGGGCAGTGATAGTGGTTCCTCTCCATCACTTGTGTTGATTTCATCATGTTGATTTGGTGACGGTAAAGCCCTCATTAAAAACATTGCAAATGTACTGTCCATTTGCAATGTCTTTCAATGGGCATTTACCGTCATGAATTTGACATGCTCTAATATACTGCAGAAATGCCCAATTGACGGGCCCGTTGAACTTGGGAAGGCCGGGCAGTGATAGTGGTTCCTCTCCATCGCTCGTTGGTGTTGATTTCTGCATGTCAATTTGGTGATGGTTCATCACTGTTTAAACTTATTGCAAATGGACAAAAGTCAGCCAGCAAGTCAGCGTCCATCAGTCAATAAGATATAATTTTGACACCAAATTGATACATATCGACACCAAACCCACTTAGTCCAACATGTGTAGAAGCCAAATATCACATATTTCATAGCAGGCCCAAAATTCACAGCGCCTTCTGTTTAAACCACAATAAAAATGGAAAACACGTAGTTACATTCTATCTGTGGGTCCAGTTCACACATAACTCACCGTGCACTATCGACTTAAGCTATAGAACAGGTTTCTAAAGTTTCAAAGCTCTAGGTTTGACGATTCATTTATATTTTGAACGCAGGTAACTATTGCAGGCTCTGTGTGTCTGTAAGTCCCACACTGTGTTACTCCATCCTTGCTGTGTGTGTGTGTGTGTGTGTGTGTGTGTGTGTGTGTGTGTGTGTGTGTGTGTTTCTTGGATATCTGATGGGAGAAATGACTGATTTACAGTTCATGAGGGTTGCCTAATCACACATATGAGGGTTTGAAAAGATGTGACCCTTTTAACCCTTCGAAACAGCCCCTATGACCCCACTTTAAGGCACTTCCGGTTGGCACAGGAAGCTGAAAGTAAACACATATCCTCATTGGGGCAAGCTTTTACAGAATCCCGAGTTTCAAGTATTTACGTTAAGAACTGGCTGATTTTCAGAGGGTTGAATGCAGTGTTTTTCACAAACTGCAGGTTAGGTATATCAAAAAACATTTAGGGTGAATTTAACCACTTCCGGTTGCTCCAGGAAGCTTAGAATCAACACAGGTAGTCCTCATAGTGGCCTGATGGATTGTCATCAAAGACAGTTTCATATGACATTCATAGCCCACATAGGCTTCAGGTTGAAATAAGGGCAGCAGGCAATGTATTCCTATGGGGAGAGATGTCATTGTAAACTGTTAGATGAAAAACCCTGTTTTCACTGTGAAGGGTTAATGCCACACGGTCGAGGTTAGGCTTGCACAGATCGGGAGGACCTTAGGAATGTTCCTGTTGTTGAATTGTGCTTCTAACCCTAACGGTTCTGCCACTGTTACCCAAAAGCACCTGAAATTTAGGCCAGGCTTCACTTTGGGCCTACTGATTTGCACGGTCGCTGCGGTCAGACCGAGTGAGCTACAGTCAAGTTGGGCATCTCGATGAAGTTGGCACGGCCTAGAGACTGCGGTGATGCCATTTGCCAACACTTTTAGTGTTTATTTCAGTCTGTCATTTTGGTGATTGTTCATCACTGTTTAAACCTATTGCAAATGTACAAAAGTCAGCCAGCAAGTCAGCGTCCATCAGTCAATACGATATTATTCTGACACCAAACTGATACAAACTGACACCAAACCCACTTTGTCCAACTCGTTTAGAAGCCAACTATCACATATTTCATAGCAGGCCCAAAATTCACAGCGCCTTCTGTTTAAACCATAATAAAAACGTAAAACACATTGTTACGTTCTAGCTGCGGGTCCAGTTCCAACATTATGTGTAGGCCTAGCTGAGGTGACCCCGAATCCCAAGTTTCGGCTCGATAGGTCATTCGGAGCCCGAGCAGCGACCTTAATTAGTGCTGAAAATTCACTTTTTCCGTGCATGCTACGGGGTCCCTGGACAGAAACTTTAGGGTCCGTCTCTATGGGCCGAGGTGGTTTCAATGCACCTAGTCTTGTACCTCTGGGACTTTTCTAAATGTCGTCATTTTCGCGATGGTCAAAATGAATTGAAGTCATTGCAAATGTACAAGGCTGTTTCTCGGCCTGAGGACCTTCTAGAGCCACATAACTCATCATGCACGGTCGACTTAAGCTCTAGAACATGTATATAAAGTTTCAGAGCTCTAGGTTTGACGGTTCTTTGATAGTTCGAACACAGGTAACTATTGCAGGCTCTGTGTGTCTATTAGCCCCACACTGTGTCACTCCCCATTGACTCTGTGTGATTTCAGAAAATCACAGAAAATCACAGAAATCATGTAGAGCTCCGAAACCCACCTTAACGGATTCATCTGAATACGCCGCAACTGGATCTGTAAAGTTTTTGGGAAAAAAAAACAAATTTCTTTAACTATCACCAATTGTACATTGTACGATTTTTCGTAAATTACGACAGATAAATGGCTGGTTCTTTTTTTTCCTGACACCGTAGGTTCATGTACTTAGACATGAAGTGCTCAAATTAGCACTCTATTACCGTTTTTGACCTTTAACCTCTTGGGGCTATGTGGGACGCAAGCGTGCTACCCCTGGTGCACCCTATCAACAACAGGTGAAATATCAAGAGCGCCAAATTTGAAACCAATTAAATGTCATAATTCAAATTTTTCAAACATACAACTATCTTACACCCTTTGAAAGATAAACATCTCCTTAATCTAACCACGTTGTCCGATTTCAAAAAGGCTTTACGGCGGAAGCATAAAGTTAGATTATGTTAGGAGAGTACATTGACAATAGCTGTGTGTAATGTTTTGTCAATTCAAAGACAGGCGTCACCAAAACCAGAAAATCAGCTAAAATTATGCACTAACCTTTGACAATCTCCATCAGATGACACTCCTAGGACATTATGTTAGGCAATACATGCATTTTTAGTTCTATCAAGTTCATATTTATATCCAAAAACAGCGTTTTACTATGGCGTTGATGTTCAGGAAATCGTTTCCCTCCAATAACCGCCAGTCAAGTCAGCACAACAAATTAAATAATTACTATTCGAAAACATTGGTAAAATATTATATTGTCATTCAAAGAATTATAGATTTACATCTCTTGAACGCAACCGGCTTGCCAGATTTAAAAATAACCTTACTGGGAAATCACACTTTGCAATAATCTGAGCACTGCGCCCAGAAAAATACGCTTTGCGATACAGACTAACCGCCATGTTGGAGAGATCTAAAATCGAAAATACTATGTAAATAATCCATTACCTTTGATTCTCTTCATCAGATGTCACTTCCAGGAATCCCAGGTCCATAACGAATGTAGTTTTGTTCGAAAAAGCTCATCATTTATGTCCAAAAAGCTCCGTATTGTTAGCACATGATCTATGCCCGCCGGACTTCACATCATGAACGAGGGGGAAAAAAATATTTACGTTCGTTCAAACATGTCAAACGTTGTATAGCATAAATCATTAGTGCCTTTTTTAACCAGAACATGAATAATATTCAAGGCGGACGAATGCATTCTCTTTTAAAACGTATTGGAACGAGAGTACCCAACATGAACTCGCGCGCCAGAGTCTAATCGGCCACCACCGTTCCATGGCTCTTATTCGGTCAGATCTCACAGTATAAGACTCAAAACACTTTGTAAAGACTGGTGACATCTAGTGGAAGCCATGGGAAGTGCTCAAAGATGAATAAGCCCCTGTGTGTTTCAATGGCATAGGCTTAAAGGTAATTCAACACATCAGGTATCCACTTCCTGTCAGAATTTGTCTCAGGGTTTTGACTGCCATATGAGTTCTGTTATACTTACAGACACCATTCAAACAGTTTTAGAAAATTCAGAGTGTTTTCTATCCAAACCTGAACAATAATATGCATATTCTAGCTTCTGAGTTGGTGTAGGAGGCAGTTAAAAATGGGCACATATTTTTTTCAAAATTCTCAATACTGCCCCCTAGCCCTAAGAAGTTCTCAGAAAGCGTTGAGGCCTCGACGCCATCTTGTTTCTGGGCTAAAAACCCATTTAGCCAAACCTGTGCTCACCGAGTTTCGTCTTCAAAGTCTTTTCCGTTTTGTGCATTTACAATAAGCAGCCAATCACCATCTGGTGGAATTTTCCAAAAGAGCGGAAACATTACCAAAAATGTACAATTTCATAAAACGGAGACCAAATGTCCGAGAGACTTCATATGATGACTTCCCGGAAGATCTGGCCCTGGGGCACGACCTGAGGCCGTCAGCCTATTTTACAAACATTTGCGGACGTCTAGTAAGGGACCATACATTTGCAATATGGAGTTTACCCAAAAGGGCTTTGTAGATGAACACATACAAATGTATCTTTCTGCGCATTTAATGTGAGGTCCAACTTACCATTTGGTGCAATGTGCAGTGGTAGGTGAGTGACTTGGCTTTTGTAATAAAGTGCAAGGATCCATGATAAACAGAGTCCAGTCTCTGTAAGACAGAGGAGGTTGCATGCATATACAACAAGTCACCATAATCAATTAGAGAGAGAAAAGTGGCCTGAACAAGCTTCTTTCTAGCCATAAATGGGAAGCAAACCTTATTATGAAAATAAAAAATCAAATTTCAATTTAAGCGTTGTCACAAGATGATCCACATTAACTTTAAAGGACAACTTGTCGTCCGATCAAATACCTAGGTATTTGTAGGATGACACTTTTTCAATGGATAAGCCACCAAATGTGACAATGCTAACGTTCTCTGGAGGAGTTCTAGCTCTGGTAAAGATCATGAATTTAGTTTTTTGTACATTCAAGACCTAAGACAGCGCTACAGGGAGACAGGACGGACAGCTGATCGTCCTCGCAGTGGCAGACGACGTGTAACAACACCTGCACAGGATCGGTACATCCGAAAATCACACCTGCGAGACAGGTACAGGATGGCAACAACAACTGCCCAAGTTACATCAGGAACGCAAAATCCCTCCATCAGTGCTCAGACGGTCCGCAATAGGCTGAGAGAGGCTAGACTAAGAGCTTGTAGGCCTGTTGTAAGCCTCACCAGACATCACCGGCAACAACGTCGCCTATGGGCACAAACCCACCATCGCTGATGGGTTTCGCGTTTATCGTCGAAGGAATGAGCGTTACACCGAGGCCTGTACTCTGGAGTGGGATCGATTTGGAGGTGGAGGATCCATCATGGTCTGGGGCGGTGTGTCACAGCATCATCGGACTGAGCTTGTTGTCATTGTAGGCAATCTCAATGCTGTGCGTTACAGGGAAGACATCCTCCTCCCTCATGTGGTACCCTTCCTGCAGGCTCATCCTGACATGATCCTCCAGCATGACAATCCCACCAGCCATACTGCTCATGATTTCCTGCAAGACATGGAATGTCAGTGTTCTTCCATGGCCAGCGAAGAGCCCGGATCTCAATCCTATTAAGCACGTCTGGGACCTGTTGGATCGGAGGGTGAGGGCTAGGGCCATTCCCCCCAGAAATGTCTGGGGACTTGCAGGTGCCTTGGTGGAAGAGTGGGGTAACATCTCACAGCAAGAACTGGCAAATCTTGTGCAGTCCATGAAGAGAAGATGCACTGCAGTACTTAATGCAGTTGGTGGCCACACCAGATACTGTGACTTTTGATTTTGACCCCCCTTTGTTCAGGGACACATTATTCCATTTCTGTTAGCTTCTTCTGCTAGCGTCCCACCTCAACAACAGCCAGTGAAATTGCAGGGCGCCAAATTCAAAACAACAGAAATCTCAAAATAAATATTCCTCAAACATACAAATATTATACACCGTTTTAAAGATAAACGTCTTGTTAATCCAACCACAGTGTCTGATTTCAAAAAGGCTTTACAGTGAAAGTATACCATCCGATTATGTTTGGTCAACGCCTAGTCACAAAAAAACATAGACATTTTCCAGCCAGAGATGAGTCACAAAAAGCAGAAAAACAGATAAAATGAATCACTAACCTTTGATGATCTTCATCAGATGGCACTCATAGGACTTCATGTTACACAATACATGTATGTTTTGTTCGATAAAGTTCATATTTATATCCAAAAATCTCAGTTTACATTGGCGCGTTATGTTCAGTAATGTTTGGCCTCTAAAAAACATCCGATGATTTTGCAGAGAGCCACATCAATTTACAGAAATACTCATCATAAACTTTGATTAAAGATACAAGTGTTATGCATAGGATTATAGATAAACTTCTCCTTAATGCAACCGCTGTGTCAGATTTCAAAAAAGCTTTACGGTGAAAGCACACC
The DNA here is from genome assembly GCF_901001165.1 of Salmo trutta. Lineage (NCBI taxonomy): Eukaryota > Metazoa > Chordata > Actinopteri > Salmoniformes > Salmonidae > Salmo > Salmo trutta. The sequence goes on along the minus strand of NC_042985.1, from coordinate 41,161,178 downwards.
ATGCGATAATCTGAGTACAGCACTCAGCCACCAAAACAAGCCATACAGATACCTGTCATGTTGTGGAGTCAACAAAAGTCAGAAATAGTGTTAGAAATATTGACTTACCTTTGATGATATTCATCAGAATGCACTCCCAGGAATCCCAGTTCCACAATAAATGTTTGTTTTGTTCAATAAAGTCCTTTTTGTTTGCGCATTTAGTCCAGTAATCCAAATGCACAAAGCGCGCCCACAAAGTCCAGACGAAAAGTCAAAAAAGTTCCATTATAGTTCGTAGAAACATGTCAAACGATGTATATAATCAATCTTTAGGATGTTTTTATCATAAATCTTCAATAATATTCCAACCGGACAATTCCTTTATCATTAGAAAGGAAAGGGAACGGAGCTCATGCTCACGGCTGCGCACGATCAACAACTCAAGGCTTTCAGCCAGACCACTGGTTCAAACAGCTCTTATTCGCTCCCCTTTCACAATAGAAGCCTGAAACAACGTTCTAGACTGTTGACATCTAGTGGAAGCCTTAGGAAGTGCAATCTGACCCCATATACACTGTATATTGGATAGGAATTCACTTGAAAAACTACAAGCATCAGATTTCCGTCTTCCTGGTTGGATTTTTCTCAGGTTTTTGCCTGCCATATAAATTCTGTTATACTCACAGACATTATTTTAACAGTTTTGGAAACTTTAGAGTGTTTTCTATGCAAATCTACTAATTACATGCATATTCTAGCTTCTGGCCCTGAGTAGCAGGCAGTTTAGTCTGGGCACCTTATTCATCCAAGCTACTCAATACTGCCCCGCGTTCCCAAAGAAGTTAATCACGTGTCTGTGAAACTTGTTCTATTTATGTCTCAGTTGTTGCATCTTGTTATGTTCATACAAATATTTACACATGTTAAGTTTGCTGAAAATTAACACAGTTGACAGTGAGAGGACGTTTTTTTGTTGTTGCTGAGTTTAGATGTAACTTTGCTGGTTGTATCCCATTTCTCAAATCATGAGAACAACACAGGAGCTTAAATGGTACCCGGGCACACCTCTATTAATTGCAAGAAAGCTAGACTTGTGATTGTCAGTATTTTCACATTGTGTTCTGTCTGAATGATAGTTCCTAAACCAATTTACTGCCCCTTCACTGAGACCAATGTTTCTGAATCTAGCTAGCAACAATTCATGGTCAACTGAATCAAAGGCCTTTGATAAATCCACAAACATAGGAGCACAGTGTTGCTTTTTATCAAGTAAAATCAAACGAAATGTTATTGGTCACATACACCTGTTTAGCAGATGTTAATGTGAGTGTTGTGAAATGCTTGTGCTTCTAGTTCCAACTGTGCAGTAATATCTAACAAGTACTCTCACAAATTCACAACTACCTTATACACACAAATGTAAAGGGATGAATAGAACATGTACATATAAATATATGGATGAGCGATGGCATGCGGCATAGACGAGATGCAGTAGATGGTATAGAATACAGTATATACATATGATATGAGTAATGTAGGATATGTAAACATTATTAAAGTGCAGTTATTTACAGTGACTGCTGATACCTTTATTAAGTCCATTTATTTAAGTGGCCAGAGATTTGAGTCTGTATGTTGGCAGCAGCCTCTTTATGTTAGTGATTGTCACGCCCTGACCATAGAGAGCCCTTGTTTCTCTATGGTGTAGTAGGTCAGGGTGTGACTAGGGGGTAGTCTAGTTTAATATTTCTATGTTGTGTTCTAGTTTATATTTTCTATGTTGGTGTTTTGTATGATTCCCAATTAGAGGCAGCTGGTAATCGTTGTCTCTAATTGGGGATCATATTTAAGTAGCTATTTTTTCCCACCTGTATTTGTGGGATATTGTTTTGTGTTTGTGCCTTTGCACCACGTAGTCATGTTTAGTTGTTTGTTTATTTGTTTTTGCTTGAAGTTTCACTTTGGAATAAAGATGTGGAACTCTACACACGCTGCGCCTTGGTCCGCTCATTTCCAAGAACATGACAGAATATCCCACCAAAGCAGGACCAAGCAGCGTGTTCACAAGGTAAAGGAATTTTGGACATGGGAAGAAGTGATGGGTGGATGCAAAACCCTTCCTTGGCGGCAGATGGAAGGTAATAATGGAGGACAGCGACGCCGCCAGGGTTCGCGGCCACAGAAAACCCAAGGACAACCCCAAGATTTTTTGGGGGGGCACAAGGGATGGCCGGTCGAGCCGAGGAGAGTGCCAGAGTTGGTGTTTTGTATGATTCCTAATTAGAGGCAGCTGGTATTCGTTGTCTCTAATTGGGGATCATATTTAAGTAGCTATTTTTCCCACCTGTGTTTGTGGGATATTGTTTTGTGTTTGTGCCTGTGCACCACGTAGTCACGTTTAGTTGTTCGTTTATTTGTTTTTGCTTGAAGTTTCACTTTGGAATAAAGATGTGGAACTCTACACTTGCTACGCCTTGGTCACGTCCTTACGACAACTTTGACAGTGATGGCTGTTTAACAGTCTGATGGCCTTGAGATAGAAGCTGTTTTTCAGTCTCTCGGTCCCAGCTTTGATGCACCTGTACTGACCTCGCCTTCTGGATGATAGCTGGGTGAACAGGCAGTGGCTCGGGTGGTTATTGTCCTTGGTGATCTTTTTGGCCTTCCTGTGACATCGGGTGCTGTAGGTGTCCTGGAGGGCAGGTAGTTTGCCCCCGGTGATGCGTTGTGCAGATCTCACTACCCTTTGGAGAGCCTTGTGGTTGAGGGCGGTGCAATTGCTGTACCAGGCGGTGATACATCCCGATAGGATGCTCTCAATTGTGCATCTGTAAATGTTTCCGAGTGTTTTAGATGACAAGCCAAATTTCTTCAGTCTCCTGAGGTTGAAGAGGCGCTGTTGCGCCTTCTTCACCACGCTGTCTGTGTGGGTGGACCACTTCAGTTTGTCCGTGATGTGTACGCCGAGGAACTTAAAACCTGTTGAGGACAGACGTTCCGCTAGCGAACCCCTAGCCAACAGCCAATGGCATCGCACGGCGCGAAATACAAAACCAACTAAAATAACACAATTCAATTTTCTCAAACAATCAACTATTTTACACCATTTTAAAGACAAGACTCTCGTTAACCTGTTAGGGTATAGGGGGCAGTATTGAGAATTTTTTGAAAAAAGATGTGCCCATTTTTAAATGCCTCCTACACCTACCCAGTAACTACAATATGCATATACTTATTATATATGGATAGAAAACACCCTAAAGTTTCAAAAACTGTTTGAATGGTGTCTGTGAGTATAACAGAACTCATTTGGCAGGCAAAACCCTGAGACAGATTCTGACAGGAAGTGGATACCTGATGTGTTGAATTGACTTTGAGCCTATGCCATTGAAAAACAAAGGGGGTGAATTATATTCTGGCACTTCCTATTGCTTCCACAAGATGTCCCCAGCCTTTACAAAGTGTTTTGAGTGTTCTACAGTGAGATCTGACCGAATAAGAGCCATGGAACGTGATGGTCCATCATTCACCCTGGCGCGCGATTTGATGGTGGGTACTCTCATTCCGAAACGTTTTAAAAGAAAACCCAATGGTCCGCCTTGAATTTTATTCATGTTCTGGTTAAAAAAGGCCCTAATGATTTATGCGATACAACGTTTGACATGTTTGAACGAACGGAAATATATTTTTTCCGTTCTTGAAGTGAAGTGAAGTCCGGCTGGCTTAGATCATGCGCTACAACACGGAGGTTTTTCGACATAAATGATGAGCTTTTTTGAACAAAAATACATTCGTTATGGACCTGGGACTCTTTGGAAGTGACATCTGATGAAGAGAATCAAAGGTAATGGATTATTTATATAGTATTTTCGATTTTAGATTCCTCCAACATGGCGGTTAGTCTGTATCGCGATGCGTATTTGTCTGGCGCAGTGCTCAGATTATTGCAAAGTGTGATCTCCCAGTAAGGTTAATTTAAAATCTGACAAGTCCATTGCGTTCAAGAGATGTAAATCTATAATTCTTTGAATGACAATATAATATTTTAGCAATGTTTTCTAATATTAATTAATTATTTTGTCGTCATGACTTGACTGCCGGTATTGGAGGGAAACGATTTCCTGAACATCAACGCCATAGTAAAACACTGTTTTTAGATATAAATATGAACTTGATAGAACTAAAAATGCATGCATTGTCTAACAAAATGTCCTAGGAGTGTCATCTGATGGAGATTGTAAAAGGTTAGTGCATAATTTTAGCTGATTGTATGGTTTTGGTGAGGCATGTCTTTGAATCGACAATGCATTGCACACAGCTATTGTCAATGTACTCTCCTAACATAACCTAACTTTATGCTTTCCCCGTAAAACCTTTTTGAAATCGGTAAACGTGGTTAGATTAAGAAGATGTTTATCTTTCAAAGGCTGTAAGTTAGTTGTATGTTTGAGAAATTTGAATTTGTACATTTATTTGGTTTCAAATTTGCCGCTCTTGAAATGCACCTGCTGTTGATAGGGTGCGCCACAGGTGGCACGCTAACGTCCCAGGTAGCCTCAAGAAGTTAATCTAACCACGTTGTCCGATTTCAAAAAGACTTCACAGCGAAAGAAAAACATTAGATTATGTTAGGAGAGTACATAGACACAAATAATCACACAGCCATTTTCCAAGCAAGCATATATGTCACAAAAACCAAAACCACAGCTAAATGCAGCACTAACCTTTGATCTTCATCAGATGACACTCCTAGGACGTTATGTTATACAATACATGCATGTTATGTTCAATCAAGTTCATATTTATATCAAAAACCAGCTTTTTACATTAGCATGTGATGTTCAGAACTAGCATACCCACTGCAAACATCTGGTGAATTTACTACATTACTCATGATAAATGTTCACAAAATACATAACAATTATTTTAAGAATTATAGATATAGAACTCCTTTATGCAATCGCGGTGTCAGATTTTAAAATAGGTTTTCGGCGAAAGCACATTTTGCAATATTCTGAGTACATAGCCCGGCCATCACGGCTAGCTATTTTGACACCCACCAAGTTTGGGACAACCTAAACTCAGAATTACTATTAGAAAAATTGGATTACCTTTGCTGTTCTTTGTCAGAATGCACTCCCAGGACTTCTACTTCAACAACAAATGCTGTTTTGGTTCCAAATAATCCATAGTTATATTCAAATAGCTCCGTTTTGTTCGTGCGTTCAGGTCACTATCCGAAGGGTGACGCGCGAGTGCATTCGTGACAAAAAAATTCCAAAAATCCATTACCGTACTTCGAAGCATGTCAAACGCTGTTTAAAATAAATTTTTATGCTATTTTTCTCATAAAATAGCGATAATATTCCAACCGGGCGACGTTGTATTCATTCAAATGCTGAAAGAAAAAAATATAGAATTCTCGTGAATGCGCCTCTCAGTCTCACTGTCCCCAGGCTGACAATTCACAAATTCTGCTGCTGTTCTTCGCCCAGAGACAGTAGACACCCCATTCCACTTTCTGGCACCTTCTGAGAGCCAATGGAAGCGTTAGAAAATGTCACATTACAGCACAGATGCTGTATTTTTGATAGAGATGCAACAGAAGGAAAACAAATTGTCAGACAGGGCACTTCCTGTATGGAATCTTCTCAGGTTTTGGCCTGCCATTGGAGTTCTGTTATACTCACAGACACCATTCAAACCGTTCTAGAAACTCTAGAGAGTTTTCTATCCAAATCTACTAATTATATGCATATTCTCGTTTCTGGGCAAGAGTAGTAACCAGATTAAATCGGGTACGTTTTTATCCGGCCGTGCAAATACTGCCCCCTATCCCAAACAGGTTAAAACTTTCCACCTTCTCCACTACTGTCCCGTCGATTGGGGGGGGGGAGGGGTTCCCTCTGCTGTTTCCTGTAGTCCACGATCATCTCCTTTGTTTTGTTGAAGTTGAGTGAGAGGTTATTTTCCTGACACCCCACTCCGAGGGCCCTCACCTCCTCTCTGTAGGCCGTCTTGTCGTTGTTGGTAATCAGGCCTACCACTGTAGTGTTGTCTGCAAACTTGATGATTGAGTTGGAAGTGTGCATGGCCACGCAGTCATGGGTGAACAGAGAGTACAGGAAAGGGCGCACTCTTGTGAGGCCCCAGTGTTGAGGATCAGCGGGGTGGAGATGTAGTTTCCCACCTTCACCACCTGGGGGCAGCCCGTCAGAAAATCCAGGACCCAGTTGCACAGGGCGAGGTCGAGACCCAGGGTCTCGAGCTTAATGACAAGTTTTCAGGGTACTATGGTGTTAAATGCTGAGCTGTGGTCTATGAACAGCATTCTTACATAGGTATTCCTCTTGTCCAGATGGGATAGGGCAGTGTTCAGTGTGATGGCGATTGCATCGTCAGTGGACCTATTAGGGGGGTAAGCAAATTGGAGTGGGTCTAGGGTATCAGGTAGGGTGGAGGTGATATGATCCTTCATTAGTCTCTCAAAGCACTTCATGATGACAGACGTGAGTGCAATGGGGCAATCGTCATTTAGTTCAGTTACCTTAGCTTTCTTGGGAACAGGAACAATGGTGGCCATCTTGAATTATGTGGGGACAACAGACTGGGATAGGGATTGGTTGAATATGTCTTTTTCTAATCCGTGATTGACTGTAGCCCCTGCCACATTCGTCTCGTGTTTGAGTTGCGTTGAATTGCGGTTAAAATCCCCAGCTACAATAAATGCAGCCTCAGAATGTATGGTTTCCAGTTTACATGGAGTCCAGTGAAGTTCTTTCAGGGCCGATGAGGTATCTGCTTGGGCGGATATACACGGCTGTGACTATAATCGAAGAGAATTCTCTTGGAAGATAATGCGGTCGGCATTTGATTGTAAGGAATTCTAGGTCAGGTGAACAAAAGGACTTGAGTTCCTGTATGTTGTTGTGATTACACCATGAGTCGTTAATCATAAAGAATACACCCCCGCCCTTCTTCTTACCAGAGAGATGTTTGTTTCTGTCAGCGAGATGCTTGAAGAAACCGGGTGGCTGTACCGGCTCTGACAACGTATCCCGAGTGAGCCATGTTTCCGTGAAACAGAGACTCGTGCCCTAATTTCGTCAACCTTGGTATCAAGAGTTTGGACACTGGCGAATAATATGCTAGGAAGTGGTGGATGGTGTGCTCGCCTTCTGAGTCTGACCAGCAGGCCGCTACGTCTGCCTCTCCTGCGGCGACCGTGTTGTTTTGGGTCAGCCTCTGGGATAAGATCGCATGTCCAGGGTGGAGGTCCAAACAAAGGATCATTAATGATGTTGTTTGCCACTGCCGTAGCTGCAGTTCTGGTGCTGTGCTCAGTATGTTCTTTTCAATTATACGTTTTTTAACTGTGAGTTCACTAGGGATTCATAGATTTTTGTCAGGATAAGGAGTTTAGAGACAAGAGGTCGGGGTCCAGGTTGTCTGGACCTGCAGACTTTTTAGCGTCTATAGCCTTTAGTGCTTTATAGACCTCAGTATAAGAAACAGACTCAAAGTTAAAATGGTTCACAGAGCTTACATTAGAGGAACCAACAGATATGAAGTGCTTGTTAAAACCCCCTACAATATTGGATTTGTCCTTCTCTTCATTAGAATCTATCATTAAATGATCAGGAAGGCCAAAGGGTACATTTGAACCTGACACTGATTTGATGAGCTTCCAGAACTCACTAGGGTTGTTTAGGTTCTCTGTGACTGCATTTAAATAGCAATCTGATTTGGAATTCCTGATCAATCCTGTGCATTTGTTTCTTAGTGCTCTGAAGGAGGCCCAGTCAACAGGAGCATTTGTATGTCTAGCTTGAGCCCAAGATATATTTATCTTTCTAATTAATTCTGCCAAGTTATCTGAAAACCATGGATTGTCCCTTCCACTGATTCAAAATTTCTTCACAGGGGCATGCTTATCGTAAATCGACACAAATTTCATATAAAAATAGTCCCAGGCAGTGTTAACATTGGGAATCAGACTTACTCTGTCAATATTATGGTACAGATCATGTAAGAACGCTTGCTCATCAAACTGTCTAAAATGTCTTTTAAAAATACAACAGGTTGTGGCTTTGGCCATTTTTGTATTTCTAACACAAGCAATTGCACAGTGATCACTGACATCATTACAGAATATCCCAGTCGATGTATATTTGTGAGGGGTATTCGTTAGAATAATGTCCAATAGCGTTGATTTGTTAGGCATTCTGGGATTCGGTCTTGTAGGCGCATTTTTTTATTTTTATTTCACCTTTATTTAACCAGGTAGGCCAGTTGAGAACAAGTTCTCATTTACAACTGCAACCTGGCCAAGATAAAGCAAAGCAGTGCAACACAAACAACAACACAGAGTTACACATGGAATAAACAAACGTGCAGTCAATAACGCAATAGAAAAAGTATATATACAGTGTGTGCAAATTGCGTAAGGAGGTAAGGAAATAAATAGTAGCGAAGTAATTGCAATTTAGCAAATTAACACTGGAGTGATAGATGTGCAGATGATGATGTGCAAGTAGAAATAATGGTGTGCAAAAGAGAGAAATAAGTAAATATAACAATATGGGGATGAGGTAGGAAGTTGGATGGGCTATTTACAGATGGGCTGTGTACAGCTGCAGCGATCGGTAAGCTGCACAGATAGCTGATGCTTAAAGTTAGTGAGGGAGATATAAGTCTCCAACTTCAGCGATTTTTGCACTTCGTTCCAGTCATTGGCAGCAGAGAACAGGAAGGAGAGGCGGCCAAAGGAGGTTTTGGCTTTGGGGATGACCAGTGAGATATATGGTGACCAGTGAGATGAGATAAGGCGGAGCTTTACCTAGCAGAGACTTATAGATGACCTGGAGCCAGTGGGTCTGGTGACGAATATGTAGTGAGGGCCAGCATTAATTAATTGAGCGAGATTCAGAGAGTCACACAGTTCTTTAAAAGAGTCCAATACAGATGTAAGCATGTCCCACTTCAAATCTCCTAAAATAATGAATTCAGAGTCCTTTAGCCTGTGCAGGACATCAGAAAGAGAGTTAAGCGCGTCTCCTGAAGCCGAGGGCGGTCTGCAGTAGCCGACTACAATGATGTGGGAGTCCTTATAGATGTTCACTTTAACCGCAAGCAATTCAAAATGTTTGGCTTTGGTAATCGAGATAATTTCAGGTGTTAAACTCGGGATTTCAAATAAATTGCAACCCCTCCGTCTTTACTCATCCGATCTGTTCTAAAAACCATGTACCCATCAATAGAAATAGAGTTATTTGACACAGATTTCTTTAGCCAAGTTTCTGATTAAACCATTACGTCTGCATGTGTCGTTTTGGCCCATATTTTAAATCATGTCTATTTTTGGAAATAGACTTCTGACATTAACATGCGAGAGGCCAAAACCTGCTCTGTTTTTAAAATCATGGTGTGTAACCAGTCGCAGATTGCCCCTTTAAAGAACACTATTGTGTTGACAGCTCTATAGGTGAAAATATTGATGCACATTACAGTACTTGGCATTGAGCCAACCTTGTGTAGAGCACTTTAACTCTTCCCTTCTGTTCCGGGTCAAATTGACCAAGAACAAATACTAAATTATTTTATGCCATTTTTCAACCATGACCCATGGGTCTCAAACTTGCAAAACATGTAATTAAACAAATCTAATAAAAATTAAACCCGGTACCGGAATAGTGACATGATGTTCTAGGTACATTTTATTCTCAATTTGACCTTGGTCTAGATTAGATAACTAATATATATATATATAAATCATATGAAAGAGGACACTCTAAGCTACTATAAAATTATTTTGAGGGGGTTAAAATCCTATATTTGTGATCTTGATGTACTTACTGTACTGATCAAATTGACCCAGAACATAAACAGTGTGGGCCGAGTAGAACATAAGGGAAGGGCTAAAAGTACATTGTCCAGCACTAACCCATTATTATGTATGCAGGGCTTAAATGCTGACCCATCTTCATTCAGAGCACTTTAAAGGTCCATTATGTAGCTTTGTGGAAGAACCAACAGATTTCACATAGAAATGGGAGTTGATATGTCATTCTCATTGAAAGCAAGTCTGATAAGTAGTAGATCTGTTCTATGTACAATATTTCTATGCTCCCCCTCCATAAGTTTCATTTTTGTGTCTTTTTACTTTCAGTTCTGTACACCAGCTTCAAACAGATGAAAGTACATCATTTTTTCTCTTCTCACTAAAGACATGCTCCAATGAACGCTTCTTTAGCTAGATAGCCAGCTAAACTTTTCTTAACACTAATCCTCCGAGAACCAGGCTGGAGATATAATTTGAAGATTTAATTTCAGAAGTCTAAAAGTGTACGCACAAAAACTATAAGCACAGCATGCCAAAAGGTAAGTATGATATTATCACATATATAGATAGATACATGTAGAATTGGATGTATCAAAGCTAAACAGTAACACATAACATGTTGGGACAACAGCAGGAGAGAACAGTGATTTACAGGTCTCACAAGGTAGGTATAGGCTACAATCGTATTTTGTAGATGGGGCAATTTACAGGGAGGTGAACATCCAGGATGAACCAAAATAGACCAAACAGGTAGGACCCAGGTGAGCATACTAACACAAATACACATTTGCATACACACACATCCATGCTGTTTAGCATGACGATTAAAGAGAGAAACATTAATAGCAATGAGGCTAGCTAACGTCCAAGCTAAACACCATACATTTCAATGGGATCAGCGGATCCCGATTTAGCAAGCGATCTTTTTAACGTCATACAAAGTAATAAATGGTGAAATAATAAGAACATAAGCACACATTAACAAGGAATATGAATACTTACAGATGTCAAATGATTAGTTACAGGATGGAATGTTGCTTATCTCGAGGATTGTTAAGTGGTTGCTAGTTACTAAGCTGCAATATACAAAAACAGGTGAGGATAAATCTTTATGCGGTCCATGACAGTTGTTGATGGTACAATTATTCTCTACATTATATATTGTTTTTGTCATTAGAAACCAGGAAATGGCAGAGCTATTTCTACACATTGCGCCTTTAAATCTACTGTAGCATCCATAGTTCATATTTTTCTCTCTCTCTCCCACAGTGAAGAGCAGTGAATGGGTAGACAGATACCACATGAAATTCCTGGGCTCGGTCCAAGTGCCCTACCACAAAGGCAACGATGTTCTGTGTGCAGCTATGCAGAAGGTATGGGAGGTGCTGTGTGTTTTCTTGTGAAAGAAAGCGTGAGAGGATAGAAAGAGTATGAGAGAGATGTCAACTGGCACATTACCAAAGAAGATCATAAACTTTAACTGAGAGAGAGAGGGGGAGGAAGAGAGATGGATGAAGAGACAAATGGAGTGAGTAGGAAGATGGGAAATAATGGGGGAGAAAATAGTATTGAAAATAGAATGTTATTACACCAAGGTTGGGGTTGAAATTCAGAATTTAATTCAAAGTCTATATCCTGTAGGGTGTGGGCAAATAAAACAAAATTCAAATTTATGAATAGAATTGGAATTAAAAGACCAATTCGCATCTCAATTCAGAATTGACCCCAACCCTGTATTACACAAACAAGCATTGACAGGAGAAGAATCTGAGATTACAAATTAGAAAGGTTAAGACAGGAAATCATTAAAACAAGATAGAAAAGAAAAGAGGACAGAGGCAGTTTGAAAAGAGGTATTAGCCATTGCTCATAGCTACACTACATGACCGAAAGTATGTGTATGTGTACATCTGCTCGTCGAACATCTCATTCCAAAATCATGGGCATTAATATGGAGTTGGTCCCCCCTTGGCTGCTATAACAGCCTCCACTCTTCTGGGAAGGCTCTCCACTAGATATTGGAACATTGCTGTTGGGACTTGCTTCTTTTCATAAGATGGTGCCAGAGAGGATGGCTGCCGTTTCAAGGGATCTTAACCAGCCGTGCTATTTTGTAACTTATTTTGTACATAATGTTGCTGCTACCGTCTCTTATGACCGAAAACAGCTTCTGGAAATCAGAACAGCAATTACTCACTTTAAAATGGACAAACAATTTCTCTTTAATGAGTCGGACGAGAGTGATTTACTCCAGACACCCATCCCCTGTAAGGTTTGATGCTGGAGATAGGAAGCAGGTACAGAGAGTGAACATTTAATAACCACAGACAGGAACAGAATATGGACAGCGGCTGGACAGGGGAAACGTAACAGACAATAATGCTGACACGGGGATGAAACAGAGGAAACAGACAGATATAGGGAATGCAATCAAAACGTGAAGGAGTCCAGGTGAGTCCAATGAGTGCTGATGCACGTAATGATGGTGACAGGTGTGCGCAATGAAAGGCAGCCTGGTGCCCTCGAGCGCCAGAGAGGGAGAGCGTGAGCAGGCATGACATCCCCGTCATTCGCAGGAGAAAGACGGAAGAGGTATCGCGGAAAGAGATCGGGGTGTCTTGTGAGGATCTGCCGACGAGTAGCTAATCTGCCTTTGCCATCCGTACTATTGGCCAACATACAACTGCTGGATAATAAACTTGACGAACTAAAAGCACGTATATCCTACCAACGGGACATTGAAAACGGTAATATCTTATGTTTCACCAAGTCATGGCTGAACGATGGCATGATTAACATACAGCTGGCGGGTTACACACTGTATCAGCAGGATAGGACAGCAGCCTCTGGTAAGACACGGTGGGTGGTCTATGTATATTTGTAAACAACACCTGGTGCACAATATCTAAGGAAGTCTCAAGGTTTTGCTCGCCTGAGGTAGAGTATCTCATGATAAGCTGTAGACCACACTATCTACCTAGAGAGTTTTCATCTGTATTTTTCGTAGCTGTCTACATACCACCACAGAACGAGGCTGGAATTAAGACTGCTCTCAATGAGCTGCATACCGCCATAATCAAACAGGAAAATGCTCATCCAGAGGCTGCACTCCAAGTGGCAGGGAACTTTAATGCAGGGAAACTTAAATGCGTTTTACCTCATCTCTACCAGCATCTTAAATGTGCAACCAGAGGGAAAAAAAATCTGACCATAATTCTATCCTCCCGATTCCTGCTTTCAAGCAAAAATTAAAGCAGGAAGCACCAATGACTCGGTCCATATAAAAAAGCGGTCAGATGAAGCAGATGCTAAGCGACATAACTGTTTTGCTAGCACAGACTGGAATATGTTCCGGGATACTTCCGATGGTATTGAGGATACACCACATCAGTCACTGGCGTCATCAATAAGTGCATTGATGACGTCGTCCCCACAGTGACTTTACGTACATACCCCAACCAGAAGCGATGTATTACAGGCGACATCCGAACTGAGCTAAAGAGTCGGGCAGCCGCTTTCAAGGAGCGGGACCCTAACTCGGAAGCTTATAAGAAATCCTGCTATGCCCTCCGACAAACCATCAAACAGGCAAAGCATCAATACAGGCAAAGCATCAATCAGTCGGATGTGGCAGGGCTTGCAAACTATTACAGACTGCTAAGGGAAGCACAGCCGAGAGCTTCCCAGTGACATGAGCTACCAGACGAGCTAAATTACTTCTATTCTCGCTTTGAGGCAAGTGACACTGAAACATGCATGACAGTATCAGCTGTTCCAGACGACTGTGTGATCACACTCTCCGCAGTCGATGTGAGTAAGACCCTTAAACAGGTCAACATTCACAAGGCCACAGGGCCATACGGATTACCAGGATGTGTACTGCGAGCAAGCACTGACCAACTGGCAAGTGTCTTAACTGACATTTTCAACCTCTCCCTGTCTGAGTCTGTAATACCAACATGTTTCAAGCAGACCACCATTGTCGCTGTGCCCAAGAACATGTAGGTAACCTGCCTAAATGACTACTGTCTTGAAGTGACTATCATTAATGTTATGACGGTTATTATCAAATTAATTAACTATTTCATTATTACGTGAATAAATGAATCATGTAAAAATTAAGTCATTAGCAATCTTGGGGCACTATGGAAAAAATATGTTTAATGAGTTACCGTTTCCCGAATTAACTCAAGAATATATAATTATATATTGTTATCATAACATCCTCCATTAATCATTATTACCTCGTATCAGTCTCATTCTGAACATCGTTGACTTCAAATCTGCACAAACCCTAGTTTAAATGATGATTCAGCAATACACAAATTAGGCTTAATTATTTATTTACTAACTAAATAATCACACAGAATTACAAAACACACACAGTATAGATTATACATTGATTACTAGCATAATGCAATGAAAAGTCCCTAGTGGACTAACCTGATATGACGGCTTGTTACACAAAGAAAGGGGTGAGGAAAGAAATAGCGGGAGAAGGAGAGGCCAAGGAATTCAACTATCGTACATACAGTTGAATGATACACTCATGGGAATGTGAATACTTTGCACATGAACGACCACTCATTTGAAAGTAATTGCAATGTATATGTTTACGCTTGTATGAAACCTTTAATGAGACAGCACATTAGATCTCCATCCAGGAGGGCAAGTCATGATACTACCGACCTGTAGCAGTCACGTCTTTAGCCATGAAGTGCTTTGAAAGGCTGGTCATGGTTCACATCAATACCATTATCCCAGAAACCCTAGACCCACTCCAATTTGCAAACCAACCCAACAGATCCACAGATGATGCAATCTATATTGCACTCCACACTGCCCAATCACAACTGGATAAAAGGAACACCTATGTGAGAATGCTATTCATTGACTAAAGCTCAGCGTTCAACACCATAGTGCCCTTAAAGCTCATCACTAAGCTAAGGATCCTGGGACTAAACATCTCCCTCTGTAACTGGATCCTGGACATCCTGACGGGCTGCCCCCTGGTGGTAAGGGTAGGTAACAACACATCCGCCACGCTGATCCTCAACACGGAGGCCCCTCAGGGGTGCGTGCTCACTCCCCTCCTGTACTCCCTGTTCACTCATGACTGCACGGCGAGGCACAACTCCAACACCATCATTAAGTTTGCCGATGACACAACAGGGGTAGGCCTGATCACCAACAACGACGAGACAGCATATAAGGAGGAGGTCAGAGACCTGGCCGTGTGGTGCCAGGACCACAACCTCTCCCTCAACATGATATAGACGAAGGAGATGATTGTGGACTACAGGAAAAGGAGGACCGAGCACACCCCCATTCTCATCGACGGGGCTGTAGTGGAGCAGGTTGTGAGCTTCAAGTTCCTTGGGATCCACATCACCAACAAACTAACATGGTCCAAAATCACACCAAGACAGTCGTGAAGAGGGCATGACAAAACCTATTCCCCCTCAGGAGACTGAAAAGATTTGGCATGGGTCCACAGATCCTCAAAAGGTTCTACAGCTATACCATCCTGACTGGTTGCATCACTGCCTGGTATGGCAACTGCTTGGCCTCTGACCGCAAGGCACTACAGAGGGTAGTGCGTACGGTCCAGTACATCACTGGGGCCAAGCTTCCTGCCATCCAGGACCTCTATACAAGGCAGTGTCAGAGGAAGGACCTAAAAAATGTCAAAGACTCCAGCCACCCTAGTCATAGACTGTTCTCTCTGTTAATGCACGGCAAGCGGTACCGGAGCGCCAAGACAAGGTCCAAGAGGTTTCTAAACAGCTTCTACCCCCAAGCCATAAGACTCCTGAACATCTAATCAAATGGCTACCCAGACTATTTACATTGCCCCCTCTCTTTTACACTGCTGCTACTCTGTTATTATCTATGCATAAGTCACTTTAATAACTCTACCCACATTACCTCAATTACCTCGACTAACCGGTGCCCCCGCACATTGACTCTGTACCGGTACCCCCTGTATATATTGTTATTATACTGCTGCTCTTTAATTATTTGTTAGTTTCATTTCTTATTTTGGGGGGTATTTTTCTTAAAACTGCATTGTTGGTGAAGGGCTTGTAAGTAAGCATTTCACTGTAAGGTAACACCTGTTGTATTTAGTGCATGTGAGAAATCAAATTTGATTTGATTTGAAAAGTATGTGTACACCTGCTCGTCGAACATCTCATTACAAAATCATGGGCATTAGTATGAAGTTGGTCACCCGTTGGCTGCTATAACAGCCTCCACTCTTCTGGGAAGGCTTTCCACTATATGTTGGAACATTGCTGTGAGGACTTGCTTCAATTCAGCCACAAGAGCATTATTTATTTATTTAACCTTTATTTAACTAGGCATTAGTGAGGTTGGACAGTGATGTTGGGCGATAAGGCCTGGCTTGCAGTCGGCGTTCCAATTCATCCCAAAGGTTTTTGATGGGGTTGAGGTCAGGTCTCTGTAAAGGCCATTCAAGTTCTTCCACACCGATCTCGACAAACCATTTCTGTATGGACCTTGCTTTGGGCACGGGGGCATTGTCATGCTGAAACAGGCAAGGGAAGGACATTCTCCAAAATGTTGCCACAAAGTTGGAAGCACAGAATCGTCTAGAATGTCAATGTATGCTGTTCCATTAAGATTTCCCTTCACTGGAACTATGGGGCCTAGCCTGAACCATGAACAGTCCGAGATCATTATTCCTCCTCCACAGAACTTTACAGTTGGCACTATGCATTGGGGCAGGTAGAGTTCTCCTGGCATCCACCAACCCTAGATTCGTCCGTTGGACTGCCAGATGGTGAAGCATGATTCATCACTCCAGAGAACACATTTCCACTGCTCCAGAGTCCAATGGCGGCGAGCTTCATTCCACTCCAGCTGATGCTTGGCATTGCACATGGTGATCTTAGGCTTTGGTGCGGCTGCTCGACCATGGAAACATATTTCATGAAGCTCTTGTGCAGGCGTTGCTTCCAGAGGACAGACGATTTTTACACTCAGCAGTCCCGTTCTGTGACCTTGTGTGGCCTACCACTTCGCGGCTGAGACGTTTTTGCTAGATGTTCCCACTTTACAATAATAGCACTTACAGTTGACCGGGCAGCTCTAGCAGGGCAGAAATTTAACAAACTGACTTGTTGGACAGGTAGCATCCTATGATGGTGCCACGTTGAAAGTCACTGAGCTCTTCAGTAAGGTCATTCTACTGCCAATGTTTTGTTTATGGTCAGCAACGGGTGTGGCTCAAATAGCTGAATCCACTAATTTTAAGGGGTATCCACATACTTTTGTATATATAGTGTATACTTCTAGCTGAGATGCCACTAGAATTTTAAGACTAATAACCCACCTCTTTCCTATGTCTCCTTTCCCTGTTCACGGTTTAAATTCCAATTATAGAATACGTTTTTTTTTTTTTTTTACATATACATTGAATATCTAAACCAGGCCTGACATTTCAGCTGCTGCTTTTTTCAAGGGATGCTGATGCTGTTTTGATTGCCACCAGATTGCCATCAATAGGAGGATGACAGTGCAGTATAACCCACCTTCGTCTTGTATCCTTGAGATCAACGTGAAAGGCGTGAAGCTCCTAGTCCAGGATGACTACTATGCCTCTGACAGAGTAAGACTTTCACACTAAAATACACACGTTGTACACATACACACACGCACACACCACACCACACAAACAGGACAGGTACACAGACAGAAGGCTCAGATTTCTGCACACACACGTACACAGTCTACACCTGCATTTGCATCGCACGCACGCACGCACGCGCACACGCACACGCGCACACACACACACACACACACTTCTTCAGGCACACCTTCAGCGCATGTTAGAAAGACAGCAGTTTAGTTTGGACCAAAGTACGACTACAAGACATTGTGTCTGGCTTACAAGACTAGATACATGGAGGTTTTTTATCCAAACCTCTGACCAGCAAGATCACACTAGGGGAATATTCCCAGTAAAGAAGGTTGATAACGCTCCAGTGTGGGCACTACAGTGTATTGCAGTCCACACATAATAATCCAGTTGTATTGTATAGAGGAGAGTGAGAATTGAATCTGGCAATAGCGGTGCCCACCTAAACTGAAGTCAAGCTATGTAACCATCAGTGGGTTCTTTGTTGACATTAAGGCTATGATTTGTTTTAATATCTAATCTAATTGGCAAATCATAAAGTTCACTAGCTACAGCTCCTACAGATGATGTGGTGTATGCAGATAGCAAATTCCATGACAAAAGAGAGTTGTTGACATGGAGAGTGGATACTTTTTTACCCCCAACACCTGTTTTTCAGAGCCATAGAATTTGGTCAATGAGGTTTGTACCAAAGAATTATGATGCATTCATATGTAGTGTGTATTTCATTGTGACATCACAGTTGCCAATGTTACTGACCCCCCCCTCAAAAAAAATGCAGTGGAATATCAAGTAGCCTACCCCATGGTCCCAAACGATGCACTTATTTTGAGCCAAAATGAAGAAAGTCAGTCCAAAATTTAAGGACGCAAATCCAGCACTAGTTTATAATATAGATGTGTGTGTGTGTGTGTGTGTCTCTGTCTGTCTGTCTGTCTGTCTGTCTGTCTGTCTGTCTGTCTGTCTGTCTGTCTGTCTGTCTGTCTGTCTGTCTGTCTGTCTGTCTGTCTGTCTATCACAGAGTAACCAGTGCAGCCACTTCTTCCAGTTGAAGAATGTTTCCTTCTGTGGATATCACCCTAAGAACAGCAAGTAAGTATCTGCACCAGGATGAAATTTTGTCAGTCGTGCTCACCGTATTCAAATAAGAAGGAGAGTCGTTATGCAGGCAGTGGAGGAAATGGAGAAAGAGAATCACTCTGGGAACCTTCCATTGTAAAATCTGCATTTTTAAATGTCAAATTATTTTACTCCCGGAACCTGGTTCCCCCTTGGGGTTCACTCCTCTTACCCCTGTATTTTTTTATTTATTTTTTTACCTATGTGTGGTTTGTATGGTTTCCCCTTAGGTACTTTGGCTTCATCACAAAACATCCAGCTGACCAGAGATTTGCCTGTCATGTGTTTGTGTCTGAAGATTCTACTAAACCCCTGGCAGAGTCTGTTGGGTGAGGGTTGAGAACTTTGTTTGTTTCTGTCTTAAAAATTATATATATATCATGTCACTCTTTTGCTCTTTGTCCTTCGCTTTTATATTGTCAGAGAATTCAAGAGGTTCTTAGCCATAGTGGGCCAATTACAACCAACATTGAGCACTGTCTCAACGCCAGGTGATCTCTCGTTAAACCACCAATATGCGCTAAGTTCACCAGAACAGCTGATCTCATTTGCAACCACAATTGGCCATTATATTATCGCTCCCTAAAGCTGATGTCAGTGTATAAAGGGCGATAGCACTTTGGGATTTGGCCCCGTTGATGTGGGTGTTTCTTGGGTTTGTCTTTGTCATTCAATCACAACAAACAAGTGCAGTAATGAGTATATCCAGTAAGCTAGCTTTGAAGTTGAGGACTTCAAAACAAATTGTATTGGTCGCCCACACATATTTGCAATGTTCTCACGGGTGTAGCGAAATGCTTATGTTCCTAGCTCCGACAGAATAGTAATACCTAAAAATACAAAACAATACCAGCAAAACCAAAATAGAAGAAAGACATTTAGAAATATTATAGTGAGCAATGTCGGAGACCAGAATATAATTATATATGTACAGTGCATAGACTTTTTCCACATTTTGTTACGTTACAGCCTTATTCTAAAATGTATTGAAAAAAAAATCCTTATCAATCTACACACTATACCCCATAATGACAAAGCAAAAACAGGTAAAAAAAACAAAAACATAATAATAATATATATATATAAAAATAAAAAAATGTTATCAAATTTACATAAGTATTCAGACTCTTTACTCAGTACTTTGTTGAAGCCCCTTTGGCAACGATTACAGCCTTGAGTCTTCTTGGGTATGACGCTACAAGCTTGACACCTGTATTTCGGGAGTTTCTCCCATTCATCTCTGCAGATGCCCTCAAGCTGTGTCAGGTTGGATGGGGAGAGTCGCTGCATAGCTATTTTCAGGTCTCTCCAGAGATGTTTGATCGGGTTCAAGTCTGGGCTCTGGCTGGGCCACTCAAGGACATTCAGATACATGTCCCGAAGCCACTCCTGCGGCTGTGTGCTTAGGGTTGTTGTGCTGTTGGAAGGTGAACCTTCGCCCCAGTCTGAGGTCCTGTATTTACTGCTGAAAAAACATCCCCACATCCTGATGCTGCCACCACCAAGCTTAACTGTAGAGTTGGTGCCAGGTTTCCTCCAGATGAGACGCTTGGCATTTAGGCCAAAGAGTTCAATCTTGATTTCATCAGACCAGAGAATCTTGTTTCTCATGGTCTGAAAGTCGTTTAGGTGCCTTTTGGCAAACTCCAAGCGGGCTGTCGTGCCTTTTACAGAGGAGTGGCTTCCATCTGGCCACTCTTCCATAAAGGCCTGATTGGTGGAGTGCTGCAGAGATGGTTGTCCTTCTGGAAGGTTCTCCCATCTCCACAGAAGAACTCTGGAGCTCTGTCAAAGTGACCATCAGGTTCTTGTTCACCTCCCTGACCAAGGCCCTTCTCCCACGATTGCTCCTTTTGGCCGGGTCGCCCAGCTCTAGGTAGAGTCCTGGGGGTTCCAAACTTCTTCCATTTAAGATTGGTGAAGGCCACTGTGTTCTTGGCAACCTTCAATGCTGCAGACATTTTTTGGTACACTTCCCCAGATATGTGCCTAAACACAATCCAGTCTCAGAGTTCTATGGACAATTCCCTCGACCTCATGGCTTGGTTGTTGCTCTGACATGCACTGTCAACTGCCTATACCTTATATAGTATAGACAGGTGTGTGCCTTTCAAAATCATGTCCATTCACTTGAATTTACCACAGGTGGACTCAAATCAAGGTGTAGAAACAAGTCTCATAGCAAAGGGTCTGAATACTTATGTAGTGAAGAAGGTGCAACAGGAGGCTGA
The DNA here is from genome assembly GCF_901001165.1 of Salmo trutta. Classification (NCBI taxonomy): domain Eukaryota; kingdom Metazoa; phylum Chordata; class Actinopteri; order Salmoniformes; family Salmonidae; genus Salmo; species Salmo trutta. Next base: position 41,140,342 of record NC_042985.1, on the reverse strand, counting down.
AGAAATTTGGCTTGGCCACTAAGATCCTCACAAACTTCTACAGATGCACCATTAAGAGCATTCTGTCGGGCTATATCACAGTCTGGTACGTTAACTGCACCATCCACAGCCGCAGGGCTCTCCAAAGGGCAGTCAGCCCAACGCATCACTGAGGGCACAATACCTGCCCTCCATGACATCTACAGTAGCCGGTGTCACAGTAGGTCAAGTAGACCATCAAGGACCTCAGCCACCCCAGCCATGGCCTGTTCAACCCACTACCATCTAAAAGGGGACCGAGAGACTGAAAAACACGTTCTATCTCCAGGCCATCAGACTGTTAAAAAGTCACCCCTAGCCAGCCTCTGCCCAGTACCCCACCATCTACACACGATACCCCATAATGACAAAGCGAAAACAGGTTTTTGGAAATTTTAGCAACTGTATTAAAAATAAAAAACTTAAATACCTTATATATACTGTCGGTGTGGGTGGACCATTTCAGGTCCTCAGTGATGTGCGCGCCTTCTGAGAGCCAATGGAAGCCTTAGAAAATGTCACGTTACAGCAGAGATGCTGTATTTTCGATAGAGATGCAACAGAAGGAGAACAAATTGTCAGACAGGGCACTTCCTGTATGGAATCTTCTCAGGTTTTGGCCTGCCATATGAGTTCTGTTACACTCACAGACACCATTCAAACAGTTTTCGAAACTTTAGAGTGTTTTCTATCCAAATCTACTATTAGATGCATATTCTCGTTTCTGGGCAAGAGTAGCAACCAGTTTAAATCGGGTACGTTTTTTATCCGGCCGTGCAAATACTGCCCCCTAGCCCCAACAGGTTAACACGCAGATTCATGTAATCTCCTGTTAGTAGCGTTTTAAGAAATCCAGCGCTAAATTCTGCCTGTTGGTTGCAATTGGTCCAGTACACTCAGTTTATTAGGTACACCACCCCGTTCACGAAAATAGTTTGCTCCGAGACAGTGAGTCACATGGCTTGCTTTATAAAGCAGGCAGACAGGCATTGAGTCATTCAGTTACTGTTCGATTGAATGTTAGAATGGGCAAAACGAGTGACCTAAGCAACTTTGAGAGTGGTATGATCGTCGGTGCCAGGCACGCCGGTTCCAGAATCTCAGAAACAGCGGGCCTCCTGGGCTTTTCACGTACAACAGTGTCTATGGTTTACTGAGAATGGTGTGACAAACATAAAACATCCAGTGAGCGGCAGTGCTGTGGGCGAAAACTGCTCATTGATGAGAGAGGTTGAAGGAGAATGGCAAGAATCGTGCAAGCTGGAGGGCCACAGGCAAATAACGGTGCAGTACAACAGTGGTGTGCAGAACGGCATCTCGGTACGCACAAGTCGTCAGTCCTTGTCACGGATGGCTTATTGCAGCATACAACCATACCACATCCTGTTCCACTCCTAATAGCTAAAAACAAGAAGAAGTGGCGCCAGAGCACACGCGATCGCCAACACTGGACAATTGAGGAGTGGAAAAACATCACCTGGTGCAATGAATCCCGGTTCCTGTTGCATCATGCTGATGGCAGAGTCAGGATTTGGCATAAGCAGCATGAGTCCATGGCCCCCTCCTGCCTGGAATTAACAGTATAGGCTGGTAGCGGTGGTACAATGATGTGTGGAATGTTTTCGTGGCACACGCTAGGTCCTTTGATACCAATTGAGCAACGTTTCCATGCCTCAAAGAATTAAGGCTGTTCTGGAGGCAAAGGGGCCCGACCCGGTACTAGATGGGTGAACCTAATAAACTGTATGTTTCTGTAGAGAGTTGTCATACCTGTCAGGTAAAGAACTGAGTGATTGAATAACCTTTTTTTATTTTTATTTTTTTATTAACTACCCCCGGATCTGTTCTCCCCTCTTGTCTCTTCTACAGGAAAGCCTTCCAGTTGTACTATAAGGAATTTGTAGATTGCTCCTGTCCGACAGAGGATATTTACCTGGAATAGCACCCACCCCGCCTTCCACCACAACCCTGTACATTACAGTGTATCATAACATAATGTTGCATGACAGAGAAAACAATTCTAACAAATGTGAACTAATAAATCTGACAAAAAGATGAAGAAGGAGAGGTACTGGTGTCTACTGTTTGTCCAAAGATTTTAAACAGTATGAAGATTGAACAAGTAATTGATCCAAATATAGTGGAGATGTTGAAGAGTATCCCAAAATATGCAAAATGGAGTCACTGATGAGGAAGTTAATGTGCCACTCAAGCACAATGCTCAGATCATAGTGACCATGGGCCTCATTTATAAACGTTGCGTAGGCGCAAAATAAGGCGTACACCACTTTCTAAGCAAACTTTGGGATTTATAAAAAACAAACTTGACGGGAGAATGTGCGGTCCTCCATGGACACTTTGACACATACGTATGCACATAACCTGGAGAAATGAGAAACTGTGACTCCGATGGCAGAAGAATGAAACTCGAGAAATGCTTTGAAATTGATACCATTGTGTAAAATAAATTGAAATATTACCTCTCACGTATTATATATGAAGAGTTCCCTCGAGTACACACAAAAGAAACCACACAAAAAACATGATGTAGGATAATAAATACAAATGGAGATATCCGTTTTTGCAAAATAACCCCTCAAATATGTTGTACAGTTTAATCGGGAATCATATTTAATTGGATCTGTAATTATTAAACAATACTTGAATGTTATGAAATGTATTCTCATAAATAATAAGGTGAACAGTAGGACAAATTACGTTTAAACTGCTGACGTTTTCAATGCCTCAGTCGGGCAGATACCAGTGCACAGTTTCATATATTGTTATCACATGTTCGTTGCACAGAACTGTCAATGTGATAATGGCCCTGTCATTGTCAGTTACAATCAGGGTATTTACCACACCTAAAAGGTGTTACACAATTATGTGGCTTTGACAATCAAATGGGTGGGTATAAAAAGGCATGCAATTACAATGCTTAATGACTCACAATGGCTGCTTTGGCACTGTTGGAAGATTTGACGAATGGAAGAATTCTGAGAGAGCGAATTTTCAGAGACCAGACAGATTTACTGGCAAATGATGAAGAGTGGCTTATTAGCTGGTTCCGATTACCGAGAGCTGTTCTCTTGGATCTCTGTGCTATAGTGGGCCCAGCTTTACAGAGAAGGACCCGCAGAAACTAAGCCGTGCCTGTCCCACATCAACTCCTTGGCAACCTCGTTAATAGCGTCGATGGTGTCTCTTCACGTTTGCAGGACTGCATCTGTGAGGACATGGCCACTGGAGGGTTGTGATGCACGAGGTACAGTGGAGACGCTGGGGCTGGGCGTACTCAGCTCCTGCTCAGCTGCAGCTCCTCAGACTCCACAGGAACACACAGCGACTAAAAACAATTGAAAATGTCACAATTGTTTGTGTAAATAAATGTTTAAACACAACTTGAATACATTTGGTTTACTCTTTTCAAACGAGGGAATACTAATTACATACCTGGATCATCCGGTGCGTCTTGCATGTCCGTGTCCCCCGCCACCACTACTCCACTCAGGAGGGATTCCCCTATAATACTGGCAAGTCGATCATCAAGGAGCAAAGGGATAGGGATTGGCCTCCACTTTTATGTCTGACCACTTCTTTTTTATTTCTGAGAAAGTCCGACCTTCTGAGCCAGCAGCATTCACAGCGTCCGCCCTATGCTGCCATTCGAATGCCTTTTTGGCATTTGTAATGCCCACACTGTGTCCACCAAACAATATATTTTTTCTTGCTTCAACCTCCCCTACAAGAACTTCAATTTCACACTGGATGAAATTTCTTTTTTTAGCCTTTCTGTCGGGATTTGCCGTCATTATCGTCATGCAGTCAGTATGGATGAATATTAATTAGGAATGTTTCACTGACTATTTATAGGCAACTATGGGCGTTAAACGCTCGCTCACATATGCCAAATTTTGAGTTGATTGTGATTTATAAAGGGAAACGGGCGTGGGACGTGCGTGCGCATTGTGTTATAGATCTGAATATTTTTGTGCATAAGCACCTTCTGTGTTTGTCCGTACGCCAGCTTTTGACGTGAATCCTCCGCACAGTTTTATAAATGAGGCCCTTGGACTGGAGTATGCTAAGACTAATCTTTGTGGATTTAGAGCTTGAATCCCAGGTAGAACACTGGGCTTTGTGGACTTGGAGCTTGAATCCCAGGTAGAACACTGGCATTTGTGGATTTGATAAACCGAAGAAAGACCAGTAGTCGCTAAGGTAACAGCAAACGGAGGTCAGGGAAAATAAATCAATAATTGAAGGAACCTGCCATAAAGATCTTATTAAATTACTAGTATTTGAGTATTCTAATCCCTAATCCTATGGAATCTCGAATGTTGGTGTGATACATTGTGTGAGGAAAACAGTGATTCTCCATGAGCTAATGGTGCAGTGTGTTTGGAGAGGGTGATAAGGCCTCACTGAAGAGTCCTGTGGTCTAAGGTAACTAACGATCTAGGATCAGATTATCCTACCCCATCCTTTACAATTAAGGGGATGACAAATGATCTGCCAAATTATCAGTTGCTCACACTGTTACTTATTTCCCATGTGTTTGTTCCCCCTAAACCAAAAACAAGTAAGCATTAGGGTCACACTGTTGACCAGGAATAGTGTCTTTAACATGCTGCAAAGCCTTTGGTGTTCTCTCTGGTACACTGTCAGAACCCTCAAATATATTCACATTAAAGAATCAAGAGCAAACTTTTAAAACAGAGGTTCCTACCAATAAAATCGCTCACACTGTTTTCTGTTCGAAAATGCTTCCGTTTGTTTGTGCTGAACATGACCCTAGTTATTCTTTGATTTGTGGGAAGACTGATTCTTGTTAAATCATTAAGGGTACACTCCTTAATTGAATTACAATATTGTAATTCTATTACCAGAAACAAAGAGATGGACTACAGAGTTTCCAGTCAACCGCTTTGGCTTGCTTTTAAGGTAGTTTTAGTCTTGTAATATGCAGGAAGGGTCACTATGGACATAGTTCTTCTCATGCTCAGTTTCAACATGAAATGAGAGTTCATATTGAGAGTTCAGATGGGGTTGCCATTCAGATAACTGGGTATAAGATAAGGATGCTTACTCAAGCTGTTACCCTGGTAACATAAAAGGGAATTACCTCTGACCCTCACAAAAAGGACATGAAAGGTGAAGTGTGTAGGAAATGCATGATGGGAGATGTAGTTTTAAAGGTAGTGCCTGACGAGGAATTACAAGGCAGGGGGAGACTGGTATCTTTTACAAGTAGTGCCTCTATGAAGGATCATTGATGTAACTGCTATGTCATTTAGATTTACCACAATGTGTGTTGACAGGAGAGGTTGAAAAAAGGCTGTTTTTGTGGAGGAGATATCATGAGTGTGTTGAGATGGTAAGAAAATAATAAACAATGGCCTGGTCTGAAATCAACCAATTGCTCCTACCCATTTGGTGCTTGTAGATTCTGATGGAACTAGAGGTGTTTGTTATACCTTAACTTCACTGGAAGGCTAGGTGGAGCCATCCCCCTACTGCCTACACCTTTCCAGTCTTCAGATTTGCCATCACAGAAGGGGTAGGAATTAGGGGAAAGGGCAAATAATTGTATTGTGTGGCTTTCTGACACAGTGATTTCTAATGTGGCTGACACAGAATCACATTCTAACAAGAACTTGTAACACAATGTATTGTTTATAAGAACTGTAATTAACTGAACATTTAAAACATTGTGAGAAGGAATGCTTGTCAAATGGGTGTCTCTAACTTATGAAAGCATGGGATATGAAACTACATTCATTCTACCACCTGTCATGCGATATGAAACCACATTCATTCTATCACCTGTCAAGCATCTTCCTATGAATAGTGACATGTATTTCCAAGTCACAAGTTTACATTTTATCTTCATCATTCCTATTTTTCTTCTGAACCAAGAAACAAAGGCCAAAATTCAGATCAGATCCGCCTTAAACCATGATAAATGACAATTGCATAGCATATCATTGTTTTTGTTTTTCGTGTTGTGTGTTGTAATCTACACCTTGATTAGGCTGATATAAATCCGTATTATTTTATATAGCCTAGACTTTCACATTTGGAACTTCTAACACAGGTGGGACTGGTGTGACTTCGTGACAATGACCTCAAGAGCAGCCATTCACCATTTGACAGCTCCAACGCAGAACACCTGCAACATCGCCTAAACAAAAACAATTATATGCAATGCAGTCTGTCGGTTATTGCGGGTTAAGGCGAATCTGATTGAATCATGCCTGATTTTGCGACATTCTCCGAGACTACTTATATTTTCAGTCCCCAAACAGTCATTCTGGCCACTATGAGGAAACCAAGTAAAGGTTATAAAGAGTGTACAGATATGCCATATATACATAAATATATTGTAATTACAAATGTTACACTGTACCAATTCTTACTGTAGTAATTTAAATTATTTTTATTTATTTATTTTTAAGTGTGAATTGTATTATTTATTTAAAATGTTTAATGCAGCATCTGTGGTGTCTTGTCATTATTATAACAGTCCTCAACTGTGCTCTACTCTATAGCCTTAGCTTACCAATTACCCCAAACATACCCCAAAATACTAGCGACAACCAAAAACAGCTACCCCAAAGGGGGTCTGTTCATAATAAAGTGTTACTCTACCTTCTTAACAGCACAATCAACAAGGAAGGTGCTACAGGCCCTAGTTTTGTCGCACCTGGACGACTGTTCAGTCATGTGGTCAGAACAGGGCAGCACGGCTTGCCCTTGGATGTACACATAGAGCAAACATTAATAATATGCATGTCAATCTCTGCTGGCTCATAGTGGAGGAGAGATTGACTTCATTACTACTTGTAATTGTGAGAGGTATTGACATGTTGAACGCACCGAGCTGTCTGTTTGAACTACTCGGACACCCATGCACACCCAGCTCGGACACCCATGCATACCCCACAAGACATGTCACCAGAGGTCTCTTCACAGTCCCCAAGTCCAGAACAGACTATTGGAGGTGCACTGTACTACATAGAGCTATGACTACATGGAACTCTATTCCACATCAAGTAACTGATGAAAGCAGTAAAATTAGATTTCAAAAATACACCTTATGGAACAGTGGAGACTGTGAAACAACACAAACATAGGCACAGGCACATGCATACACACACATGATAACATACGCACTATACACACAAACACATGGATTTTGTGTTGTAGATATGTGGTAGTGGATTAGGGGCCTGAGAAATATGTTGTGAATGTATTGTAATGTTTTTTTTAATTGAAAAACTAACTGCCTTAATTTTGCTGGACCCCAGGAAGAGTAGCTGCTGCCTTGGCATCCATAATAAATACAAATAGGTAAAACTTAGCACTGTTCTGTGGCACTATAGCCATAGGGCATTTCAGAAATAATTTTCAGTTTGCACAGCTGGAATAGAAAACTAAATGCCTTAATTTTGCTGGACCCCAGGAAGAGTAGCTGCTGCCTTGGCATCCATAATAAATACAAATAGGTAAAACTTAGCACTGTTCTGTGGCACTATAGCCATAGGGCATTTCAGAAATAATTTTCGTGGGCTGGTGTTTTGATTAATTAATAAGTTGGAGGTGTAGCAATGTCTTGGTGACTCACTGGCCAATCAACGAGCTTCATGGCATAAAGAGGGACTGTAATGGCTGATTTCGACTCGGTTTTCCGCCTCCTCATGAAAGGTATATATTTTTATTTAAACTGCGAACAATATACACTCACCGCCATATGTATTTGGACAGTGAAGCTACATTTTTTTATTTGTCTCTATACTCCAGAATATAAGATTTGAGAGCAAATGTTTTATTTGAGGGTATTTTCATACATACGTTTTATCATTCAGAAATGAAAGCACTTTATATATGGTATCTAGTCCCCCCTATTTCAAAAAGTCATAAGTGATAAATTCACTTATAGTGTATTACAGTAGTCAAAAATGTAGTATTTGGTCCAATATTCCTTGCACTCAATGACTACACCAAGCTTTTGACTACAAACTTATTGGATGCATTTGCAGTTTGTTTTGGTTGTGTTTTTTGTTATTTATGTTTCTGAACACTTCTGTGAATGCATCCAATAATGCATCCAATAAGTTAATGTGAATGCTACCATTATTATGGACAATCATGAATGAATAGTGCATAATGATGAGTAAGAAAGTTACAAAGATCATATACCCCAAAATGCTAACCCCCCTGCTATTGGTAATGGTGAAAGGTTAGCCTGTTTTGTTGTAGCCTTTGTAAAATTCTCACTCATTATTATCAATGATGAGTGAGAAGGCTGTACCTCATGAGTACCGTAGGGATACATTTTAGGGCCACACTTATTCCTTATACATCGAGTGCACAAACATTAGGAACACCTTCCTAACATTGAGTTGCACCCCCTTTTGCCCTCAGACGAGCCTCAATTCGTAGGGGCATGGACTCTAGAAGGTGTCGAAAGCATTCCACAGGGATGTTGACTCCAATGCTTCCCACAGTTTTGTCAAGTTGGCTTGCTGTCCTTTGGGTGGTGGACCATTCTTGATACACACAGGAAACTGTTGAGCGTTAAAAACTCAGCAGCATTGCAGTTCTTGACACACATACACCGTTCAAAGGCAGTTAAATATTTTGTCTTGCCCATTCACCCTCTGAATGGCAGACATACAGACATTTTTAACCTGCCTCCACCCCTTCATCTACACTGATTGAAGTGGATTTAACGGGTGACATCAATAAGGGACCATACTTTTCACCAGAGTGAGGTGAGCGACTTTTCCAAATCCAGCAGGGTGCCAAACTGCTGCGAAGTACGCCCTCACCTTTCGGACTGTGCCAGCCTCCAGTGGCTGGAATGAGCCGGCGCTCCGCATTCTATTCCTCAGTGGATTGCGCAAGTAGGTACAGATGGAGTTGACATGTCGAGATGACAACGTATCCTTGGACGCTCACGATGGCCAGTCGTCTTGATAACCTTCGGGAGTGCCGGTGTCCACCTCGCCACTCGCCTCCCTCCTTTGGCTGTCCTGAGGCAGAGCCTGAACCCATGGAGTTAGGGGCCGCACACCTCTACGCGGCAGAGCAGCATCACCGGGGACAGTCCCTATTGCGGCCAGGAGAGGCACCAGCTTCAGCAGTATCTGGTGTGTCCCAACCCGGGGTCCACTAGAGCAGAGGGGTGGCCCAATGACCTCCCATCTCCCAGGGTAGGTGTGAGTATTCCATTATTGTTTTCCGCCAAACCCTTTCTGGTTCCCATTTCACTGGCTGTTGTCCCTCAAGTGTTGTCTTTACAGCTCTAGTGGACTCCGGTGCCTCTGGGAACTTCATCGACAAGGCCCTCGCCGCCTCCCTGAACTTCATACCTGCTCTATTCTCCTTTTCCTGTCCAAGCCATGGACACACAACCATTGGGATCCGATACAATTTCACACATCAGAGCACCACTCACCCTCACGGTGGGACCTATGCACCAGGAAAGGCTTCCCTTCACCACCACACCCGTACACAAAGTCATCCTTGACCTCCCGTTGCTCCAACTTCATAACCCCACCCTCTCCTGGTCGAGGATGAGAATCACCACCTGGGCACCAGGATGCCGGAGCACCTGCTTTCCCGCACCCTGTGGTTCCATGTTGGTGGAGGGTCCTGTGAGTGCACTCCAGCCTATCAATTTGTCCTCCCGAATCATTGGCCCTGTGTGTTGGACGTAGATGTGGACATCCACCAGGCTCTGGAGAGGGAACCCACTCCTGCTATCTGCCCTCCAGAGCGCATCTACATCCCCACGGGGTGAGAGATTGACTGTTGACCTGGACACAAACATCCCTCGCCGCTGGGCACCCAGCTATCACCTGCACCATCCAATCTCTCTCTGATAAATACTGGTGGCCCACCTTGGCGCAGGACGTTGCCCACTATGTCAACTCACGCACCGTGTGTATCTAATCCAAATCTCCCCAGCACGCTCTGGCAGGGAAACTCCTTCCCCTTCCCATGCCTCAGTGGCCTTGGTCACATCTGTCCACAGACTTTGTAACTAATCTCCCCCTTTCTGATGGCTTTGTCACTATTATGGTTGTTGTTGACAGATTCTCTAAATCCTGCCATTTATCCCTCTCTCTGGTCTACCTACCACTCTCCAAGTTGCTGAGGCACTATTCCAGCAAGTCTTCCGGCACTATGGCCTTCCAGAGGACATCATTTCCGATCGTGGTCCCCAATTCACGTTGCGGGTCTGGAGCGCCTTGGAGAAGCTGGGGACCATGGTCAGCCTCACATCCGGGTACTGCCCTCAGTCCAATGGGCAGGTGGAAAAGACCAACCAGGAGCTGTTGAGGACCGGCAGGGGGAGTGGGCCCGGTTCCTTCCCTGGGGAAGGAGAACTCACTTTGTCACTCCTCCACTGGGCTGACTCCCTTGGGAGTCCTCGGATATCTGCCGGCCCTGGCGCCGTAGATTCCGAGTCAGACCGAGGCCCCTGCAGTGGACGAGTGGTTCCGATACGCAGAGGAGGTGTGGAACACTGCCCACGTGAGGCTCCAGCGCGCTGTCCACCGCCAGAAGGATCAGGCGGACCGCCACCGCAGTGAGGCTCCTGTGTTCCACACTGGTGATTGTGTCTGGCTCTCCACCAGGAACCTCCGGCTCCGCCTATCCTGCCAGAAGCTGAGCCCTCGGTTTGCTGGGCCCTTCAAGGTCCTATGGAGGGTTAATGAGGTAACTTTACAACTCCCCCGTCGACAACTCCCCATCAACTACCGGATCTCACCCTCTTTTCATGTTTCCTTCCTCAGGCTGGTGGTTCCTGGTCCCCTTGCTGATGCCATCCCCCGCGACACCCATCCTCCTCCACCCCTGGACCTCGAAGAGTCCCCTGCCTATGCCGTCAGGTCCCTACTGGACTCCCGACGTTGTGGGGGTCGGCTTCAGTACCTGGTGGACTGAGAGGGGTACGGCCCAGAGGAACGCTGTTGGGTTCTGGTGGCCGACATCCTGGACCACAAAATTGTCTGGGATTTCCATCTCTGCCGTCCGGACTGGCCCACTCCTCGCCCTCGGGGCCGTCCTCCTGGCCGGCATCGTCCTGCGGCTGGAGCCGCACATCGGGGGGTACTGTCACGTGTACTCCCTTTCACTCTCTCCAGCACTCAACATCCCCGATCTACTAACCACCGGTCCTGGCAACCCACATTACGCACACCTGGCAGCCATCATTACACACACCTGTTCCCCATTGTTATGCACATCTGGACTTCATCATTACCTTGATTACTTCCACTTTATTTAGCCCTCAGTAGCCTCAGTCTTCAGGCAGTATTGGTTTTGTTCACAATCAGTACGCTTCTGATTTATTTATCTGCTACTTCTCATTATGAAATTCACCTTCTGCACCTGCTTCCTGACTCTTAGCGTATACAATACATCAGCTGTGTGTCAGGGAATGCTGATGTGTGGATCACGTGTAGTAATTACTTCCAAGTTACGAACCAGAGCATGAGAGACACTGCACACTGCATATATTCTGCATGTCACTGTTTCTAATCATTTGAATTAATGGTTCACCCCTGACATTTTTGTACCTTATTCAATGTTTGGAATCACGCGACCAGCATGTTGTTGAAATGTTATGCTAAAAATGAGTGGGGAAGTCCAAGATTCTGAAACCATAACCACCCTATTGTAAACACAGGTTGTCATGAATCTTGCCCTGGAGGCAGCTCAGCAGAGTGGTCACTAGCTGGTACAGCCACAAAGTACTTAAATCAGATTTTAAACACAACCCTAACCTTAACCACACTGCTAATGTAACAGTGTAGGTTCCGTCCCTCTCTTCGCCCCAACCCAGGCTCGAACCAGGGACCCTTGCACACATCAACAACTGACACCCACGAAGCATCATTACCCATCGCGGCACAAAAGCCGCGGCCTTTGCAACGCAAGGGGAAACCCTACTTCAAGTCTCAGAGCGAGTGACGTCACTGATTGAAACGCTATCAGCGCGCACCACCGCTAACTATCTAGCCATTTCACATCGGTTACACTAACCCTAGCAAAATGTGACTTTCCAGCTGGCCCATCTAGTGGAAATTGCTCAGTTCTGCCTCAATGGTAAGATTCATGACAATAAATGTCAACATACATTGTAAACACATCAACAGGGGCTGGTGTGTGTAGCCTGACAACTCACACAAAATTATTCTGCTGCTCTGTCGTTCGCTTCAAATTTTACTCTGAGATTGCCATCATTGAAGTTGTTTGTGGTGATGAGGGGCACGAGGGGAGCGGTACAAAACAAAGTCATCATTGATTGGATCATCTCTAACCATTCAGAGTATCAAAGCCAATGACACATTTTTAAACCGCCGCTTTACCCACGTGTGTTCTGGCTCAGGCCCAACCCATCAGTTTATGGACCAATCAGATGGCCACGAATGTGTTCGCAATCGGTGATGGGTCGAGGATGAACTATGATCAACTCATTGCAGAGAAGAAACTAACGTCCATGGGCATGGTGTAGCGTATCCCCGGAGCAAGGAGTCTGGTTAGCCAGGCAACAATGTGTGTGCTTGTTTGCAGACTTTTTTTTCAGCTTTGGCAGTGCTACTGACCATGGTGGTGGTGCTTGGCTTGCACACGCAAATTCAGCACGCAACATTCTATAGTCAAATTTTGATATTTTATGCCTCAAATTAAAAACCTATTTGACGTGTATCTTTTGACACGTAAAGACATGTATGGCCTTCATAACCATGGCAACTAGTCCATATCAACTTTACCAGATCATTCATGGTTCTTGATCGCAATCGATGCACATTCTAAATGGCCTGAAGTTGTTTCCATCGGAAAAGACAATCCCTATTCTGAGGACTATCTTCTCCAGAGCAGGATTCCTAAGCAAATTATTAGCAATAACAGATGACAGTACACAAGTGAGGCATTCCGGACGTTCATCATCCAGCCACAAATGGCTTGGCAGAAAGATTTGTACAAACCTTAAAAAGGGCAATCAAAACAATGGCCAAAGATGTGTCATGACGTGCCCTGGGGGAAGGATCATAGCTCCCCCCTCTCTCTCCACAGTTTTATGACTTTACGACAGATCATAAATACTTGGTAGAAACTGCCATGCAATATTGAGAGAGTCGTAGAGACAAAGCACCTCTCTTGGCCAAACTCCTAATCTCCACAATGGAAGAATTAAACAATATTTCTACTTTTGAGAATGTGGGAATGGTCCATGGACAGTTAGGGGAGAGTTATGACGAGTGCATTTCATTTGGTGATCTCATGAAGGACAGGAAACACACATAACTGTATCTCTTAAAGTGTACATTTCCCAGCTGTCAGGTTTACATCTAAATATTGTGAAACATATGTGATTAAACATGAAACTATTTGTGAAAAGGTGTAATGTGATGTTAACCTTCTAAATGAGAGTATGGGTTTTTCGTATAAAGTTAACCACGCCCACGTCATGGAACTGCCGTTTTCTACTGAAATGTATAAAAACCACTCCTGATGGAATTCACACCAGACCACGCAAACCCCGGTGTAAGCTAAGGTTGCAAATGGTTGAATTTCTAAGACTAGAAAACATGCAGCTGACGCGACACGTTGACATAGTTGGCACTGAAACTCAAATGACAAGACCATACCACGTGGAGCTTTGGCTACATGGCTGGAAATGGTTAAACTCTGACACTATCAATCACTACAGAATAAGAGCAAATCTTAGATGTATAATTACTAGTCTGCAGCTAGAAATTACGTAAGTCTAGAACGAGAATACCGACAACCGCCGAAGTATCTATTCTATGAGAACATTTCCGAATGGTACTCTGTAGTATCCATTCTAACCTAACCACCAACAACCACTAAAGACATTGTGACTTCTGGGAAAATTAACCAGAGGCTCTGATGAACCCTACAGGACCATCGAGGATTTCATGTGCAAAGGATTAGCATTTCAATGAATATAATTATAGACTGTGTGTAGTGAATCCATTTTGTCTTTCCCGCTCTTTCTCAGTCCCCACCCCTTTCCTTTGACTACCAAGCCGTCATATCGGCTTAGCCTACTATGGACTTTTCTATTATTGTTAGTAACCAATATCTACTGTTTGTTTGTGATGTATTTTTGTGATTATTTGGTTAGTTAGTAAATAAATAACATTTACGTCATTTAGCAGACGCTCTTATCCAGAGCGACTTACAAATTGGTGCATTCACCTTATGATATCCAGTGGAACAACCACTTTACAATAGTACATCTATATATTTTTGGGGGGGAGGGTGGGGGGGGAATTAACAATAATAATTAAGCCAATTTGTATATTGCTGATTCATTATGGAAACTAGGGTTCGTGCAGATAACCAAGAATTTTATGACGTTCAGATGAGACTGATAGAAGGTAAAGATAATTAGTGACTGATTGATGACTGAAATGTAAGAGATTTTTAGACCTCTAAGAGTTAATTCGGAAGACGGAACTCCTTAAATAAACTTCTCCGTGGTTATTAATTAGTTATTGTTGCATGATTTAATTCAATCACGTAAGCTATTAAACATGAGATAATCGATTTGATAAAATAGCATGTCATCACATTAATGATAGTCACAGAGAGGACAGATGACATACCACTATACAAGAGAAGTTTGACATTATCCTCTTTGTGTACCAAAACGCAATAAAGGCAACAATGAACCAAACATAAGCGTTCATGAACAGGAACCTGAGATCACACATGGACCTGATGAAACCAGATGTTTGGAGTGAAATAATAAACAAACCGTTGAAATACATGAATCACAAAGCAACCTTAAGGTTTTAGTGTGGGACAAGATATTTTTGCACGAGACTACCAAGCTAACAAGTGGCAACCAGGAAAGATCGTCACGAGAACAGGCCCTCATACGTAAACAGTCAAGGTTGGAGACAACACATGAAGACGTCATGTAGATCAAATTCTGGAATACCTACCACAGGACATCGACACTGCTCCAAAAGTGCAGACAGTGGATCCACCATACAGACGTCACGTTCGAGTGATGCACGTGAATCCCGTACCAAATAGTTGTAGCAGAAACGTTAACTCTAAAGTCGGGACGTTGATAAGCTCAACGGTGACAGTGATGACTATGAAAACAAGCTAGACTGATGGCTATAGCATTGGTGAACACGTTTATTATTCGTCTGGCTTTGTCTAGCTTTATTTGTGATATTTTACCTTGCCACGCGGGCTTTGAGTAGGGCCAGTGTGTCTACGTATGTGGATAACTCAACACTATACATGTCAGCTACTACTGAAATGACTGCAAAACTATATAGAGCTGCAGTTAGTTTCAGAATGGATGGCAAGGAATAAATTAGTCCTAAATATTTCAAAAACTAAAAGCATTGTATTTGGGACAAATCATTCACTAAACCCTAAACGTCAACTAAATCTTGTAATTGTCACGTTTGTTGTAAGAAACTGACCAAGGCGCAGCGTGTGTTGAGTTCCACATATTTATTTAAAGTGAAACTTCTTCAACAAAACAAATAACAAGCAACAAAATGTGACTATGTGGTGCAACAAGCACAAAACCAAACAATATCCCACAAACACAGGTGGGAAAAATGGCTACCTAAATATTATCCCCAATTAGAGGCAACGATTACCAGCTGCCTCTAATTGGGAACCATACAAAGCACCAACATAGAAATATTGAACTAGAACACCCCCTAGTCACGCCCTGACTTACTACACCATAGAGAACCAAGGGCTCTCTATGGTCAGGGCATGACAGTAATGAATAATGTACCCCCCCAAAGGTGCGGACTCCGGCCGCAAACCCTGAAACCAATTGGAAAGGGTAGGGTGGCTGACTAGTGTCGGTGGCGGCTCCGGTGCGGGTCGCCTCCCCCGCCCCGACCCCGGATCTGGCCATGGCGCCGGGCTGAACACCGTGCGTCAGGCGACGGCAGTGTTATCAGCAGCACCTCTCTTGTTTACTAAAGATATGTGTTAACTTGTGGCCTTATTCTGTTCAGATTAAATATTCTTTCTTACTTTTTCATCGGCGCAGAGGAAGGCCTTGGAGCGGTACTGGTTGCCGTGCCTGGACTTGGCACCGGCGCAGAGGAGGGCTCCGGCCATGGAGCTGGGTTGGCTGCCGTGCCTAGACTGGGCACTGGCGCAGAGGAAGGCTCCGGCCATGGAGCGGGACTGGACGCCGTGCCTGGACTCTCCGGACCGTTGACCGTCACTGGAAGCTCCGGGCCATTGACCGTCGCTGGAAGCTCCGGACCGTGAACCGTCGCTGGAAGCTCCGGACCGTGAACCGTTGCTGGAAGCTCCGTTGGAAGCTCCGGACCGTGATCCGTCGTTGGAAGCTCCGGACCGTGAACCGTCTCTGGAAGCTCCGGACCGTGAACCGTCTCTGGAAGCTCCGGACCGTGAACCGTCTCTGGAAGCTCCGGACCGTGAACCGTCTCTGGAAGCTCCGGACCGTGAACCGTCTCTGGAAGCTCCGGACCGTGAACCGTCGCTGGAAGCTCCGGACCGTGAACCGTCTCTGGAAG
This sequence comes from Salmo trutta, assembly GCF_901001165.1. Classification (NCBI taxonomy): domain Eukaryota; kingdom Metazoa; phylum Chordata; class Actinopteri; order Salmoniformes; family Salmonidae; genus Salmo; species Salmo trutta. The sequence continues at coordinate 41,123,744 of NC_042985.1, read as the reverse complement.
TGCTGGACTGTGAACTGTCCCTGGAAGCTCTGGACTGTAAACCATCGCTGGAGGTTCCGGGCTGTAGAGGCGCACCAGAGTCTAGTGCGTGGAGCCGGCACAGGACGTACCAGGCTGGGGAGGCGCACTGGAGGCCTGGTGCGTGGAGCCGGCACAGGACTGGTGACACGCACTTCAGGGCGAGTGTGGGGAGCAGGCACAGGACGTACCGGACTGGGGAGGCGCACTGGAGGCCTGATGCGTGGAGCCGGCACAGGTGGCACCGGACTGGTGACACGCACTTCAGGGCAAGTGCGGGGAGCAGGCACAGGACGTACCGGACTGGGGAGGCGCACTGGAGGCCTGATGTTTGGATCCGGCACAGGTGTCACCGGACTGGTGACACGCACTTCTGGGAGGATGCGGGGAGCTGGCACAGAACGTACCGGACTGGTGAGACGCACTGGAGGCCTGATGTGTGGATCCGGCACAGGTGTCACCGGACTGGTGACACGCACTTCCGGGAGGATGCGGGGAGCTGGCACAGAACGTACCGGACTGGGGAGGTGCACTGGAGGCCAGATGCGTGGAGCCGGGACAGACTTCACCAGACTGCTGACAGGGTCTTCAGGTCAAATGTTGAGCAGAACACACTTGACCAACATCTCTCTCATCTCTCTCTCTCCCAACTTCTCCATCGCCTCCTTGACGGTCTCTGGCTCTTCAGGGTGTCTACGGGGAGCTGGCACAGATGACCCGCTCTTCCACTCTCCGCTGCTCCGCAGACCGCCCCCCCCCCCAAAAGAATCTTGGGATTTCTGTGGCCACGGTTCCCAGCATCATTGCTGTCCTTCCTGAGGTCTCTGTGACTCCCGCCAAGGAAGGGTCTCGCATGCACTCATGACTTCCTCCAATGTCCAAAACTCCTTTACCTCGTGAACACGCTGCTTGGTTCTCTTTTGGTGGGATATTCTGTCACGTTTGTTGTAAGAGACGGACCAAGGCGCAGCGTGTGTTGAGTTCCACATATTTATTTAAAGTGAAACTTCTTCAACAACACAGATAACAAGCAACAAAATGTGACTACATGGGGCAACAAGCACAAAACCAAACAATATCCCACAAACACAGGTGGGAAAAATGGCTACCTAAATATGATCCCCAATTAGAGGCAACGATTACCAGCTGCCTCTAATTGGGAACCATAGAAAACACCAACATAGAAATATTGAACTAGAACACCCCCTAGTCACGTCCTGACCTACTACACCATAGAGAACCAAGGGCTCTCTATGGTCAGGGCATGACAGCAATGAATAATGTGGAAATGTAGCATTGTCAAAACATTTCGATAAAATCAAATAAAATGGAATTTGTCACATGCGCTGAATACTGACAGTGAAATGCTTACTTACAAACCCTAAACCAACAATGCAGTTCAGAAAAATATCAACAATGCAGTTCAGAAAAATACCAACAAACCAAAAAAAGAATGATAATGAAATTAAAGTAACAAATGATTAAAGAGCAGCAGTAAAATAACAATAACGAGGCCATATACAGGGGCTACCGGTACAGAGTCAATGTGCAGGGGCACCGGTTACTTGAGGTAAATAAGTGTGGTCAGGTGCTCAGAACAGGGCAGCCAGCTCGCCCTTGGATGTACACAGAGAGCAAACAATAATATGCATGTCAATCTCTCCTGGCTCAAAGTGGAGGAGGCATTGACTTGTATTTGTGAGAGGTATTGAAATCTTGAATGCACCTAGCTGTTTGGTGCACTACTGGCACAGAGCTCGGACACTCATGCATACCCCACAAGACCAGAGGTCTCTTCAGAGTTCCCAAGTTCAGAGCAGACTATGGGAGGAGCACAGTACTACATAGTGACATAACTACATGGAACTCTATTCCACATCAAGTAACTCATGCTAGCGGTAAAATTAGATTTAAAACCAGATAAAAATACACCTTATGGAACAGTGGGGACTGTGAAGCAACGCAAACATAGACACATGCATACAAACACACGATAACATACACACTATACACACATGGATTTTGTGTTATAAAAATGTGGTAGTAGAGAAGAGGCCTGAGGGCACACACTTAACACGTTGTGAAATCTGTTAGAAATGTATTGTAATGTTTTTAAAATGTATAACTGCCTTAATTTTGCTGGACCCCAGGAAGAGTAGCTGCTGCCTTGGCAGTAGCTAATGGGGATCCATAATTAATACAAATAAATGTATTTAATAAAGATCTACATCATCCATTGTCGATGTAGCACCTTGTTGTTCACGTACTGATAACTATTGTAATAGGTAGAGTTTAAGTGGCAATACAGTGCTCTTGTGATTTGTACTTCTTAAAACATATACAGTACCAGTCAAAAGTTTGGACACCTACTCATTCAAGGGTATTTCTTTATTTTTACGATCAGCTGGCTGGTTATACGCTGTATCGGCAGGATAGAACAACGGAGGCGGACTATGTATTTTTGTAAATAATAGCTGGTGCACGATATAAAAGGAAGTTTCTAGGTTTTGCTCGCCTGAGGTAGAGTATCTCATGATAAGCTGTAGACCACACTATCTACCAAGAGAGTTTTCATCTGTATTTTTCATAGCTGTCTACATGCTGGCACTAAGACTGCACTCAATGAGCTGTATTCCGCCATAAGCAAAAAGGAAAACGCTCATCCAGAGGCGGCGCTCTTAGTGCGCCGGGGACTTTAATGCAGCATGTTAAATGTGCAACCAGAGGGAAAACAATTCTGGACCACCTTTACTCCACACACAGAGACGCATACAAAGCTTTCCCTCGCCCTCCATTTGGCAAATCTGACTATAACTCTATCCTCCTTATTCCTGCTTACAAGCAAAAATTAAAGCAGGAAGCACCAGTGACTCGATCAATAAAAAAGTGGTCAGATGAAGCAGATGCTAAGCTACAGGACTGTTTTGCTAGCACAGACTGGAATATGTTCCGGGATTCCTCCGATGGCATTGAGAAGTACACCACATTAGTAACTGGCTTCATCAATAAGTGCATCGATGACATTGTCCCCACAGTGACTGTACGTACATACCCCAACCAGAAGTGACGGATTACAGTCAACATCTGCACTGAGCTAAAGGCTAGAGCTGCCGATTTCAAGGAAAGAGACTCTATCCCGGAAGCTTATAAGAAATCCGGCTATGACCTCCGACGATCCATCAAACAGGCAAAACGTCAATAAAAGACTAAGATCGAATCATACTACACCGGCTCTGACGCTCGTCAGATGTGGCAGGGCTTGCAAATCATTACAGACTACAAAGGAAGCACAGCCGAGAGCAGCCCAGTGACACGAGCCTACCAGATGAGGTAAACTACTTCTATGCTCACTTCGAGGCAAATAACACTGAAACATGCATGAGAGCACCAGCTGTTCCTGAAGACTGTGTGATCACGCTCTCCGCAGCAGATGTGAGTTAGACATTTAAACAGGTCAACATTCACAAGGCCGCAGGGCCAGATGGATTACCAGGATGTGTACTCCGAGCATGCACCAACCAACTGGCAAGTGGCTTCACTAACAATTTCAACCTCTCCCTATCCGAGTCTGTAATACCAACATGTTTTAAGTAGACTACCATAGGCCCTGTGCCCACGAACACGAAGGTAACATGCCTAAATGTCTGTAGCCATGAAGTGCTTTGAAAGGCAGGTCATGGCTCACATAAACACAACTATCCCAGAAACCCTAGACCCACTCCAATTTGCATACAGCCCTAACAGATCCACAGGTGATGCAATCTCTATTGCACTCCACACTGCCCTTTCCCACCTGGATAAAAGGAACACCTATGTGAGAATGCTATTAATTGAGTACAGCTCAGCGTTCAACACCATAGTGCCCTCAAAGCCAATCAATAAGCTATGGCTCCTGGGACAGAACACCTCCCTCTGCAACTGGATCCTGGACTCCTGATGGGCCGCCCCCAGGTGGTAAGGGTAAGTAACAACACATCCCCCACGCTGATCCTCAACACAGGGGCCCCTCAGGGTGCATGCTCAGTCCCCTCCTGTACTCCCTGTTCACTCATGACTGCATGGCCAGGCACGACTCCAACACCATCATTCATTTTGCTGATGACGCAACAGTGGAGGAGGAGGTCATAGGGAGGAGGTCAGAGAACTGACCGTGTGGTGCCAGTTCAACAACCTCTCCCTCAACGTGATCAAGACAAAGGAGATTATTGTGGACTACAGGAAAAAGAGGACCGAGCGCGCCCCCATTCTCAGTGGAGCAGGTTGAGAGCTTCAAGTTCCTTGTTGTCCACATCACCAACAAACTAGAATGGTCCAAGCACACCAAGACAGTCGTGAAGTGGGCATGACAAAACCCATTCCCCCTCAGGAGACTGAAAATATTTGTCATGGGTCGTCAGATCCTCAAAAGCTTCTACAGCTGCACCATCGAGAGCATCCTGACTGGTTGCATCACTGCCTGATATGGCAACTGCTCAGCCTCCGACTGCAAGGCACTACAGAGGGTTGTGCGTAAGGCCTAGTACATCACTGGGGCCAAGCTTCCTGCCATCCAGGACCTCTATACCAGGCAGTGTCAGAGGAAGGCCCTAAAAGACTCCAACCACCCTAGGCATAGATTGTTCTCTCTGCTACCAAACGGCAAGCTATTCCGGAGCGCCAAGTCTAGGTCCAAAAAGCTTCTAAACAGCTTCTACCTCCAAGCCATAAGACTCCTGAACAACTAATCAAATGGATACGCAGACTATTTGCATTGCCCCCCCCCCCCTTTTTACACCGCTGCTACTCACTGTTGTTATCATCTATGCATAGTCACTTTATTAACTCAACCTACATGTACATATTACCTCAATTACTTCGACTAACCGGTGCTGTACCAGTACCCCTTGTATATCGTCTTGCTATTGTTATTTTACTGCTGCTCTTTAATGATGTGTTACTTTATATTTCTTATTCCTATTTTTAACTTTTTTTTATTAAACTGCATTGTTGGTTAGGGGCTTGTAAGTAAGCATTTCACTGTAAGTTCTACACCTGTTGTATTTGGCGCATGTGAATAATACAATTTGATTTGATTTTATTTGATATCGCCGGTGTCAGTAAACGTCAGCAAAAAAGGCGGAATGAAATTGTTGCCAAGTGCACAGTTACAGTCACCAATGATTGTATATCTGGATAACATGAAAACAGTTTAACCAGCTCTTCTAGGACGAGTCAAATGGTCAGAGTTTGGATGGCTTAAGCTTAAGATGATTCTTATGGCATTGCACACGGTCAGTGTGAACCAGAGTGACTTGACACAATGGACCAAGCAAGCTGCATACAAAACGGAAATGACACAGGACGTCGTATTTAATGAAAGGGGTTGCAGTCTGCCGTGAAGTATTCATCCATGTATATGGGTAAGAGTCTAGCTACAGATATTATATGTTTCTAATTTTGTCATATAGTTATTTTCATTGCAAGTTAAAGCTTACTGTTAGCTAGCTAACTGATGTTAGATGGCTGGCTCGCTAGCAAACATTACGTTTATGATCTGTGTGTAGTAATGTTATCTCAGAATCCCATTTCTCCAGATAAACCCTCCTCCTCACAGCTGCCCATGTCCCTTAAAGTTGATGATGTGATTGTTACTGACAAGAAGCACATAGCTGAGCATTTTAATTACCACTTCATTAAGTCAGGATTCCTATGTGACTCAGCCATGCCTGCTTGACTGTCCAACATTTCCTCATCTCCCACCCCTTCTAATGTGATTAGCCCCGATGCTCCTCCCTCTTTTTCCCCTGCCCCGCTACAAAGTCTCTCCCTGCAGGCGGTCACTGAGTCCGAGGTGCTAAAGGAGCTCCTTAAACCTGACACCAAAAAACCATCTGGGTCAGATGGTTTAGACCCTTTCTTCTTTAAGGTTGCTGCCCCTATAATCGCCAAGCCTATCTCTGACCTTTTTAACATGTCTCTTTTCTCTGGGGAGGTTCCCATTGCTTGGAAGGTAGCCATGGGTCGCCCTTTATTTAAAGGGGGTGATCAAGCTGATCCTAACGGTTATAGACCAATTTCTATTTTGCCCTGTTTATCAAAAGTGTTGGAAAAACTTGTCAACAATCAACTGACTGGCTATAGTATTCTCGCTGGTATGCAATCTGGTTTCCGCTCAGGTTATGGATGTGTCACTGCAAACTTAAAGGTCATCAATGATTTCACCATTGCCCTTGATTCTAAGCAATGTTGCGTTGCTATTTTTATTGACTTGGCCAAAGCTTTTAATATGGTAGACCATTCCATTCTTGTGGGCCGGCAAAGGAGTACTGGTGTCTCTGAGGGGACTTTGGCCTGGTTTGCTAATTACCTCTCTCAAAGAGTGCAGTGTATGTCAGAACATTTGCTGCCTCAGCCACTGCTAGTCACCAAGGGTGTACCCCAAGGCTCAATCCTAGGCCCCATAATCTTCTCAGTTTACATCAACACATTACTCAGGCAATAGGAAGCGCTCTCACCCATTATATGCAGATGATACAGCCTTATTCTCAGCTGGCCCCTCCCTGGATTTTGTGTTAAACTCTCTACAACAAATTGTCCAACAAGCTTTCTCTGCCCTTAACCTTGTTCTGAACACCTCCAAAACAAAGGTAATGTGGTGTGGTAAGAAGAATGCCCCTCTCCCCACAGGTGTGATTACTACCTCTAAGGGTTTAGAAGTTGAGGTAGTCACCTCATACAAGTACTCGGGAGTATGGCTAGATGGTACGCTGTCCTTCTCTCAGCACATATCAAAGGTGTAGGCTAAAGTTAAATGTAGACTTGGTTTCCTCTATTGTAAATCGCTCCTCTTTCACCCCAGCTGCCAAACTAACCCTGATTCAGACGACCATCCTACCCATGCTAGATTACGGAGACATAATCTATAGATCGGCGGGTAAGGGTGCTCTCGAGCGGCTAGATGTTCTTTACCATTCGGCCATCAGTTTTGCCACCAATGCTCCTTATAGGACACATCACTGCACTGGTTGATGTTTATTTATAAAACCCTCTTAGGCCTCACTCCCCCCTATCTGAGATATCTACTGCAGTCTCTCTCTTGTCGTGATGTGTGTTTTGTCCTATATTTTTGTTACATACATTTTTATTTTTAATCCCAGCCCCCATTCCCGCAGGAGGCCTTTGGTAGGCTGTCACTGTAAATAAGAATTTGTTCTTAACTGACTTGTCTAGTTAAATAAAATGTTAAATAAAATAAAAATAGCTATGACAATCAGTTTGCATTGCTAGTACTCTATGGATTGGGATTATGGTTCATTGTTTAGCTATCTAGCTATCTAACTAGCTACATATCTAAACAAAAGACCCCTAGTTAAAGCTGACTGTTAGCTAGCTTGCTGACGTTAAATAGCTGACTTGCTAGCTAACATTACGTTTATGATCTGTGTAGTAATGTTATGTCAGAATGCCATTTCGCATTGGTAGTTATAACCTAACTTTAGCTAGCTAACTAGCTAATATTGAACCTATTTAGTTAACTTTAGCTAGCTATGACAATCGGTTTGTACTGCTAGTACTCTATGGATTAGGATTATTGTTCATTGTTTAGCTAGCATGACTAAACAAAAGACTCCAGTTCGCCAGATGATTACATGACCCATCAAGTTAGCCAGGTGTGTCTGACAGTGATTACGGCCATCTATTGTATAATAATGCCAAAATATTTGTATCTGGAATTTGTCTTTCAGCATCAGTAGAACACGCCTGCCTCTCCTCCACAAGTCATACAAGGAGAATGGTCTAATGCCTCCGAGGTCTGTCCCAAGCAAGCAAAGGTTACACCTGAAGCATGAGGACTTTCATCGAGTTGTGAACTTCATCAACAACTATGCAGAGGATAATGCAATAGTATTACCAGGACGCCACTCAGGACACAAACAATTTGGTGGAAATCGGCTGCCATCCCATGTGACAAAAGCAGCAGTATGGTGTCTCTACAAGGAATCGATGACAACAGTTGGTATGTAAAGCATAAACAACACGTTTTGATTACTTAATTGACCTACAACATGATTGGCACTACTTTTATCGATCTCACATTATTTCTGTATTTTCCAGAGGTACGTGTAGTCGGGCTGTTATCATTTTAACTTCCAGTTTCCAAGATTATGTTTCTGTATGCAGTGCTGCTGCTCTGCACATTTGTACGTAAGTGGAACTTAATGATGCATTTAAAAATTATATTATGATTTAAGGTACATTTTCTTTTCATTTACTTATCTTAATGTTATTTTATTGTTTGCAGGTGCACTATCCATCTGACCCCACGCAGCCAGGTCCCATCTACTTTTTAAGTCCTCGCAACTGCAGTGGCCAAAACAAGAGCAAGTTTGTGCTCTGGTATTGTGCCTCACGGACCATGCACAAGCTCCACCACAGTCTGGACCTTCACATCCTGATCACAGGCCACACCAAGTTTGCCCCTGACTGGTGCTTCGGCCTCATCAAGCAGCGCTTCAGAAAGACCAGAGTGAACACTTTGTCTGAGATTGCTGGTGTTGTGAAGGACAACACTGTGACGGGGTCAACATTCCACAGTTGGTTGGACTGGAGGATGGTATGGTGCTAGTGAAAAGCGATGGCTGGCAACAACACCTGACTCCGTACCTCAGGCTGCTGCCACAGTTGAAGCAGTTCCAGCACTTCAGGTGAATATCATTTTCATTGCATTGTATGAGGTTATTCTTCTTATCTAAACTTGGGAGTTGAATTGATGTTGTGCAAGGTTGTAATGTCTTCTAAAACGTTTTTGTTATTTCCTGTTTTACAGCTTTGATGATCTGGAGCCCGGTGTTGTTGTCGCCAAGGAGCGTGCGGACTCAACGCTGACATCCTTCCTCCCTTAGATGGTCTGCCTGTACAAGCACCACCTGGACTGGACACAGCTAGACAAATCTATGTTTTTGAGAAGATCAGGGAGTTTAACGATGAAGAGGCTATGGACATCACATGCCCTGCACCAAAGTAAAGGGCAGGACAGAAACAGGCTCTCCGAATATAGATTCCCTTGTTCATGCTTGGTTCAGACAGACTGGTCATCAGCACTATCTGCAATGCCTCCCTCCTAACACACATGCCATACATTGCTACTACTATTTTTTTTATCCTGCTGCTCAACCACTTTACCCCTGATTGTATGCATATTACTACCTCATCTATCCCTGATATTGTTATTAATATTGTTCTTGTACATAGTGTATATTATTTGACTTATATTGAAACTATCCATTTCTGATATTGCTACTTTGCAAGTAACCATTTGGCTGTACCATTTACACCTTCTGTAGAGACCCATCCACTTTGCAAGATGTTATTTTATTTTTACCGTTTTTTTACCAGGTAAGTTGACTGAGAACACATTCTCACTTACATCAACGACCTGGGGAATAGTTACAGGGGAGAGGAGGGGGATGAATGAGCCAATTGTAAGCTGGGGATGATGGCCAGATTGGGAATTTAGCCAGGACACCGGGGTTAACACCCCTACTCTTACAATAAGTGCCATGGGCTCTTTAATGACCTCAGAGAGTCAGGACACCCGTTTAACGTCCCGTCTGAAAGACGGCACCCTACACAGCACAGTGTCCCCAATCACTGCCCTGGGCATTGGGATATGTTTTTGACCAGAGGAAAGAGTGCCTCCTACTGGCCCTCCAACACCACTTCCAGCAGCATCTGGTCTCCCATCCAGGGACTGACCAGGACCAACCCTGCTTAGCTTCAGAAGCAAGCCAGTAGTGGGATGATGTGGCTGGGGGTTATGGCGTTTCTTTCACATGACCCATCAATTTAGTGTGTCTGGGTAAACGTCATCTAACATTTATAAAAAATGTACCTGGACACTTTCAGTTTACCTGGAATTGTTCCTTATTGTAGGCTATTACTTTTACCACTTTTAGTCTTAATCTTTACTACACAACTAACTGTTGAGCAAATGACCTCAAATGTGAATCCTTAAAAAAGAGATGGGTGGGGCTGGCTTAAGAGGGTGTGAACAATGATTAATGGAGGTAAACAAAGGAGACATCTCCAGTAGCTACCAAAAATATTTAAAGGCCATTTTCTCAAAAGTGAGTACAAGTTTATCAACTATCAAAGCAGAATTACTTTCCCATTGTTTCTCAAAAACGCAGTGTATGACATACCATTTTGTAGCTCTGAGTCTCTACTTTAATCCAATGTAAAAAACAAACGTTCAAATTTTGCTACATAAGACCGATTTGAGCCAGTTAGTCACATATATTTAATATTTGAGATTCTTCAAAGTAGCCACCTTTTGCCTTCATGACAGCTTTGCACACTCTTGGCATTTTCTCAACTAGCTTCATGAGGTAATCGCCAAGTATCAGACATCTCAAGATCAACTGTTCAGAGACAGCGTGAATCAGGCCTTTATGGTCGAATTGCTGCAAAGAAACCATTACTAAAGGACACCAATAAGAAGAAAAGACTTGCTTGGGCCAAGAAACATGCGCAATGGAAATATGTCCTTTGGTCTAATGAGTCCAAATTTTAGATTTTTGGTTCCAACCGCCATGTCTTTGTGAGACGTAGAGTAGGGGAACGGATGATCTCTGCATGTGTGGTTCCCACCGTGAAGCATGGAGGAGGTGTGATGGTGCTTTGCTGGTGACACCGTTTGTGATTTATTTAGAATTCAAGGCACACTTAACCAGCATGGCTAACACAGCATTCTGCTGCAATACGTCATCCCATCTGGTTTGCACTTGGTGGGACTATAATTTGTTTTTCAAAAGGACAATGACCCAACACACTTCCAGGCTGTGTAAATGCTATTTGACCAAGAAGGAGAATGATGGAGTGCTGCATCAGATGACCTGGTTCTTCACAATCACCCGACCTCAACCCAATTGAGATGGTTTGGGATGAGTTGGACCGCAGAGTGAAAGAAAAGCAGTCAACAAGTGCTCAGCATATGTGGGAACTCATTCAAGACTTGGAAAAGCATTCCAGGTGAAGCTGGTTGAGAGAATTCCAAGAGTGTGCAAAGCTGTCATCAAGGCAACGGGTGACTAACTTGAAGAATCTTAAATATAAAATATATTTTGATTTGTTTAACACTTCTTTGGTTACTACATGATTCCATATGTGCTACTTCATAGTTTTGATATCTTCACTATTATTCTACCATGTAGAAAATAGTAAAAATAAAGAGAAATGCTTGAATTAGTAGGTGTGTCCAAACTTTTGACTGGTACTGTAAGTATTCAGACCCTTTACTCAGTACTTTGTTGACGCACCTTTGGCAGCGATTAAAGCCTTGCCGTCTTGGGTATGACACTGCAAGCTTGGCACCCCTGTATTTGGGGAGTTTCTCACTTTCAAGCCGTCAGGTTGGATGGGGAGTATTGCTGCACAGCTTTTTTCAGATCTCTCCAGAGATGTTCGGGTTCAAGTCCAGGCTCTGGCTGGGCCACTCAAGGATGTTCAGATACTTGTCCCGAAACGACTCCTGCGTTGTCCTGTTGGAATGTGAACCTTCGCCCCAGTCTGAGGTCCTGAGTGCTCTGGAGCAGGTTTTCATCAAGAGCTCTCTGTAATTTGCTCTTTTCATCTTTCCCTCGATCCTGACTAGTCTCCCAGTCACTGCCACTGAAAAACATCCACACAGCATGATGCTGCCACCACCATGCTTCACTGAAGAGATGGTGTTGGACAGGTTTCTTCCAGACTTGATATTGACACTTGATATTCAGGCCAAAGAGATCAATCTTGGATTCATCAGACCAGAGAATCTTGGTGGTTCCAAACTTCTTTCATTTTAGAATTTGGGGACTTTAAATGCTGCAGGCATTTTTTGGTACCCTTCCCCAGATCTGTGCCTCGAGATCTACGGAGAATTCCTTTGACCTCATTACTTGGTTTTTGCTCTGACGTGCACTGTCAACTTTGGGACATTATATAGACAGGTGTGTGCCTTTCCAAATCATGTCCAATCAATTGATTTTAACACAGGTTGACTCCAATTAAGTTGTAGAAACATCTCAAGGATGATCAATGGAAACAGGATGTACCTGAGCTCAAGTCTCAAAGCAAAGGGTCAGAATACTTATGCAAACAAGTATTTCTAATAAGGTATTTTCTTGTTGCTTTGTCATTATGGGGTATTGCTTGTAGATTGAGGAGGAAAAGCTATAATACATTTTTGAATAAGGCTGTAATGTAACAAAATGTGGAAAAAGTGAAGGTGTCTGAATAATTTACGAATGCACTGTATTTTTTTCTCCTTTCTCTTGTTATATTATGACTATATTCCCATTAATATTAATTTACAGTTGAAGTCGAAAGTTTACATACACCTTAGCCAAATACATCTAAACTCAGTTTTTCACAATTCCTGACATTTAATCCTAGTAAAAATTCCGTCTTAGGTCAGTTAGGATCACCACTTTATTTTAAGAATGTGAAATGTCAGAATAATAGTAGAGATATTTATTTCAGCTTTTATTTATTTCATCACATTCCCAGTGGGTCAGAAGTTTACATACACTCAATTAGTATTTGGTAGCATTGCCTTTAAATTGTCTAACTTTGGTCAAACGTTCCGGGTAGCCTTCCACAAAATTTCCCACAATAAGTTGGGTGAATTTTGGCCCATTCCTCGTTACAGAGCTGGTGTAACTGAGTCAGGTTTGTAAGGCCTACTTGTTTCCACACGCTTTTTCAGCTCTGCCCACAATTGTTCTATGGGATTGAGGTCAGGATTTTGTGAAGGCCACTCCAATACCTTGACTTTGTTGTCCTCACGCCATTTTGCCACAACTTTGGAAGTATGCTTGGGGTCATTGTCCATTTGGAAGATACATTTGCAACCAAGCTTTAACTTCCTGACTGATGTCTTGAGATGTTGCTTCAACACATCCACATAATTTTCCTCCCTCATGATGTCATCTATTTTGTGAAGTGCACCAGTCCCTCCTGCAGCAAAGCACCCCCACAACATGATGCTGCCACCCCCATCCTTCACGGTTGGTATGGTGTTCTTCGGCATGCCTTTTTCCTCCAAACATAACGATGTTCATTACGGCCAAACAGTTCTATTTTTGTTTCATCAGACCAGAGGACATTTCTCCAAAAAGTACGATCTTTGTTCCCATGTGCAGTTGCAAACCATAGTCTGGCTTTTTTATGAGGGTATTGGAGCAGTGGCTTCTTCCTAGCTGAGCGGCCTTTCAGGTTATGTCGATATAGGACTCGTTTTACTGTGAATATAGATACTTTTGTACCTGTTTCCTCCAGCATGTTCACAAGGTCCTTTGCTGTTGTTCTGGGATTGATTTGCACATTTCGCACCAAAATACGTTCATCTTTAGGAGACAGAACACGTCTCCTTCCTGAGCGTTATGACGGCTGCGTGGTCCCATGGTGTTTATACTTGTGTATTATTGCTTGATACAGATGAACGTGGTAACTTCAGGCGTTTGGAAATTGCTCCCAAGGATGAACCAGACTTGTGGAGGTCTAAAAAAATTTTTGGAGGTCTTTGCTGATTTCTTTAGATTTTCCCATGTTGTCAAGCAGAGGCACTGAGTTTGAAGGTAAGCCTTGAAATACATCCACAGGTACACCTCCAATTGACTCAAATTATTTTAATTAGCTTACCAGAAGCTTTCCAAGCTGTTTAAAGGCACAGTCAACTTAGTGTATGTAAACCTCTGACCCACTGGAATTGTGATAGTGAATTATAAGTTAAATAATCTGTCTGTAAACAATTGTTGGAAAAATGACTTGTGTCATGCACGAAGTAGATGTCTTAACCGACTTGCCAAAACTATAGTTTAACAAGAAATTTGTGGAGTGGTTGAAAAACGAGTTTTAATGACTCCAACCTAAGTGTATGTAAATTTCCGACATCAACTGTATGTAATGGCCTTTACATGTGTAATTTTTGTCTTTCTAATAAAAATTATTATTAATTTGTGAAGCACATTTCACACGCTCAATGCACATGTGAAGGTTGTTGGTGCTTGCTTCGGTTTACAAATCATTTGACCGCCGTAATTTGATTATTCCCTTTAATTTATGAAAAGCTGAAACTGCCTTTTATTATTTATGATTTATTTCTGAAATTTTTGCTTAATTAAATTGATTTATATTATAATGTTTCTGTTCCCCCCAAAAGCGAAAATGCATTTTACAGTAGCCTGTGTATTGCCTACCTAAAACATCCATGAATACATTTCAAGTCCTTCAAAATAGAAACTACATATCCTAATGTTAGAAAGTATAATATAAACTAGATATAGGCTACTATGGGTGGGGTAGGGTAAATAATTACCACCAAATAGGCCTAAAACACTGTCAATTAATAATCATATCAATGGATGGAATCAGTGAATGAATGGCTGCAGCAACCATTACATGGTCTGGCAAGCTGCATAACAGATGAGGCCTAATAGAGGCAAAACACCAATTAAGTCGTTCAAACAAGATATGCTTTTTTTCTTTTTATCCTTGGGTTTCAGGGCTTCTGTAAGATCTGCAGAGAAGAAGATCCATTGCTTCAAACTTGTAAGACAACAAGAAAAGTGTGTCACATTTCAATTAAAATGCAAATGCAGTTTATATTAAAAGATAGCAAAGGGGTAATTCACTACATCACACAACACAGCTTGTTAGTACTGCAGGAAATTCATTTAGTCTTTTTCATATTTACACATTAAGTGACAACCAAACAAAGAAATCATAAATATCTCTTTTAGTTAACTTTACAACAGTTATATGTGACCATTATTAAATAACTGGCAGCAACCCTATAATTTACAATGTTTGGAAACACAGTGGTTAAATAATCCAGCAAAACAAAAATGTTCTTCTCCAGTGAGTAATATTAATACAAGTAAAAACAATAATGAAATCCCTTTGTACAAAATACTCTCTATACAACAAAATCAACACAATATATTTGACAATTTTTCTGCTTAAAATGCATGGTAAAACCTGTACAGCTTAGAAACCTTCGCTGAGTGGGTGGGATTCTCTGTGTTAGCGTAGTTAATGATTGAAGCATTGGTCAGATTGATGCGTCTGTGATCCAACCATCAGAGACCTCAGGTAAAATAGCTGCCAAGACCTTCTCTCATTGGCATCAGTGCTGTGGAATTCCTGTCTAGCAGCAAATCAGCATGTTGCTGAACTTGAAATTACTTCAAGATACATGGTTTTGAGAACTCAAACTGATATCTGTCCAGAGAAATGCTCTATTTCCCACCCTCTGCATTTCCATGACAGATTGTATAGTACAAAACAATGTTAATCTAAGGGCTAAATTCAATCCGTAATGCTGAAGATCCGCACTACAGCGCGATTGAAATGTAAAGGCAATGTTCCCAAGGTCGCGGAGACTGCATTCACGGTAAACGCTGCATATGTAATATATATTGTTTTTATTTGAATAATATGGATGGTTCCGTAAGTTACCAGTGGTATATTCTTTGTCTAAGGTAACACCTCCGTGATTTATGGTTCATGGTAACCTCATATACTGTACGGTCCATTCGAAAAGTATTCAGCCCTTGAATTTTTCCACATTTTGATGTTACAGCCTTACTCTAAAATAGATTCAATAATGTTTTCCCTAAACACAATACCCAACAATGACAACACTAAAACAGTTTGACATTTTTGCAAATGTATCAAAAAAATTTTTTAATCACATTTACATAAGTATTCAGACCCTTTACTCAGTACATCGTCGAAGCGCTTTTGGCAGTGATTACAACCTTGAGTCTTCTTGTGTATGACGCTACAAGCTTGGCACACCTGTATTTGGGTAGTTTCTCCTATTCTTCTCTGCAGATCCTCTCAAGCTCTGTCAGGTTGGATGGGGAGCGTTGCTGCACAGCTATTTTCAGGTCTCTCCAGAGATGTTCGATCAGGCTCAAGTCCGGGCTCTGGCTGGGCCACTCAAGGACATTGCGACTTGTTCCAAAGCCACTCCTGCGTTGTCCTGTTGGAAGGTGAACCTTTCCCTCGATCCAGTCTAGTATCCCAGTCCCTGCCACTGAAAAACATCCCCACAGCATGATGCTGCCACCACCTTGCTTCACCATAAGGATGGTGCCAGGTTTCCTCCAGACGTGAAGCTTGGCATTCAGGCCAAAGAGTACAATCTTGGTTTCATCAGACCAGAGAATCTTATTTCTCATGGTCTGAGAGTCTTCACGCGCCTTTTGGCAAACTCCAAGAGGGCTGTCATGTGCCTTTTACTGAGAAGTGGCTTCCCCCTGGCCACTCTACCATAAAGGCCTGATTGGAGGAGTGCGATAGAGATGGTTGTCCTTGTGGAAGGTTCTCCAATCTCCACAGAGGAACTCTGGAGCTCTGTCAGTGACCATTGTGTTCTTGTTCACCTCCCTAACCAAGGCCCTTCTCCCCCAATTGCTCAGTTTGGCCGGGCGGCCAGCTCTGGGACGAGTCTTGGTGGTTACAAACGTATTCTATTGAAGAACGATGGAGGCCACTGTGTTCTTTGGAACCTTCTTCAGATCTGTGCCTCGACACAATCCTGTGTCTGAGCTCTATGGACAATTCCTACGACCTCATGGCTTGGTTTTTGCTCTGACATGTACTGTCAACTGTGGGACATTATAAAGACAGGTGTGTGCCTTTCCAAATCATGTCCAATCAATTGAATTTACCACAGGTGGACTCCAATCAAGTTGTACATCTCAAGGATGATAAATAGAAATAGGATGCACCTGAGCTCAATTTTGAGTCTTTTTGCAAAGGGTCTAAATACTTATGTAAATAAGGCATCTGTTTTACATTTTGTATAAAATGTGCAAACATTTCTAAAAAACTGTTTTCTCTTTGTCATTATGGGGTATTGTGTGGAGGTTGATGAGGGAGAAAACATATTTAACCAATTTCAGAATAAGGCTGAAAAGTAACAATGTGGAAAAGTCAATGACTCTGAATACTTTCCGAATGCACTGTATGCACACTGTATATTTCACAGAGGGCAACCTTGTCAAATGACATAATACACTGAAGCTTATTCTATAGTCTAGAACAGTGGACACTAAGTGTACAGTGCTTTAGAGGTTCAGAGATGACAGATATCTGCCTTAATCAGAACAGCTAAAAGAATGCCAAGCACATTTTACAAACTCCAAGAAATATAAAACTGAGGAAAGAAAAAAATGAAAAAATGTTTGGCACTTATACTTCATCGAGAATGCTATTCCCCGAGGACCAGAAATGGTTTACTTGCAGTTAACTTTAGACTTGTAAAATGAATGGATTTCAACGATTGTTAATGCAGTTTCCAGTACCAGTCTAAAGTACCAGTTTCCAGTACCAGTCTAAAGTACCAGTTTCCAGTACCAGTCTAGAGTACCCATTTCCAGTACCAATCTAGAGTACCAGTTTCCAGGACCTGTCTAGAGTACCAGTTAAGAGAGACCAGATAGATAAGTCCATGGTTGGTTTAAGAAGAGGAGGTATACAATGTGAAACATGTTTGAAACAGATAGTCCCATTGCTGAGCTCTCCCATAGGTAACTGTCTGTCTGTCCGTCCTTTACGTGGCACATAGCCCATAAAATGTTATTCTAGTGTAAATGTAGATGTAGCGAAGCTCCACCCTTTGGCACATAAATATAGAGGTTTGAATGACTGGGTCATACTGTAATACAGATCTACACAACACTTTAAAATCAGCAAAAAACAACTCAAAGAACAAAAAGTTCATAAATAGAGTTCATAAGGACATGGTATATGATGAGTGGCATTATAGAGAGAGCGAGCAGTTTGTTACATAGTCTCCTGCGGGAGTATATCGTTTTTAGCTTTGTCAAAAAGTTCACAAAAAAATGCAATGTTATACACAACTAAGCGGCCCTCACCTTGAGGGGTTGCATTCTTTAAAAAGGCTCCAGATGTCATTTCTTTCTCTCTGTCATTTCTTTTCTCAAAGTGTATTTTTTTTGCTTTCTTTTTCCAGCATGCTTGTAAATTGTAATTCAGTCTGTTGCCTGAAGTGGGTAGCAGTGAGTCAGTCTGTGGTTGTGAGAGGGTGGTGGTAAGAGTGCGGATGTGTGTGTGTAGGACGAAGTCCAGCGGGCCAAGGAGATGCCAGATTTGTATGCATGCATAAATGTGTGTGTGTAGCATGAAGTATGTATGTGGCTGTATTTATATGTGGCTGTGTTTATATGTACCACCTATCTGTGTGAGTGTCAGTTTGTGTATGACTCACTGTGGCCTGAAGCATAAGTACGTATCGTTTACTGTATGTATGTGTATACTGTATACAGGTGTGTGTGTGTGTGTGTGTGTGTGTGTGTGTGTGTGTGTATATAAGGGTGTGTAGTTGAAGGGATCAGGAGGACTAAGGGTAAAGAGTAGGAGTAGGGAGGCAGTGAAGCAAGAGGCCTCCCTTACACCTCACTCTCGGTGGAGGGTTTGCGTGCGGGGGTCCAGCCGGTGTCGGGCAGGCTGTGTTGGGGATGGCGTTGGGGTGTGACGGTGACGGGGGTCAGCGTGCTTATGGACGAACACTCCGACGTCTCCTCTTGGAGCAACTGCTCTGTCTCGCCGTCGTCCAGCGAGGCACTGCTGGCCTGCAGGGACACAGTGTCTGTGCGCATGCATGTGTGCAGACCACCCCGCGACGGCTTCAGCTGCTTCAGGTCCTCCCAGTACAGCTCCTCGCTGGAGAGGAGACACACTCCTTCCACGATGCGGATCTTTTCCTTGGTGTAGCCACTGTCCCCGCCCCCCTGAGGAATGAGAAAGAAGACACAGTAGAAGGGTTAGCTGTGTTAGCCTAGCGCACGATGTAGACATCAACCATAATCACAGATCTAGGGTCAGATGTTCATATCCCTAAAAGCATCTGAGGGGATGAAGAATATCTGACCCTGCATAAGTAGTTAGTGGAAAACTAATCCTGTATCAGTGGTTAGACAGCAGCCATTTTGGAATAACTCACCAGAAAACAACTACAAACACTCCAGAGCAGGATGTTATTGTAAAACTCTACCCATGCACAGTAGTAGTTTGCTTTTCAGTGAGATGTCCTCTGGTCTTTCAGTTAGTTTTGTCATCAGTGCTTATGTGTTGAGTGGGCAAGCTATGGAATCTCAAATGTGTCATCTGTTTACTGCATTTATGGAGAAACAATTTATTAGATTTTTTGTGACTGGATGCTAAACAATATACTGAAACTGCTCCAGGTAATCAAAAGGTTAGAGTTGGGCTCAGGACTACATATAATAACAGTCAATTCCCCCAAAATAAGACTGTGTAAAATGACAGACATAAAGTGAAAGGGTTTGTCAAACAAAGAGCATACTTTCAATCCCTCATTATTTGATATTATTAGGTCCATCCACAGCCATAGATAAAGTGCATTCAAAAAGTATTCACACCCCTCAACTTTTTCCACATTTTGTGTTATAAGGTGGGATTAAAATAGATTAAATTGTAATTTTTTTGTCAACGACCTACACAAAATATATGTATTATTTGCACATTATTTATTTTTTAATTTTTCAAACTGTCAAGTTGGTTGCTGATCATTGCTAGTCTTGCCATAGATTTTCAAGACTATTTAAGTCAAAACTGTAACTAGGCCACTCAGGAACATTCAATGTTGTCTTGGTAAGCAACTCCAGTGTACAGTGGCTTGCGAAAGTATTCACCCCCTTGGCATTTTTCCTATTTTGTTGCCTTACAACCTGAAATTAAAATAGCTTTTGGGGGGTTTGTATCATTTGATTTACACAACATGTCTACCGCTTTGAAGATGCAATTTTTATTATTATTGTGAAACAAACGAGAAATAAGACAAAAAAACGGAAAACTTGAGTGTGCATAACTATTTCTTCGCCAAGACCAGCCAAGACCTCAGGAAAAAAAATTGACCTCCACAAGTCTGGTTCATCCAGTTCATCGACGCGGTTAGGAGGGAGCTTAAAGGGCCAAATTCAGTCTCAATGACCAATTTCCAAGGGAGATAAATGAACGCTGTAAGAGACTATTCGGTACAAAGACAACAAAGGAAGGATGGTAGGAGTGCCTTTATCACTGTGGACAAACTCTTTATAGATGGACAGCTATTCCGAGACAGCTCCATAACACCGTGGCTGTACTAAATTTTACAGAGACTTCAGGTTACGAAAAAAAAGAAGGTATGGGAACTAAAATTATCTGAACATTATGAAGTGGATATGAACACACGTACTCAATTACATGCTTGCTTAGACATACGGACAAACCTGATCTCGCTCTCCTCTCTCACTCTCTCTTTCTCTTCTCTCGCTCTCTCTCTTGTTGAGAACTCTTTTATAATTAATGTGTGTATTGTTTGTCCATCTTTTTTATGCATTTGTCTACAAGTTTATATATGTTTACAACAAGCAAGGGGAAGATATCAGAATAGGGGCATTGGGGAATAATAACATATTGTATGGAATACATTTGTACTGTAGTGAAGCCGTCTCTAGAGTAATGAAAGGTCTCTTTCATGATCATGTGAAACGTCAATTGCTATGGAAATGCTGGGATGTGTTTTTCAATTATGTTAAAGGTAATTATGATGCAACTATGATGGTGATACAATATGGATTACAATTATCATCATGAATATCAAAGCTATACGCACTACATGTTACACACTGACACTCAACCATGCAAAATGTTATTTGGACATCACACATTATTATTATTTATTTGGACATCACACATTATAGTCTTACTCTTATAGACATTGTACACACTCACTATATCACATCCAATATCATACACATCACCCTACTCAGATTTGCTACAGACATAATATCTTGTCTCAATTTTCTAACATCTGTGGTATTGGCTCACAGGCAAACAGGCAAGGGAATAAAACAAATATTGCTAGAACCTATTTCTTGAATTCTAAATATCAGACAGTTGAAAGCTCTAGTTTTGACCTTCATAATACCTCTGATGGCAGTAACTTTACAAGCACTAATTATTGTCAATTTAGACTGAGAATAGTATCTAGTTATGGTAAGGGGTAAAATAAGTATAGCCAGTTATAATTGTAATGGTTTAGCAGTTTATAAAAAAGATCAGTCTTTACATGGCTAAAAGAAAAGGAATATAACATATACTGTTTACAGGAAACTCACTCCACATCCTTAGATGAAGTTGCGTGGAAAAAGGAATGGGGTGGTGAAATAATTGTCCGTCATGGACAAAGGAACTCAAAGGGTGTGATATTAATTAACAAAAATGTCGATCTGAATGTGCAAGTAGTCAGGAATGATTCGAAAGGAAGGAATATGAAAGTGGACGTAAAAGAGATTTGGTTCATTAATTTATAAATGGTCCAAATCAGGATGATCCACACTTCTTCGAAAACATTTATACCAATTTATTGAAATTACTAGAGGTCGACCGAGTAATCGGAATGGCCGATTAATTAGGGCCGATTTCAAGTTTTCATAACAATCGGAAATCGGTATTTTTGGACGCAATTTTTTTTATTTATATATATATATATTTTTTTTAGACCTTTATTTAACTAGGCAAGTCAGTTAAGAACACATTCTCATTTTCAATAACGGCCTAGGAACGGTGGGTTAACTGCCTTGTTCTGGGGCAGAACGACAGATTTTTCCCTTGTCAGCTCAGGGATTCAATCTTGCAACCTTACGGTTAACTAGTCCAACGCTCTATTACTAGTTTATCTAGCCTGTCCTGCGTTGCATATAATCGCTTAGGTACATGTTGCTCCAACCGTAAACATCAATGCCTTTCCTAAAATCAATACACAGAAGTATATATTTTTAAACCTGCATATTTAGCTAAATGAAATCCAGGTTAGCAGGCAATATTAACTAGGTGAAATTGTATCATTTTGCATTCATTGCACGCAGTCAGGGTATATGCAACACTTTGGGTAATTTGTCAGAATTTTACGTAATTATGTCATAACACCGAAGTTTGTGCAATGTAACAGGAATAACGTTTTGTTTTCGAGATGATAGTTTCCGGATTCGACCATATTATTGACCTAAGGCTCGTGTTTCTGTGTGTTATTATGTTATAATTAAGTCTGATTTGATAGAGCAGTCTGACTGAGCGGTGGTAGGCAGCAGCAGGCTCGTAAGCATTCATTCAAAATAGTACTTTCGTGCGTTTTGCCAGCAGCACTTCGCAATGCTTCAAGCATTGCGCTGTTTATGACTTCAAGCCTATCAACTCCCAAGATTAGGCTGGTGTAACCCATGTAAAATGGCTAGCTAGTTAGCCGGGTGCGCGCTAATAGCGTTTCAAACGTCACTCGCTCTGAGACTTGGAGTAGTTTTTTCCCTTCCTCTACATGGGTAACGCTGCTTCGAGGGTGGCTGTTGTCGATGTGTTCCTGGTTTAAGCCCAGGTAGGAGCGAGGAGAGGGACGGAAGCTATACTGTTACACTGGCAATACTAAAGTGCCTATAAGAACATCCAATAGTCAAAGGTATATGAAATACAAATCGTATAGAGAGAAAAAGTCCTATAATTCCTATAATAACTACAACCTAAAACATCTTGAAAATTGAATATTGAAGACTCATGTTAAAAGGAACCACCAGCTTTCATATGTTCTCATGTTCTGAGCAAGGAACTTAAACATTAGGTTTTTTACATGGCACATATTGCACTTTTACTTTCTTCTCCAACACTTTGTTTTTGCATCATTTAAACCAAATTGAACATGTTTCATTATTTATTTGAGGCTAAATTGATTTTATTGATGTATTATAGTAAAATAAGTGTTCATTCAGTATTGTTGTAATTGTCATTATCACAAATAAATAAATAAAAAGAATCGGCTGATTAATCGGTATCGGCGTTGAAAAATCATAAATCGGTCGACCTCTAGAACTTACAGGCAAAACATTATCTAATCATTATGGTAGGAGACTATAACACAGTGTTAAGTACCTCAATGGACCATAAAGGTAATCACTCTACAATCCATCATCACCGTGCCCTCTTGGGGCTAGGGGGCAGTATTTTCACGGCCGGATGAAAAACGTACCCAATTTAAACAGGTTACTACTCTGGCCCAGAAAATAGAATATGCATATTATTAGTAGATTTGGATAGAAAGCACTCTGAAGTTTCTAAAACTGTTTGAATGGTGTCTGTGAGTATAACAGAACTCATATGGCAGGCAAAAACCTGAGAAAAATGTAATCAGGAAGTGGGAGAAATTTAGTTTTTCTTTTGAATCCCTTGAAAAACTACAGTGACATAGGATTTACGTTGCACCTCCTAACTCTTCCATTGGCTGTCAACAATCTTTAGGAACTGGTTTCATCCGTCACCTGTTACCGGGCAGAAAATTGTGGCTCAGTCAATCAGTGGCCAGTCTGAGGACAGGTGTCTCGTGACGCACGTGCACGTGACTTCGCTGTTTGTTATTATCCTTCTGGGATGAATACCTATTGCCCGGTTGTAAAATTATCGCAATTTTACGTTATAAAATACCCTAAAGGATTGATTGTAAACATCGTTTGACATGTTTCTACAAATGGTAATGGAAGTTTTGAACATTTCGTCTATGGATTTGCGTCCACGCCACATGGCAATGTAAAGTGTTCTGGATGGGTCAACAAAACAGACGTATTTGGACATAAATGATGGACTTTGCAGAACAAATGAACATTTCTTGTGGAAGTGGGTGCCCTTCCGAGTGCATTCCGCCGAAGATCAGCAAAGGTAAGAAAATATTTCGAACATATTTTTAGAGATTTGTCAACGCCGTGGTTGTAGGCTAACTGTATAGCTTAGCATTGAAGGCTAAGTTCTGTACTCAGAATATTGAACAATGTGCTTTTTCCGTAAAGTTATTTTGAAATCTGACAGTGGTTGCATAAAGGAGTAGATTATCTCTAATTCTTTAAATAATTGTTATACATTTTGTCAACGTTTATGAGTTCTTCTGTAAATGAATGTGCCTATTCACATGAAGGTTATGGGGAGAAAACATTTTCTGAACGCCACGCGCCAATGTAAAAATTGGGTTTTTGGATATAAATATGCACTTGATCGAACACAAAAATGCATGTATTGTCTAACATGATGTCCTAGGAGTGTCATCTGATGAAGATTGTCAAAGGTTAGTGCTTAATTTTAGCTGTATATCTGGTTTTGTGACGACTATCCGTGCTTGGAAAATGGCTTTTATTTTTTTTTGCTAATGTGCGATCCTAAAATAATCTAATGTACTGCTTTCACCGTAAAGCCTTTTTGAAATCGGACAATGTGATTGGATTAACGAGTAGAGTATCTTTAAAATGCCGTATAATCTTGATTTTTTTTTTGAGAGTTTCTTTTTTTAATTTCGCGCCGTGCGTTGTCACTGGTTGTTGTCCAACCAATCCCGTTAACGGGATTTTATCTCGAAGGGGTCCTCGAGAAGTTAAGGAAATCACAAATATTATGGACACATTAAAAATAGTGGATATTTGGAGACTAAAAAACCCTGACCTAGTGAGATATACATGGAGGAGACTTAATCAAGCTAGTCGTCTTGACTACTTTCCTGTCTCTTTCATCGAAGGTTAAAAATGTTTTAATAGGAGACAGAATGCGATCGGATCATTATCTAATTGGCATTCACATAACTCTTACAGATTTTCCACGTGGACGGGGATAACTAAGACAAAATAATTTATAACTGCATTTTTCCAGTATAATACAGGTTCAGAAAATCCCTTTATTGTTTGAGATACCTTTAAATGTACCTTCAGGGGTCATTCAATTCAATATTCATCAATAATAAAAAAGCAGTTTTTGGCTAAAGCGACAAGACTAACAAGGGAAATCCATGAACTAATAGTACACAGGTAGATAGCAATAAAAACGACACTACAGAGATACAAAATAAGTTAGAGGAAAAACAAAAAGACCTCGAGGAACATATTCAAGAACTATCTAATGTAATCTATTAAACAAACAAAGCAAACTGGATGGAATATGGGGAAATAAGCACAAAATTCTTCCTGAATCTCCAATACAGGAACGCTAACAAAAAGAATTTGCAGAAACTCGTTACTGAAGACGGAGTCATCTATGATTCTCCAAATGATATTTTAAAAGAGGAAGCTAATTATTTTAGGCAGATGTTCTCTATTCCGTCTGATCCTTTCTCACTGAATGAAGATTATGGCAAGGAATTCTTTCCAACTAATATAAAAAAAAAAAAATTAACAAATGTACAGAAAGTTTAGTACAAAGGCCAAATTACAGAGGAAGAACTTTTTGAGACTATTAAATCCTTTCAGTCTGGTAAAACCCCAGGGCATGATGGCGTACCGGTAGAGGTATAATCAAGTATTTTTTGATACATTAAAAGCTCCATTGTTAGATTGTTTTAACTACTCCTATAGAAATGGTAGTCTGTCAGGTACTCAGCAGGAAGGTCGGATTTCTCTATTATTAAAACAAGACCCAGATGGCAAATATAAAGACACAGTCTATCTAAAAAACTGGAGGCCCCTTACACTTCAATGTTGTGATGTAAAAATACTAGCAAAATGCATAGCACTAAGAATTAAAAGGGTTTTACCAGGTATTGTTCATCCTGATCAGACAGTTTTTTTTACATGGACGATACATTGGAGATAATACACGACAACTACTAGAAATAATAGAACATCATGAAACATATAAGAAGCCAGGAATGGTATTTATAGCGGATTTTGATAAAGTAAGACTTTATCGGATTTGGATTTTTTCAATTACGGTAATTCTCTTATAAAATAGGTAAAAAATAATGTATATCAACCCCAGGTGTAAAATAGTAAATAACGGCTACTTCTCAGAGAGTTTTGGATTTTCAAGAGGAGTTAAACGAGGGTGTCCGCTGTCACCATATCTATTCGTTATGGCCATTGAAATGCTAGCTATTAAAATCTGATCCAATAACAACATTAGAGGATTAGAAATCCAAGGCTTAAAAACAAAGGTGTCTATGTATGCCGATGACTCAAGTTTTATATTAAGTCTGCAAGCTAGATCCCTGCAATGTCTCATTAAAGATCTAGATAACTTTTCTGTACTCTCTGGACTAAAACCTAATTATGATAAGTGTACAATATTACGTATTGGATCCTTAAATACAACTTTTACATTACCCTGCAGTTTACCTATAAAATGGGCTGATGGTGAAGTAGACATACTTGGTATTCATATCACAAAAGATGTAAATAAGCTCTCCACAATGAATTTCAATAGAAAACTTGTAAAAATAGACAAGATACTGCAACCATGGAGAGGTAAATACCTGTCTATTTATGGAAAAATTACGCTGATTACCTCCTTAGTCATATCTCAGTTTACACACTTACTTATGGCGCTGCCTACTCCTGATGAATCGTTTTTCAAATCATGTGAGCAAAAAATATTTTGCTTTATCTGGGAAGCTAAACCAGACAAAAAACGCGCCTATCTATATAATGAATATGAATTGGGTGGCTTGAGATTATTAAATATAAAAGCACTAAACTCTCTCTAAAAGCTTCGCTCATTCATTTTATTTGAACCCTAAATAGTTTTCAAGTAGATTACTAAGAAAAGCTCATCCATTGTTTAAAATTGCCTTTTTTCCTTTGTGCAGATTGCCATGTCTCATTTTCAATTAATTGAAAATGATACTTTTTTTCAAAGTATCTCTCTTTTTCAAACAAGCATTGCAGAGCTGGCTACAATTTGAATTTCATCCCCCTGAAAAGATAGAACAAATATTACAACAAATATTATGCCTGAACTCAAATGTGCTGGTTAATAAAATACCTGTATTTATGGGAAAGATGTTTGAAAAGGGTATTTTGTTCTTAAATGATATTATAAATTGGAATGGTAGAGATATGTCCTTCATGGAATTGTACGGAAAGGTCTGCTCAATCCAATAGTACAACAAATTGATTACAGCATTGCCCCAAAAATGGAGGAGGCGGGCGGGAGGAGGTAGGGAACTGGTCTGTCTGCCCAATATAAAGGATCAAAACTGGCGGAGGAATAAAAATAGCATAAATAGGAAAGTATACCAGTTTCATTTGAGGACCACGAAGTTGACAACTGTGCCATACAGATTGCAAAATATTTGTGAAGAGAGTTTTGATGTACTGATTCCATGGTACAAGGTGTATGAGTTGATATACACTGCTCAAAAAAATAAAGGGAACACTTAAACAACACAATGTAACTCCAAGTCAATCACACTTCTGTGAAATCAAACTGTCCACTTAGGAAGCAACACTGATTGACAATAAATTTCACATGCTGTTGTGCAAATGGAATAGACAACAGGTGGAAATTATAGGCAATTAGCAAGACACCCCCAATAAAGGAGTGGTTCTGCAGGTGGTGACCACAGATTCCTATGCTTCCTGGCTGATGTTTTGGTCACTTTTGAATGCTGGCGGTGCTTTCACTCTAGTGGTAGCATGAGACGGAGTCTACAACCCACACAAGTGGCTCAGGTAGTGCAGCTCATCCAGGATGGCACATCAATGCGAGCTGTGGCAAGAAGGTTTGCTGCGTCTGTCAGCGTAGTGTCCAGAGCATGGAGGCGCTACCAGGAGACAGGCCAGTACATAAGGACACGTGGAGGAGGCCGTAGGAGGGCAACAACCCAGCAGCAGGACCGCTACCTCAGCCTTTGTGCAAGGAGGAGCAGGAGGAGCACTGCCAGAGCCCTGCAAAATGACCTCCAGCAGGCCACAAATGTGCATGTGTCTGCTCAAACGGTCAGAAACAGACTCCATGAGGGTGGTATGAGGGCCCGACTGCATCTCGCTGACAGAGATAGTGTGTATGGCCCAGGCCCAGTTCTCCATGCATCTCGCTGACAGAGATAAACTAGTGTGTATGGCCCAATATGTGTTGCGTAGAAACCCAAAGTGGGTGGCCAGCAGAGATAGATGGGATGGGCTGAGGGAAGCTGAGGGTTGGTATGTGGAATTGGAGACAAGTGGGAGTGGAGTTGCTGTGTGAGAGAGAATAACGTTCAAAGATAAGTAAAACAATTAAATAAAAAGTCAAAATAAATCATAATAAAAAGTACATTTGAATACACTAAGTGGCAGTGTTTTTACAACTAATGCCGGTTTGCCTGAGGCTGATGCCATGCAGGTGTTTGTACACATGCATATACACACACTCATTCAAATAAACACATACAAGAACACACACATACATGCAATAGTGCCAAACATGCACACAAACACATACAGTTGGCATTGCTGTTATGATTTTAGTTGTCCTTGATGTCCTTTGTAATAAATGTACTATTATTATCATTTTGTTTTTGCATTGTTGTTGGCTGTTTTCTTCAGTTTTTTCCTTTTTAGTTCATTCTCTTGGTTGTTGGTGCATTGGGGGGTTCTTGGGGGTGGGCAATGGAATTAATTGTATTTTCTATTTGATTTTTTTCTTCCTGGGGGGGCTCTCGAATGGTTGAGGGACAGCTATTGGGGAACTGTGGGGGATCTTGGAGGGTTCGGGTTCACATTTTTTGACCTGTTGGTAGATCGTTCAACATGCCCTTGAGCAGGGCATTGACCCTGGATGCTTCTGTGTGTCGCTCTGAATGGGAATCTGTTAGATGACTGGTATGATGTAGTTATTGAGCGGCTTCTCTGCAAGTATATTGTATGTTTCGAATATTCAATAAATAAAAAATAAATAAAAAAAGTCCACCTGTGTGCAATCCAACTAATTATGTGACTTCTGAAGGTAATTGGTTGCACCAGATATTATTTAGGGGCTTTATAGCAAAGGGGGTGAATACATATGCACGCACCACTTTTCAGTTTTTTATTTTGGGGAATTTGGAAGTAATTATTACATGACATTTTTACATGAAATCAAAATCCATTTAAATGACAGGTTGTAATGCAACAAAATAGGAAAAACACCAAGGGGGATGAATACTTTTGCAAGGCACTGTATATTTGGCCTTGTGTTTTAGGTTTTTGTCCTGCTGAATTTGTCTCCCAGTGTCTGTTGGAAAGCAGACGAAACATGGTTTTCCTCTAGGATTTTGCCTGAGCTTAGCTCTATTCCATTTCTTTTTATCCTTAAAAGCTCTTGCAGATGATAAGCATATCCATAACATGATGCAGCCACAACCATGCTTGAAAATAT
The DNA here is from genome assembly GCF_901001165.1 of Salmo trutta. NCBI lineage: Eukaryota > Metazoa > Chordata > Actinopteri > Salmoniformes > Salmonidae > Salmo > Salmo trutta. The sequence goes on along the minus strand of NC_042985.1, from coordinate 41,094,539 downwards.
GAAGAGTGGTACTCAGTGATGTGATATGTTATATTTGCCCCAAACATAACACTTTATATTTAGGACATTTCCTAGCCATTTCTTTGCAGTATTACTTTAGTACCTTTTTGCAAACAGGATGCATGTTTCAGAATATTTGTATTCTGTCATTTAGGTTAGTATTGTGGAGTAACTACAATGTTGTTGATCCATCCTCCGTTTTCTCTAATCACAGCCATTAAACTAACTGTTTTAAAGTCATGGTGAAATCCCTGAGCGGTTTCCTTCCTCTCCGGCAACTGCGTTAGGAAGGACACCTGTATCTTTGTAGTGACTGGGTGTACACATACACCATCCGAAGTGTACTTAATAACTTTATCATGCTCAAAGGGATAATTAATGTCTGTTTTTTTATCTACCAATAGGTTCCCTTCTTTGCGAACCATTTGAAAACCTCCCTGGTCTTTGCGGTTGAATCTGTGTTTGAAATTGACTGCACGACTGAGGGACCTTACAGATAATTAATTGTATGTGATGAGAGATGAGGTAGTCTTTCAAAAATTAAGTTAAACTATCATTTCACACAGAGTGAGTCCATGCAACTTATTATGTGACTTAAGTACATTTTTACACTTGAACTTATTTAGGCTTGCCAAAAACAAAGGAGTTGAATACTTATTGACACAAGAGACTTCTGCTTTTCATTTTAAATTAATTTGAAAAAAAATTGAAAAACATAATTACACTGACATTATGAGATGATGCGACAGAGATGGTCGCCTCGCTTCGAGGTCTATGCAGCATTTTGTTTTTTTATGTATTATTTCTTACATTGTTACCCCAGGAAATCTTAAGTCGTATTACATACTGCCAGGAAGAACTATTGGATACAAGAGCAATGTCAACTTACCAAAATTACAACCAGGAATATGACTTTCCCGAAGTGGATACTCTGTTTGGACCACCACCCATGACAATGGAGCTAATTCCAGTAAGCAATCCAAAACAACGATGCCACAGAAGGGGCAGACGAATCGGCCACTTGGCCAGGCTCCGTAGATGTGCACATCGCACACCGCTCCCGAGTATACTACTAGCCAACATCCAGTCTCTTGACAACAAGGTAGATGAAAGTCGAGCAAGGGTTGTCTTCCAGAGAGACATCTGAGATTGAAACATTTTCAGTTTCACGGAAACATGGCTCTCTCGGAATATGTTGTCGGAATCGGTTCAGCCACCGGGCTTCTCCATGCATCTCGCTGACAGAGATAAACACCTCTCTGCGAAAAGGAAGGGCGGGTGTGTATGATTTATGATTAACGAGTCATGGTGTAATCATAACAACATACAGGAACTCAAGTCCTTCTGCTCACCCTATCTAGAATTCCTTACAATCAAGTGCCGGCCATTTTACCTACCAAGAGAATTCTCATCAGTTATAGTCACAGCTGTGTACATTCCCCCTCAAGCAGACACCAAGACGGCCATCAAGGAACTTCACTGGACTATATGCCAACTGGAAATCATACATATCCTGAGGCTGCATTTATTGTTTATTGTGGGGATTTTAACTTGGCAAATTTGAGAATAAGTCTACCTAAATTCTTCCAGCATATTGATTGTGCTATGCGCATGCGCAATACCGTCGACCACTGCTACTCTAACTTCCGCAATGCATACAAAGCCCTCCTCCGCCCTCCCTTCGGCAAATCCGACCCCGACGCCATCTTGCTCCTTCCGTCTTATAGGCAGAAACTCACAGGATGTGCCAGTGACGAGAACCATTCAACGCTGGTCCAACCAATCGGAAGCCACGGTTCAAGAATGTTTTGATCATGCGGAGTGGAATGTGTTCCGGTCAGCCAAAGAGAACAACATCGACCTATACGCTGACTCAGTGAGTGCGTTTATAAAGAAGTGCATTGAAGATGTTGTACCCACTGTGACTATTAAAACCTACCCTAACCAGAAACCATGGATGGATGTCTGAATATAAACAGTGTAGCTATTCCCTCCGCAAGGTAATCAATCAAGCAAAATGCCAGTACAGGGACAAGGTGGAGTCGCAATTCAATGGCTCAGACACGAGACGTATGTGGCAGGGTCTACAGGAAATCACAGACTACAAAAAGAAATCCAGCCACGTCACGGACCCGACGTCACGCTTCCAGACAAACTAAACACCTTCTTTGTCTGCTATGAGGATAATACAATGCCGTCGTAGCCCACTAACAAGGACTGCCCCCCCTCCCCCTCCGTGGCTGACGTGAGTAAAACATTTAAACGTGTTAACCCTCGCAAGGCTGCTGGCCCAGATGGCATCCCTAGCCGCATCCTCAAAGCATGCGCAGACCAGCTGGCTGGTGTGTTGACAAACATATTCAATCGCTCTCTATCCCAGTCTGTTGTCCCCACATGCTTCAAGATGGCTACCATTGTTCCTGTACCCAAGAAGGCAAAGATAACTGAACTAAATGACTACCGCCCTGTGGAACTCACTTCTGCAACATGAAGTGCTTTGAGAGACAAGTCAAGGATCATATCACCTCCACCTTACCGGCCACCCTAGACCCACTTCAGTTTGCATACCGCCCCAACAGGTCCACAGACGACGCAATCGCCATCACACTGCCCTATCCCATCTGGGCAAAAAGAATACCTATGTAAGAACGCTGTTCATTGACTACAGCTCAGCATTCAACACCATAGTACCCTCCAAGCTCATCATCAAGCTGGAGGCCCTGGGTCTCAACCCCAACTTGTGCAATTGGGTCCTGGATGTTGACGGGCCGTCCCCAGGTGGTGAAGGCAGGAAACAACATCTCCATTTCACTGACCCTCAACACTGGGGCCCCACAAGGGTGCGTGCTCAGCCCTCTCCTGTACTCCCTGTTCACCCACGACTGCGTGGCCATGCACACTTCCAACTCAATCATCAAGTTTGCAGATGACACAACAGTAGTGGGCTTGATTACCAACAATGACGACGAGACAGCCTACAAGGAGGTGAAGACACTCAGATTGTGGTGTCAGGAAAACAACCTCTCACTCAACATCAACAAAACAAAGGAGATGATCGTGGACTTCAGGAAACAGCAGAGGGAGCACCCCCCTATCCACATTGAAGGGACAGCAGTGGAGAAGGTAGAACGTTTTAAGTTCCTCTGCGTACACATCACAGACAAACTGAAATGGTCCACTCACACAGACAGTGTGAAGGCGCAACAGCGCCTCTTCAACCTCAGGAGGCTAAAGAAATTTGGCTTGTCACCCAAAACCCTGACAAACTTTCACAGATGCACAATCGAGAGCATCTGGTTGGGCTGTATCACAGCCTGGTAAGGCAACTGCACCACCCTCAACTGCAAGGCTCTCCAGAGGGTGGTGTGGTCTGCACAACGCATCACCGGTGGCAAACGACTTGCCCTCCATGACACCTACAGCACCCGATGTCACAGGAAGGCCAAAAAGATCAACAAGGACATCAACCACCCGAGCCGCTGCCTGTTCACACCGCTATCATCCAGAAGGCGAGGTCAGTACAGGTGCATCAAAGCTGGGACCGAGAGACTGAAAACAGCTTCTATCTCAAGGCCATCAGACTGCTAAACAGCAATCACTAACTCAGAGAGGCTGCTGCCTACATTGAGACCCAAATCACTGGCCACATCACAAGTCACTTTATACAATGTACTCTAAATAATGCCACTTTAATAATGTTTACATATCTTACATTACATGTTTATACCGTATTTTATACCATTTACTGCACCTTGCCTATGCTGCTCGGCCATCCATATACTTACATGTACATATTCTCATTCAGCCCTTTAGATTTGTGTGCATTAGGTAGTTGGGGAATTGTTAGATTACTTGTTAGATATTACTGCACTGTCGGAACAAGAAGCACAAGCATTTTGCTACACTCACATTAACATCTGCTAACCATGTGAATGTGACAAATAAAACTTGATTTGATTTGATTGTGTGTATGCCAGTGACACACAATCTCAATTTAATCAATTTAAAATTCAGGCTGTAGCACACCAAAAGTGGAAAAAGTCAAGGGGTGTGAACATTTTCTGAAGGCACTGTATGTCTCTACATTTTTCAAATCATTAGTTAAGTCAGTCATCACAAAGAATCAGTTGTCATATATGACCAAGCAGAGGAACAATAGTAGACACATGAGAGAGAGCATGTACACATGCTAGGTGAAGGTGGGGACAAGAGAAAGAGACAAAAGGAGTGAGAGATACAGGAGGAGTGAAAGAGAGAGTCATAGGTTGATTGATTGGAGGGATTCCCCCATGGTGTGTGACTACCTCTGCGCAGGACAAAACAGGTCAAAAGAATAAAGGAGAGAGGCTGTTGTAAGGATGAGAGAGCTGCAGTGAAGGAGAGGGGAAGAGAAGAAAAGAGAGATGAGTGGACGGGTCGGTCACCACTTGTGCCTCTTCATGTTTGGTTATAATAAAACTACTGTAAAGCAATCTATCTACAGCATAGGAGATAAACTAGTATTTGTCTCAATGGTTACTCCTGGCCATACCTTTTGAAACCCGGTCATAATAGGCATACAGAAACCCAATGGATTCACATCAAATGTATCCATTACTCTATTAAAACATTAGGTACTTTCTTATTCTCATCAAAGTCTGAAGTGAGAGATAAGGCCCAGATTCAGTAAACGTTTGCACCAGTGCAAAGGATGCATGTTATTATATGAGAATAACATACATTTCCGTTTCACCATCAAATCGTGATTTAACATTTATGCTATAGACCCTCCAGAAAAATATCTGCTGCAAATGCTTGCGCATGAAAAAATGCTTAGCTAGACTAGAACTCTGTCATCATTTTCTTGAAATACTAAATAGGCCTGGGAAGTTACCTCTTTCTTATATCGTAGCTGGTTGTAAATGGGCGGCTTTTGAGAGGTCTCAATCTTGACCTCTTGCGTTGACGTCCTATATGAGGGGTTACTGTAAGTCAGGTTGCTCACCCCGGGGTCAGCAAACTTGGACTTTTTGTGTCTGAGGATAGAAAGATGGGAAAACACATTGTACACACAGTCCACTGGATAAAACTGTCCATGGGGTGGCAATCTAGGTTAGCTCCCACAACAGACAAATGTCACAGGTCTAATGTAGCTTCCTCTCTGTGTGTTCTTTATCTGCACTGACATGAAACGATAAGTTACATGACAGTAACACTGGCCAAATCTATTGGTGCTAAATTTGTTTGCACCTAATCACTTATTTCAGATCTGGGCAGATAAAGGGATGGAGAATAGACATATATATACACTACCGTTCAAAAGTATGGAGTCACTTAGAAATGTCCTTGTTTTTGAAAGAAAAGCACATTTTTTTGGCCATTAAAATAACATCAAATTGATCAGAAATACAGTGAAGACATTGTTAATGTTGTAAATGACTATTGTTGCTGGAAACAGCGTATTTTTTATGGAATATCTACATAGGCGTACAAGAAACTGAAGATCTCTTACAATGCTGTGTACTACTCCCTTCACAGAACAGTGCAAACTGGCTCTAACTAGAATAGAAAGAGGAGTGGGAGGCCCCAGTGCACAACTGAGCAAGAGGACAAGTACACTAGAGTGTCTAGTTTGAGAAACAGACGCCTCAAGTCCTCAACTGGCAGATTCATTAAATAGTACCCGCAAAACACCAGTCTCAACGCCAACAGTGAAGAGGTGACTCCGGGATGCTGGCCTTCAAGGCAGAGTTGCAAAGAAAAAGCCATATCTCAGACTGGCCAATAAAAATAAAAGATTAAGATGGGCAAAAGAAGATAGGCACTGGACAAAGGAACTCTGCCTAGAAGGCCAGCATCCCGGAGTCGCCTCTTCACTGTTGACTTTGAGACTGGTGTTTGGCGTGTACTATTTAATTAAGCTGCCTATTGAGGACTTGTGAGGCGTCTGTTTCTCTCCCACAAATGCTGATGATCCAGATACTCAACTAGTCTAAAGGCCAGTTTTATTGCTTCTTTAAATCAGAACAACAGTTTTCAGCTGTGCTAACATAATTACAAAAGGGTTTTCTAATGATCAATTAGCCTTTTAAAATAATAAAGTTGGATTAGCTAACGCAACGTGCCATTGGAACACAGGAGTGATGGTTGCTGATAATGGGCCTCTGTACGCCTATGTAGATATTCCATAAAAAAATCACAGTTTCCAGCTACAATATTAATTTACAACATTAACAATGTCTACACTGTATTTCTGATCAATTTTATTAGATTTTAATGGACAAAAAATGTGCTTTTCTTAAAAAAAACAAGGACATTTCTAAGTGATCCCAAACTTTTGAACAGTAGTGTACATATTATTTTTATTACTAGCATTAACTTTGTTGATGACTTCTTAATTGAGGAACATTTTACTTACTAGGACTAATGTGGTTGTCTGACCTAGCTACTTTAAGATGAATGTACTAACAATAAATTGCTCTAGATTAGAGCGTCGGATAAATTACTAAAATGTAAATGTCAAATTAGTATTTAGAGAGGACTTGGTCTTACCTGTAAATAATGAAGGCAGTGATGATTATCAGGATGGCCAGAATGGTCAATGCTCCTCCAATCACATAGCTGATATGAAGCCCCTCCCCTGTGAAAGAAGCGTTGCAGATGAACAAATCAAATTGTATGTCACATGCGCCGAATACAACAGGTGTAGACCTTACAGTGAAATGCTTACTTACAAGCCCTTAAACCAACAATGCAATTTTAAGAAAATATCAACAAAAAAAGAGAAGAATAACAAACAATTGAAGTGCAGCAGTAAATAACAATAGTTGGGCAATATACACAGGGTACCGGTACAGAGTCAATGTGCAGGGGCACCGTGGTCAAGGTAATTGAGGTAGTACGTACATGTAGGTAGAGTTATTAAAGTGACTATGTATAGATAATAACAGACAGTAGCAGCAGCATAGAAGGGGGGAAGCTATGCAAATAGCCTGGGTAGCCATTTGATTAACTGTTCAGGAGTCTTATGGCTTGAGGGTAGAAGCTGTTGAGAAGCCTCTTGGACCTAGACTTGGTGCTCCAGTACCGCTTGCCGTGCGGTAGCAGAGAGAACAGTCTATGACTAGGGTGGCTGGAGTCTGACAATTTATAGGGACTTCCTCTGACACCGCCTGGTATAGAGTTCCTGGATGGCAGGAAGCTTGGCCCCAGTGATGTACTGGGCCATACACACTAGCCTCTGTAGTGCCTTGCGGTCGGAGGCCGAGGCAGTGATACAATCCGTCAGGACGCTCTCGATGGTGCAGCTTTAAAACCATTTGAGGATCTGAGGACCCATGGCAAAAATGTTCAGTCTCCTGAGGGGGAATAGGTTTTGTCATGCCGTCTTTGTGACTGTCTTGGTGAGTTTGGACCATGTTAGTTTGTTGGTGATGTGGACGCCAAGGTACTTAAAGCTCTCAACCTGCTCCACTAGAGACACGCCGATGAGAATGGGGACGTGCTCCTTCCTCCTTTTCCTGTAGTCCACGATCATCTCCTTTGTCTTGATCACGTCGAGGGAGAGGTTGTTGTCGGTGATCAGGCCTACCACTGTTGTGTCATCAGAAAACGTAATGATGGTGTTGGAGTTGTGCCTGGCCGTGCAGTCATGAGTGAACAGGGAGTACAGGAGGGGACGAGGCACGCACCCCTGAGGGGCCCCCATGTTGTGGATCAGCGTGGCAGATGTGTTGTTACTTACCCTTACCACTTGGGGTAGGCCCGTCAGGAAGTTCAGGATCCAGTTGCAGAGGGAGGTGTCTCGTCCCAGGGTCCTTATCTTAGTAATGAGCTTTGAAGGCACGATGGTGTTGAACGCTGAGCTGTAGTAAATGAATAGCATTCTCACATAGGTGTTCCTTTTGTCCAGGTGGGAAAGGGCAGTGTGGAGTGTAATAGAGATTGCATCATCTGTGGATCTGTTGGTGCGGTATGCAAATTGGAGTGAGTCTAGGGTTTCTGGGATAATGGTATTGATGTGAACCATGAACAGCCTTTCAAAGCAATTTCATTGCTACAGACGTGAGTGCTACGGGTTGGTAGTCATTTAGGCAGATTACCTTAGTGTTCTCATGCACAGGGACTATGGTGGTCTGCTTGAAACAGGTTGGTATTACAGACTCAGACATGGAGAGGTTGAAAATGTCAGTGAAGACACTTGCCAGTTGGTCAACGCCTGCTCGAAGCACACATTCTAGTAATCCTTCTGGCCAAGCGGCCTTGTGAATGTTAACCTGTTTAAAGGTCTTACTCACATCGGCTGCGGAGAGCGTGATCAAACAGTCGCCCAGAACAGCTTATGCTCTCATGCATGTTTCAGTGTCACTTGCCTCAAAGCGAGCATAGAAGTTATTTAGCTCGTCTGGTAGGCTTGTGTCACTGGGCAGCTCTCAGCTGTGCTTCCCTTTGTAGTCTGTAATAGTTTGCAAGCCCTGCCACATCTGACGAGCATCGGAGCCGGTGTAGTAGGATTCGATCTTAGTCCTGTATTGATGCTTTGCCTGTTTGATGGTTCGTCGGAGGGCATAGCGGGATTTCTTATAAGCTTCTGGGTTACAGTCCCTCTCCTTGAAAGCGGCAGCTCTAGCCTTTAGCTCAGTACGAATGCTGCCTGTAATTGATGGCTTCTGGTTGGGGTATGTACGTACAGTCACTGTGGGGACCACGTCCTCAATGCACTTATTGATGAAGCCAATGACTGTTGTGGTGTACTCCTAAACGGAATCGGAAGAATCCCAGAACATATTCCAGTCTGTGCTAGCAAAACAGTCCTGTAGTTTAACATCTACTTCATCTGACCACTTCTTTATTGACCGGTGCTTCATGCTGTAATTTTTGCTTGTAAGCAGGAATCCGGAGGATAGAGTTATGGTCAGAGTTGCCAAATGGAGGGTGAGGGAGAGCTTTGTACGCGTCTCTGTTTGTAGAGTAAAGGTGGTCTAGAATAGTTTTTCTTCTGGTTGCACATTTAACATGTTGATAAAAATTAGGTAAAACTGATTTAAGATTCCCTGCATTAAAGTCCCCGGCCACTAGGAGCGCCACCTCTGTATGAGCGTTTTCCTGTTTGATTATGGAGGAATACTTGTAGCTCAGTTGGTAGAGCATGGTGTTTGCAACACCAGGGTTGTGGGTTCGATTCCCACGGGGGGCCAGCACAGAAAAAAATGTATGAAATTGTATGAAATGTATGCATTCACTACTGTAAGTCGCTCTGGATAAGAGCGTCTGCTAAATGACTAAAATGTAAATGTAAAATGAATACAGCTCATTGAGTGCGGATTTAGTGCCAGCCTCGGTCTGTGGTGGTATGTAGACATCTATGAAAAATACATATGAAAACTCTCTAGGTAGATAGTGTGGTCTACAGCTTATGAGATACTCTACCTTAGGCGAGCAAAACCTTAAGACTTCCTTAGATATTGTGCACCAGCTATTGTTTACAAATATGCATAGGCCCCCGCCCTGTGTCTTACCAGAGGCTGCTGTTCTGTCCTGCCGATAGAGTGTATAATGCGCCAGTTGTATGTTCTTAATGTCGTCATTCAGCCACGACTCGGTGAAACATTAGATATTACAGTTTTTAATGTCCTGTCGGTAGGATATACGTGCTTTCAGTTTGTCCCATTTATTCTCCAGCGATTGAACGTTAGCTAGCAGGATGGAAGGCAAGGGCAGATTAGCCATTCGTCGCGTGATCCTCACAAGGCACCCTGATCTCTTTCCGCAAAACCTCTGTTTCCTTTTCCAGCAAATCAATGGGATCTAGGCCTGGTTGGGTGTCTGTAGAAGCATATCCCTCCCGTCCGACTCAATGAACTCTTCGTCCAATTTGAGGTGAGTAATCTGATGTCCAGAAGCTCTTTTCGGTCATAAGAGACAGTAGCAGCAACATTATGTACAAAACAAGTTACGAACAATGCGAAAAAAATAATAAAATATCATGGTTGGTTAAGAGCCGATAAAAACGGCAGCCCTCCCCTCCGGCGCCATTTTCCCCCAACATCAACCAATGAGTGGATTACACTGCCATGACATCTAAACAATTAGATATAGCCTATAAAATCAACACTGTCATCTGAAAGTGAATCATTTATTATGATGATAGTAATGATGATGTAAAGTGTGATGAAGATGCTACTGAGGGTAATAATCATGATAATGATGAAGCTGACTGATCTTTATCTTACCGTGAGGAGCCGTCACCACGTTGCTCTCAACGCAGCCCTCCACACTCAGGCTCTTGTCTGTGCAGCTACAAAACGGGATGTAAAAAAAACAAATTTACCATCAAACTGAGCCTATACTTTCTCACAAACTGAAGATATAAAAGTAAAGCATAGTGATACAAGGTATTTAGTCAATATTCATAGCAGACAGCACTCATTATGTATCAATAGGATCCCTTCAAGTCATGGCCAATGAGGTAAAATATCAGACTTAATCAGTGGGGGTCCTTGCTGAGGCGTGTCTGTGGGGGCTTTGGGGATCTTGTTAGGGGCTGGGGTGCTGGTGGTCTCTCTGTCTGGTGAGGTTGGCACATAACCTGAGACTAAACAGAGGAACAATGATTAGTGTTTTAAAGATACATAAACAGATCACACACAAAGGTGGAATGTTGCTTATCAAAATAAGTTGTTTCTTACACGCATGCAAGTACATATACACACACACACAAACTCACTGGTGGAGCAGGGCCTGCTGTCTGGTTCATCAGGGCAGGCACAGACAAAGCTGTTTGTATTAGCGAAGCAGAGATGAGTACATCCTCCATTATTCACTCCACAGTGGTTAGTGCCTGCATTGAAAAGAAAAGTCTTACTTTAACCTGTTAAACTCTTGTGGCATTTTCACAATGGCACATATAAAATCAAATAACATTTTATTGGTCACATACACATTTAGCAGATGTTATTGTGGGTGTAGCGCAATGCTCGTGTTCCTAGCTCCAACAGTGCAGTAGTATCTAACAATTCATAACAATACAGAAATCTAAAAGTACAAGAATGGAACTAAGAAATATCAGGACGAGCAATACTGGAGTGACATTGACTAAATACAGTAGAATATAATATAGTATATACATATGAGATAAGTAAAGCAGTATGTAAACATTATTAAAGTGGCCAGTGATTCCATGTCTATGTATATAGGGCAGCAGCCTCTAAGGTGAAGGGTTGAGTAACCAGGTGGTACCCGGCTAGTGATGGCTATTTAACCTGTTTGGGATAGGTGGCAGTATTGAGAATTTTGGAAAAAATATGTGCCCATTTTTAACTGCCTCCTACACCAACTCAGAAGCTAGAATATGCATATTATTGTTCAGGTTTGGATAGAAAACACTCTGAATTTTCGAAAACTGTTTGAATGGTGTCTGTGAGTATAACAGAACTCCTATGGCAGGCAAAAACCTGACAAGGTTTCAAGCAGGAAGTACCCTGTCTGACAAGGAGTCGTGCGTCTTGCATCTGTTTATTGAAAAGTAAGGATCTTAGCTGTAACGTGACAATTCCCAGGGCTCCGATAGGCTCTCAGAACCCGGGAAATACCTGAAGGTTGACGAGGGAGCCTCAGGCTGAAACACATTATCGGCTTTGGTAAGTGGCGGCTCAGAGGACCTTTGAATGAGGCGCGTGCACGATTCGCTCCCGAGGAGAAATTTAATTCGGCTGTTTAGGCTCAATGCATATTCCCGGTCGGAATATTATCCCTTTTCTACGAGATAAATGGCATAAAAATTGGTTTTAAACAGCGGTTGACATGCTTCGAAGTACGGTAATGGAATATTTAGACATTTTTTGTCACGCCAATGCGCCATGCTCGAGACCGTGATGAAGCATTCTGATAGTGTCTAGAACTCACGAACAAAACGTCGCTGTTTGGATATAACGATGGATTATTTGGGACCAAACCTACATTTGTTATTGAAGTAGAAGTCCTAGCAGTGTATTCTGACGAAGAACAAGCAAGGTAAGAACATTTTTCTTATAGGAAATGTGATTTTGGTGGAGGCTGACCTAGGTGGGTGTCTAAATAGCTAGCCCTGTGATGCCGGGCTATGTACTTAGATTATTGCAAAATGTGCTTCATCCGAAAAGCTATTTTAAAATCGGACATATCGAGTGCATAGAGGAGTAATGTATCTATAATTCTTAAAATAATTGTTATGCTTTTTGTGAACGTTTATCGTGAGTAATTTAGCAAACTGTTAGTAAATTCCCCGGAAGTTTGCGGGGGTTATGCTAGTTCTGAACGTCACATGCTAATGTAAAAAGCTTTCTTTTATATAAATATGAACTTGATTGAACAGACATGCATGTATTGTATAACACAATGTCCTAGGTGTGTCATCTGATGAAGATCATAAAAGGTTAGTGCTGCATTTAGCTGTGGTTTGGGTTTATGTGACATGATATGCTAGCTTGAAAAATGGGTGTCTGATTATTTCTGGCTGGGCACTCTGCTGACATAATCTACTGTTTTGCTTTCGTTGTAAAGATTTTTTTAGAATTTGAACAGTTGGGTTAGATTAATGAGATTCTTGTCTTTAAATAGCTGTAAAATAGTCATATGTTTGAGAAATTTAAGTAATAGTATTTCTAACGATTCAAAAATCGCGCCACTGGATTTCAGTGGCTGTTACGTAGGTGGGACGAGTTCGTCCCACATGCGCCAGAGAGGTTAACAGTCTGATGGCCTTGAGATAGCTATTTTCAGTCTCCTGGTCCCAGGTTTAATGCACCTGTACTGACCTCGCGTTCTGGATGGTAACGAGTTGAACGGGCAGTGGGTCGGGTTGCTGATGTCCTTGTTGGCCTTCCTTTGACATCGGGTGCTGTAGGTGTCCTGGAGGGCAGGCAGTGTGCCCCCGGTGATGCGTTGGGCAGACCACACCATCCTCTGGAGAGCCCTGTGGATGTGGGCGGTGCAGTTGCTGTACTAGGCGGTGATACAACCCGACAGGATAATCTCAATTGTGCATCTGTAAAAGTTTGAGGGTCTTAGGGGCCAAGCCAAATTTCTTCAGCCTCCTGAAGTTGAAGAGGCGCTGTTGCGCCTTCTTCACCACACTCTCTGTTTGGGTGGACCATTTCAGATTGTCTCCACTGTGGTCCCATCGATGTGGATAGGGACGTGCTCCCTCTGCTGTTTCCTGAAGTCCATGATCAGCTCTTCTGTTTTGTTGAGGGAGAGGATATTTCCCTGGCAACGCTCCACCAGGGCCCTCACCTCCTCCCTGTACACTGTCTCATCATTGTTAGTAATCTGGCCTACTACTGTTGTGTCGTCTGCAAACTTGATGATTGACTTGGAGGCGTGCGTGGCCACGCAGTCATGGGTGAACAAGGAGTACAGGAGGGGGCTGAGCACGCACCCTTGTGGGGCCCCTGTGTTAAGGATCAGTAAAGTGGAGGTGTTGTTTCCTACCTTCACCACCTGGGGGCGGCCCATAAGGAAATCCAGGACCCAGTCACACAGGGCAGGGTTCAGATCCAGGGCCCTGAGCTTAATGATGAGCTTGGAGGTTACTATGGTGTTGAAGGCTGAGCTATAGTCAATGAACAGCATTCTGATGTAGGTTTTCCTCTTGTCCAGATGGGATAGGGCAGTGTGATGGTGATTGCCTAGTCTGTGGATCTATTGGGGCGGTAAGCAAATTGAAGTGGGTCTATGATGTCAGGTAAGGTAGAGGTGAGGTGATCCTTAACTAGACTCTCAAAGCACTTCATTACGACAGAATGCTATGGGGCGATAGTAATTTAGTTCAGTTACCTGTGCTTTCTTGGGTACAGGAACAATGGTGAACATCTTGAAGCAAATGGGGAAAGCAGACTGGGATAGGGAGAGATTGAATATGTCCGTAAATACTCCAGCCAGCTGGTCTGCGCACGCTCTGAGGGTGTGGCTAGGGATGCCGGCAGAGGGTTAACACTCTTAAATGTCTTACTCAAGTTAGCCACGGAGAACAAGAGCCCACAGTCCTTGGGAGCTGCCTGCGTTGGTGGCACTGTGTTATCCTCAAAGCGGGCGCTTGAGGATGATGTTCAGCTTGTCTGGGAGCAAGACGGTGTCCCCGACCTGGCTGGTTTCCCTTTGTAATCCGTGATTGTCTGTCGACCCTGCCACATACGTCTCGTGTCTGAGCCGTTGAATTGCGACTTCACTTTGTCTCTGCACTGACATTTTGCCTGTTTGATTGCCTTACGGAGGGAAAAACTACACTGTTTGTATTCAACGCTATTCCCAGTATTCTTGCCATGGTTAAATGCGGAGGTTCGCGCTTTCAGTTTTACGCAAATGCTGCCATCATTCCACGTTTTCTGGTTTGGGTATGTTTTAATAGTCACCGTGGGTGACATCCCCTATACACTTCCTGATTATTATTTTCAATAGGAAGGGAGGAGCAAAATGGAGTCGTGATCTGATTTGCTGACGGGAGGGTGGGGAGGGCCTTGTAAGCATCTCGAAAAGGCACGTAGCAGTGGTATAGTGTTTTTCCTAAGCAACTACATGTGGCCTCAGGATACAGTGAGGGAAAAAAGTATTTGATCTCCTGCTGATTTTGTACGTTTGCCCACTGACAAAGAAATTATCAGTCCATAATTTTAATGGTAGGTTTATTTGAACAGTGAGAGACAGAATAACAACAACAATATCCAGAAAAAAACATTTCAAAAATTCTATAAAATGATTAGCATTATAATGTAGGAAATAAGTATTTGACCCGTCTGCAACACATGACTTAGTACTTGGTGGCAAAACCCTTGTTGGCAATCAGAGGTCAGACGTTTCTTGTAGTTGGCCACCAGGTTTGCACACATCTCAGGAGGGATTTTGTCCCACTCCTCTTTGCAGATCTTCTCCAAGTCATTAAGGTTTCGAGGCTGACGTTTGGCAACTCGAACCTTCAGCTCCCTCCACAGATGTTCTATGGGATTAAGGTCTGGAGACTGGCTAGGCCACTCCAGGACCTTAATGTGCTTCTTCTTGAGCCACTCCTTTGTTGCCTTGGCCGTGTGTTTTGGGTCATTGTCATGCTGGAATACCCATCCACGACCCATTTTCAATGCCCTGGCTGAGGGAAGGAGGTTCTCACCCAAGATTTGACGGTACATGGCCCCGTCCATCGTCCCTTTGATGCGGTGAAGTTGTCCTGTCCCCTTAGCAGAAAAACACCCCCAAAGCATAATGTTTCCACCTCCATGTTTGATGGTGGGGATGGTGTTCTTGGGGTCATAGGCAGCATTCCTCCTCCTCCAAACATGGCGAGTTGAGTTGATGCCAAAGAGCTCCATTTTGGTCTCATCTGACCACCACACTTTCACCCAGTTGTTCTCTGAATCATTCAGATGTTCATTGGCAAACTTCAGACGGGCATGTATATGTGCTTTCTTGAGCAGGGGGACCTTGCAGGCGCTACAGGATTTCAGTCCTTCACGGCGTAGTGTGTTACCAATTGTTTTCTTGGTGACTATGGTCCCAGCTGCCTTGAGATCATTGACAAGATCCTCCCGTGTAGTTCTGGGCTGATTCCTCACCGTTCTCATGATCATTGCAACTCCACGAGGTGAGATCTTGCATGGAGCCCCAGGCCGGGGGAGATTGACAGTTCTTTTGTGTTTCTTCCATTTGCGAATAATCGCACCAAATGTTGTCACCTTCTCACCAAGCTGCTTGGCGATGGTCTTGTAGCCCATTCCAGCCTTGTGTAGGTCTACAATCTTGTCCCTGACATCCTTGGAGAGCTCTTTGGTCTTGGCCATGGTGGAGAGTTTGGAATCTGATTGATTGATTGCTTCTGTGGACAGGTGTCTTTTATACAGGTAACAAGCTGAGATTAGAAGCACTCCATTTAAGAGGAAGTAAAATTGTCAGTTTTGAAAGTCTAGGTTTTAAACAAAATATACCACTAATTACTGTTCCAAAAGGATAAAAATAAAAAAAGTCAGATGTTTTACCTAATGGTGGCGCTAGAAACATGCATAAATTCCCCTAGGAACACAGCCATTTGAAAACTGCAGGGTTTGTGCAACGGCTCCATTTTTCAACATACAGGAATAATATACATATGAGAAGCAAACTAATGTTGCTACCTTTCCACTAACGCAATTAGATTTCCTGTCTGATTCCCAGTTCGTTCGCTAAATAGCAGCTGAAAAACACGAGGTCTCCCGGCCACCTGAAACCAGATGCGTCTGGTTGGGCAATGAGCTCAGCGTCAAAACTGTACATATTTGGACACCTGACATCTTAAAATGACCCTAGCGATTGGGGTGTTATTTTTTAAATAACACATAGAGAAGCGAGGAAACGTCCAACTTATTTTCCCATTCAATTTGCTCATAGCAAACGAGTCAGATATAGCAATGGTACATACTGGAGGATACATGCAAGGTAATGAATTGAGAAAGAAATGCATTGCATTATGATTACCGTGGTGTACATTTTACATTTCAGTAATTTAGCAATGTTATTATCCAGATTTAACAGACAGTCCTATCAAGAGCGACTCACATCTAGTGTATTCATCTTAAGACAGCTATGTGGGGCATGCTTAGGACATTGCCAGCAGTAAGATATGAGGTTGATTTCCAAAAAGACAATTGCTTTTGAATGGTATGTCATTTTGTATTTTTTTACCGTAATTGACGGGATGGATTTCCCTTAAGCTTAACGGCCATTTTATAGCAGGTGTACTCAACAGATGAAGAAGAGCTTGTAGAGATTCACAATACAATGTTGAACACTTTTACTGTTGTTGAGTAAAAAATATTTTTTACCTCAGCTCTAAACAAGGTATGTATTACATAACACACTGTAAATATCCATCCTTGAATGTGACCAACAGTATAAGTTGAAAGCTTGAAAAATGTAAATAAAAAAACATCCCCGAAATGCCTCGCTACCACTCAGTCACTGTGGCGACACTACAATGGGGGTTGAAGGTAGAATCTGATTCTAATCATCTTGGATCAGATTACCCTCAATTCTAGCCTACGCCATAAAAAGATGAACTAATACTTAAACCGGTATCAGTAGTTAGGGGCAACTTACCGCTCGCTCAAGGGTGAAGTTTCCCCTTCGGTACAGGTCTAGGATCAGCTTCCCCTCCCCAATCCTAACCTTAACCGTTAGTCGGGAAAATGCTAAAATGACTCAAGATCAGCATCTAGGGGCAATATCTCCCTGCTCCCTTACCACTCTGCCTCTGTGGCGAGACTATGATGATGTCCATGAGGCCCTCCACGTTGGCCAGCACCGTCTCCTTGCTGCGGCCAGTGTGTTTGTCCACACGCTGAATGGACTTAGTCTGCCAATCCGTCCAGTAGATCCAACGGTCTTGCTGCGAGAGTCGGGAGAAAGGGGTTAGAGGGGAGGACACCGGCTTCAACTGGGGGAATAAGGTAGAGAAAAAGAGAGGAGAGAAAGAAACACAGACGAGGAAGAGAGAGAGGGAGGAAGAAAATGAAGGTCAGAGATGGAGGGAAGTAGAATGGTTCAGTTTTATGGTTCAGTATGAGTGGAGCAGGAGGGAGAGCAAGTGAGGCAGTGAACAAACAATTGAGTGGCGGAGGAGTGAGAGAGCAAGTGAGTGGATGTGGCAGCCAGGGGGAGGGGTCAGGTGGTTGATTGACAGCTGGGGGGGTACCTGTGTGAGGGCGAAGGGGTGGGACACAGGGCTGACGAGGATTTGACGGAGCTTTCCGTTTAGGTCGGAACTCTCAATGCGGTCCAGGTGAGCATCCACCCAGAAGATCCTACACACACACACGGAGGAGTTAAACACACACATTCATAGTACATATACATACTAGGCAAAATACATACTAGGCAAAATACATACTAGGCAAAATACTTTACAGATATGTTAGACAGAGATGAGAGGGATTTAACAGGAACTGACATCAAAGCTATCTATCAAGAGGCCAGAAAACTCCTGTACTGTACTATGATTTACTACACACAGGATTCCCACACCTTCTTAAACATCAAATTCACGGACGTTTCAAGGACTTTCCAGGCCCAATTCCCTCAAATTCAAGGACCCAACATGACATAGTTTGAGACACAGAACAAGGTTAATTACTGTTACAACACTGAGAATTTTTATAATGAGAGCTAGTAGGCTTTGCATAAGCTCACAGACAACAATTAAAAAGAGAGAGAGGCTTGAATGTGTGAACACCTCAATTGTGCTGTGTTACAGTGATGGCAGACTATGTGGTCTCTTGCCTTCTCTAACACAGCACAGCAAAACAATATATTGTGTAAGTTGAGCGATAGAGACAGAGACTTATTTAGAAGTTGAAGAGCTAAGTAACTCCTCGTTTATTTCATGAGCACCAGCTTAACAACACAAAACATGTCGCAGAGCAAAAACATTAGCTTTTTTTTTAAGTAAACAAAAATACATGACCATAAATAAAATGTTTTGCAACAATAAAAGATTAGATAAAAAATGAATAAATAAATAATAAATAAAACCTTTCCCCCCAAAAAAACATTTCCCAGAACATTGTGTTCTGGGGTTGGTAGCCTTTTTTGTTAATTTGCTTTTTTTTTTTTATCACTTACTCATCAAGTAGTGTTTTGCTCCTGCTCAAACTGTTAAAACAGTGCCAAACCCTTACTTTTTGCTGCTATACCCCTTCATTTGCTTTTCAGGACATTCACTTTTTCGTTGAGTAGTGTTTCTATTTCAGCTATTTGTGCTTTTTTGTCTTTAGCACCCTTTCTCAGGCTATACGACTTGGCAATAAGAGTGAGGTTTCCGGTGCTCTCCGCTTTGAGTGCAAATTTGTCTGCTGAGGTCTCGGGAGCATTTATGTCTTCTTTTCTTCCCTTTAAGTTCATCTATAAGGTCTTTTCTCTTTCTGTTTTTTTACTCATCCATTCTTCTCTGTCTGTTCTTCTTGATGTGTCACATACCTCTGCCTTGCAGATGCAAGGTGAGAGTAAGACAGTAAGAGGAGTTGGCAGCAAAGTGTCCTTGATTTCTGAGCTCTTTGTCCTTTGACAAATACTCGTAAAAATGTGTCCACGCTGTCTTGGACAGGATCAAAGTTCAAACTCTGAGTGTTGGCCTGGACAATGTAATAAATAAAATGTGAGTATTGTCAAATGATGTCATCACAATCTTCTTCCTTCACCCGATGACTATTTACAAGGTAGGTCAGGGCCTTCCTCAATTTTGATGAACACAGCATCTTTCCATTTCCCTTGGATCCAAGAAAGAAAGATGTGAGACCAGAGAGTACTTCAATGGAGATTTCTCAATGAATTTGTTAACAGTTGTGAGCATACACTTCTTGCAAGTGATTTTGAAGTCCATCAATGTTTTCTGTCCAATTTTCTTCCCAGCGGACAAGTCTCTCAAATTCTTTGAGTAACAAAGCCCATGTCGACCTGTGAGGATGTGATTGGATGACTGGCTCACCTCGACATCAAGACGTTTTTTGGGGGTCTTTGCTTCTTTCATGAGGTCTGGCTTAATTAATCTGCTCATCAAGCTCTTAAGCAGCTAGAACAAGTCTACAGAGAGAAATGGCATCATGGGCTTATCGGTCTGGAAGCGTGTGAGGAATGGTGTCACTTCTTTGCTCACTGACAAGATCAAATTAAGTTTTGCTGTCATGAAAGGGTCCTTAACGGCTTCCTGAATCACCTCAAAGGACTTTGCACCTGGATTTGGACATTCTTCTCTAAAGCCTTCACATATGTTGCCATATGGGGTAAAATCTTTAAAGCTCTTTCAAGCACGGGTGCATTGGGGGAACTGATGATCCAATGATGTTAAAGTAGTCCTCCCTGCGGGCTGGAGTACCCTTCAGAAGTTGGTACATAGCATGCAGTACACTGTCGACTTTCCACTCTGTTTCTTCCACTCCCTTCTGAAATGCTCCATGTACAATATGGAGACGGCAACTGCCAATGTTTATAAGGTGTACATTAAAATCTAGGAGGGTCTTCTCAATCTTTGAGTAAAATGACCGATTTACATTTGGTCCATCCAGGAGATCTGAACCATGTTTTCCTTGGTAGATCTTCGATGCTTTAAGGTCCAACGCAGTCGCATGTCCCATAAATTTAGAATCATAAACTCTCGTCACAACTTTGTCCTCATCCCATAAACGGACGTGAAAGTCACACTGCTTTGACTGAGTTTTTCTGTTAAGGCTCATCAAAGAGAAGTACATAGACAGTTTTTTAGACAACAAGTGCTTGAAATGAGGAGCCAAGCTATGCACACATAGCTGGCCTTTGTTGCCCTGCATGCGAAGGTCTTGGCTATTGCACTGTCTGGGAACATCGCTGAGAACAGCACACCTAAGAGTAAAAAAAAGAAGATTGAAACCAAACACTTATGTCTGTTTCTAGCCTGTGTGTGAACCTTTGTGTGTCACAGAGAGAGAATTTGAAATATGAAAACAAACATAACATGTTCCTAAAAATAATTTAATGTTACAGGTTTATAAACCATGCCACTCACCCCCATCATATTCAGACAGCACAATGTCTCAGCCCACAATGTGTCCTCTTTGGGAACGCCAGTTATGATGGAGGTGGTGACTGTGGAAGTAAATGTAGAAGATTGTCTAGGTGGTGATGTAGATGATGAGTTTTCCACATAGTTCAATAGAGTGGGAGCTGTAAGAAAATAAGTGTCTAAGTCTGATGAATGACTAGCTAGCTGGCTAACGTTAGCTAGCATTAGTCATGAAACGTTGTCACTAACAACTCTAGTGAACGTCCTTTAACTAAATGTAAACCTTTAGCTAACGGCATTTATTTTAAATGTTCACTGTCCAGCTCTGCTTGCCGCAAGTTGGCTAACGTAACGTTAACAAATTAGCTAACTTTTGACAGGTGTGATTCTGTGGGAGAACTGACTGAGACATCTAGATAACGTTAACTAACAACAACATAGAAAACGTTAATTTGACCAAATAATTCTGTAACGTTGAAGTTAATTTACACAACCATGAAGAGACGGAATAATCTAGCTAACTAATTAACGTTAATAACTAAGTATGGTTGTTGTATTCCTTTCTACATGTTACCAGGGGTAGGACCTACCTGCTTTTAACTTGCGGATGGCCGTCCTGTGTGATGCTCCAGCAGCATGGCACGTGACAGCTGCTTCGCCCATGGCGTGAACTTAAATTGATTTGCTGCAGGCTCTGCATCGGGCCATATGGATGTCCCACTGATCTTTAACAAGCCAGTCTTTGTAAATGTCTTTGATGAGCCACGAGTCCTGTAATTTACATTTTCCAGGCATAGCTGAAGGTTCGTTTAACGTTACACAGAAGCCAAACTGGCTGCACGCGTGCGCGATCGTGCATACATTTATTTTGTCCCCCCACACCAAACGCGATCACGCCACGCAGGTTAAAACATGAAAACAAACTCTGAACCAATTATATTAATTTGGGGACAGGTCGAAAAGCATTAAACATTTATGGCAATTTAGCTAGTTAGCTTGCACTTGCTAGCTAATTTGTCCTATTTAGCTAGCTTGCTGTTGCTAGCTAATTTGTCCTGGGATATAAACATTGAGTTGTTATTTTACCTGAAATGCACAAGGTCCTCTACTCCGCCAATTAATCCACAAATAAATAGTTTCTAGTCATCTCTCTTCCTTCCAGGCTTTATATTGCGATTGGTAACTTTCATAAATTAGGTGCATTACCGCCACTGACCTCGTTTGTCTTTCAGTCACCCATGTGGGTATAACCAATGAGGAGATGGCACTTGGGTACCTGCTTCTATGAACCAATGAGGAGATGGGAGAGGCAGGACTTGCAGCGCGATATGCGTCAGAAATAGAACTGATTTCTATTTTAGCCCTTGGCAACGTAGACGCTCATTGGCGTGTGCGAGCATTGTGGGTGCAATAATTGAATAACATAGATTTCTACATTTATTTTGCAACGCTTGGGCACGCGATGCGAGCAGTGTGGTCAGCCTGTTAGGTTTCTCGCTTGCTTGACGCTGTTTAACCTGGATCATTCAACTTCAATCACTCATGCACGCACGTGACCGTCGCACATTCTCGAGGCAGGTTGCGCGTGAAACAAAGATGAACAGACAGCGGGAGACACATGCAGACAGTTGAACGCAAGCCTATTACTGACGTTAAGTTAAACAAAAAAATCTAAATACCTTAAATTTCTAGTCATTCACTAATTATATCAATTCAAGCACTTTCAATAACCTTGATTTTTTTTCTCAAATCCACAAACTTTCAAGGATTTCAAGGACCCGTGGGAACCCTGTACACAAAACAGAATGTTATGCAGAAAATAATTCGATTTTCTCGACTGAGATCTGCTTTGCATGCTGTTAGTTCCTAATATTTTCAGTCTTTCTTTCCCTGTCTGTCACACTCTCCCTCCCGCTCCCTCTGTAGGTTGACATTTAATGGGATGAGTCTTGTCCTGGAGGCAGAACTGAGCAATTTCTGCTAGATGGGCCAGCTGCAAAGTCAAATTTGGCTATATTGTAAAAATTATTAATTGAAAGTTAATTTAATTGAAGGGTTAGGCATTAGGGTTAGTAGTGTGGTTAAGGTTAGAGTTAAGGCTGGGCAGATTATATGACTTTGTGGCTGTGCCAGCT
The DNA here is from genome assembly GCF_901001165.1 of Salmo trutta. Lineage (NCBI taxonomy): Eukaryota > Metazoa > Chordata > Actinopteri > Salmoniformes > Salmonidae > Salmo > Salmo trutta. The sequence goes on along the minus strand of NC_042985.1, from coordinate 41,071,895 downwards.
AGTGACCACTCTGCAAGGCTGCCTCCAGAACAAGATTTATTATGAAAAACACTAACCTGCGCTCCCTCCCTCCCTACCATTCCCTCTCTCTCCTGTATCTGTCTGTCATTCCCTCCCTCTATCCCTCCCTTCCACTCCCTCACTCTCCTTAATCTATGTCTGTCATTCCCTTATTCCCTCCCTCCCTACCAATCCCTCGCTCTCTCTTCTTTATCTCTGTCTGTCATTCCCTTATTCCCTCCCTCCCTCCCTACCTACCAATCCCTTGCTCTCTCCTATATATCTGTCTGTCATTCCCTTATTCCCTCCCTCCCTACCACTCTCTCTCTCTTCTTTATCACTGTCTGTCATTCCCTTATTCCCTCCTTCCCTACCACTCCCTCTCTCTTCTTTATCTCTGTCTGTCATTCCCTTATTCCCTCCCTCTCCACCCCTCCGTCTCTCTCATGTATCTGTCTGTCATTCCCTTATTCCCTCCCTCCATCTCTGTCTGTCAGTCCCCTATTCCCTGCCTGTCTCCATCCCCCTCCCTTCCACTCTCTCGCTCTCTCTTTCTAACCTGCGTGTGTCGTAGTCCAGTGTGAGTCCGTTGGGCCAGCCCAGGTCTGTGTTAATCAGAACTTTACGGTCTGATCCGTCTAGGTGTGCCCGCTCAATCTTAGCAATGTGACCCCAGTCTGTCCAGAACAGGTACCTAGGGAGACCAATGAAACAATGACAATCCAGTTCCCGCATCCCCCCCCCCACACACACACAAACACACTTACAAACAACCACAAAACCAATCTCTTCCACTATACCCTTTCACCCTCTTCCCTCAACCTTAACACTTTCCCCCCTCTATCACTCCTCTCCCGCCTCTCACCCTTTGCTGGGAAACACAGCGATGGCCCTGGGTTCATCCAGGCTGTTGTTGACTAGTACTTTGCGGCTGGTCCCGTCCAGTCGGGCCACCTCGATGGTGTTGCGACCTGTGTCCGTCCAGTACATATTCCTGGTCACCCAGTCCACAGCCAGACCATCAGTAGTCTTCAGACCCTGGCTTATCACGGTCTCCATCCCTGTACCATCCAGGTTGACCCGTCTGACCAGCACAGGAGAAGTTAGTCCAACAATGAATGAATCAATCAGCAAATCAATTAATTATATAATTTATTAAATCAAATCCTATTGCTCGACATATTAATTGCAAAGAGTTAAAACCCCAAATAGTAAGAAAAAGTGACAAGGATGAATTCCATGTGTGGGAATGCATGCATGTGTGTGTGAGTAAGAGTGTATGTATTGTGTGTGTGTGTATCAATGAATTGAGGCTGTTCTGAGGGCATAAGGAGGTGCAACTCAATATTAGGAAGGTGTTCCTAATGTTTTGTACACTCAGTGTATATTCTGTGTGAGCGTGTCTTTTTAGCATACCTGATAACATCAAGGCTGACATCAGTGTAGTACAGCTTCCCGTCCACGCTGTCATAGTCCAGTGAGATGACGTTGTGCAGCTCAGGCACGGGCACATGCACGTCCGTGTGGTCATTTGTGTCCAGGGAGATGCGTCGCACGCTGACCCGGTTGGAGAAGAGCAGGTAGGTCTCGGGGGAGTCGTCACATGACCTGGCGTCCCCCTTGAGGAGGATGCCGGTGGGACAGGCACAGGAAGTACCGTTGGGGCGGGGCAGACACAGGTGACTACAGCCCCCGTTCCTTCTACCACACTTATTGAAACCTGGGGGGGGGGGGGGGGGTGGTATGTAAGAGAGAGAAAGAAGCAAACCAAGTCAAACTTTTGTTGCAGGAACACAAATAGGGGTAGCAGCAGCATATTTATGGGTTTCATTACATATAGGCAACTGATTCCATTGAAAGTGAAGTGAGAGAGGGAAGACTAACAATAAATATAAAATACAGGAGACACTGGGAGGATAGAAAACGTGCAAGTGCCACGCAATTCCAAACACACACCAACCAAACAACCTTCCCAGATTTTTTGCAGTGTGTGATTTTCTAAAATGAAATGATCACAAGTAAGGTCACTCCCACTAAGGCCAACTTTGAATGGTTGATGTACCAGGCAACGCATTAAAGCGACATGCACAATAGCCTGGGGACGAGGTTAAACCAATGCAAACCCCTACTCACACATTTACATTTACATTTTAGTCATTTAGCAGACGCTCTTATCCAGAGCGACTTACAGTAGTGAATGCATACATTTCATTTCATGCATTTTTTTATTTTTATTATTATAATTTTTTTTGTACTGGCCCCCCGTGGGAATCGAACCCACAACCCTGGCGTTGCGCACACCATGCTGGCGTTGCAAACACCATGCTCTACCAACTGAGCCACAGGGAAGGCCACAGGATACCACACCTTCCTCTCTGCTGTTCTGAGGCCAATGTGCCATTGATACACTCACTCAGTGGCTTCTCTCTATCCACAGCCTGTATGTCCATGAGCCCGGGCAGGTTGCTGCGTACGGTGATGGTGTTGGCGCCGGTGGTTTTGTCAGCCCGCTGTATGCTGCGGCTCTGCCAGTCGGTCCAGTAGATGTGTGGTCCTAGTAGGGTCAGACCGTACGGGTGCTGAACCGGGGATACCAGGGTATGGCGGTTCTGCCCATTCAGGTCTGCCGCCTCGATGCGCTACGGGAGGGAAAAACTTTGTTAATTCACTGACTCAATAGGCCGATTTTCCAGACACAGAATAAGCCTACAATGGGGGAAAAAAGTATTTGATCCCCTGCTGATTTTGTACGTTTGCCCACTTACAAAGAAATGATCAGTCCATAATTTTTATGGTAGGTTTATTTGAACAGTGAGAGACAGAATAACAACAAAAAATCCAGAAAAACACATGTCAAAAATGTTATAAAATTATTTGCATTTTAATGAGGGAAATAAGTATTTGACCCCTCTGCAAAACATGACTTAGTACTGGGTGGCAAAACCCTTGTTGGCAATCAGAGGTCAGACGTTTCTTGTAGTTGGCCACCAGGTTTGCACACATCTCAGGAGGGATTTTGTCCCACTCCTCTTTGCAGATATTCTCCAAGTCATTAAGGTTTCCAGGCTGACGTTTGGCAACTCGAACCTTCAGCTCCCTCCACAGATTTTCTATGGGATTAAGGTCTGGAGACTGGCTAGGCCACTCCAGGACCTTAATGTGCTTCTTCTTGAGCCACGCCTTTGTTGCCTTGGCCGTGTGTTTTGGGTCATTGTCATGCTGGAATACCCATCCACGACCCATTTTCAATGCCCTGGATGAGGGAAGGAGGTTTTCACCCAAGAGTTGGCGGTACATGGCCCTGTCCATCATCCCTTTGATGCGGTGAAGTTGTCCTGTCCCCTTAGCAGAAAAACATCCCCAAAGCACAATGTTTCCACCTCCATGTTTGACGGTGGAGATGGTGTTCTTGGGGTCCTCCTCCAAACACGGCGAGTTGAGTTGATGCCAAAGAGCTCCATTTTGGTCTCATCTGACCACAACACTTTCACCCAGTTGTCCTCTGAGTCATTCAGATGTTCATTGGCAAACTTCAGACGGGCATGTATATGTGCTTTCTTGAGCAGGGGGACCCTGCGGGCGCTGCAGGATTTCAGTCCTTCACGGCATAGTGTGTTACCAATTGTTTTCTTGGTGACTATGGTCCCAGCTGCCTTGAGATCATTGACAAGATCCTCCCGTGTAGTTCTGAGCTGAATCCTCACCGTTCTCATGATCATTGCAACTCCACGAGGTGAGATCTTGCATGGAGCCCCAGGCCGAGGGATATTGACAGTTCTTTTGTGTTTCTTCCATTTGCGAATAATCGCACCAAATGTTGTCACCTTCTCACCAAGCTGCTTGGCGATGGTCTTGTAGCCCATTCCAGCCTTGTGTAGGTCTACAATCTTGTCCCTGACATCCTTGGAGAGCTCTTTGGTCTTGGCCATGGTGGAGAGTTTGGAATCTGATTGATTGATTGCTTCTGTGGACAGGTGTCTTTTTTACAGGTAGCAAGCTGCGGTTAGGAGCACTCCCTTTAAGAGTGTGCTCCAAATCTCAGCTCGTTACCTATATAAAAGACACCTGGGAGCCAGAAATCTTTCTGATTGAGAGGGGGTCAAATACTTATTTCCCTCATTAAAATGCAAATCAATTTATAACATTTCTGACATGCATTTTTCTGGATATTTTTGTTGTTATTCTGTCTCTCACTGTTCAAATAAACCTACCATTAATATTATAGACTGATCCTTTCTTTGTCAGTGGGCAAACATACAAAATCAGCAGGGGATCAAATACTTTTTTCCCCCACTGTAGTCCTGGATTTTAAAAACAATTTCAATGAAGATTCTCCATTCTTCTTCTCCAATAAGAACACAGATTGTCATTTCAGTGGCAAAATGCTTTTGCTATGGTGTGTCCTACTTTAAACATGACCCAGCTGTGGAACAAAAGCCTGCACTCTGTAGCTCTCAGGATTGGTTGACCTCTTGCTTTAGCTTTTCGGACAGGGTGACTGACCTCTGTGTGCGCGTCAGCCCACAGTAGCTGTGAGCCGGCACTGTCAATGGCCAGTCCGTTAGGCCAGCCTAGGTTGTTACTGATCAGAACCAAACGGTCCGAGCCATCCATCGCTGACCGCTCCAGCTTAGCATGCTCCCCCCAGTCTGTCCAGTACATATACCTGGAGGAGAGAGAGAGAGAAATGAATGTCGCACTGGAAGTCGTTAGAAGACTGACAAAGGAGGGCTAACTATTTCCCAATCTAGGCTGTTTAGAAAGTAAATTCATGGGGTGTAATTCACGACGGGTCAACTTTTATTGACCTGCAAACAAAAATACCTAAATACCTAAAACACACAGGAACTAACTCTCTCACAGGAACTAACTAACAGTCTGCATATGATTGTTCAGTACATTTATAGTAAAAATTACATTTTAATTTAAGAACAAGTGCAATATCAGCACTTTGAGCTAAACACACTGCTGTGCACAATGTACCTGTTAGCCAAACTCTAACTCCTTACCCCATCTCGTGGTAGAGGGCGATGGCTCGCGGGCTGTCCAGGTTCTGCCAGATCAGAACCTTCCTCATGGAGCCGTCCAGGTTGGCCACCTCGATCCGGTTCGTTCCGGTGTCAGTCCAGTAGATCTTTCGACCCACCGCATCCACCGCCAGACCATCAGTGGTCATCAGACCTGGAGAGCGAGAGAAAACGAGAGGAAGGAAGGAAAATAAATAAATAAAGAGTGGAAGAAAGGAGCGAATGAGAAAGTTAGGGAGAAGTGAGGATTAGAGGAAGTGAGAGAAAAAGGAGATAAGGGTATGTAGAAGAATAGAAGCTGAAATATTTCAGTGCTACAGGTCATTTGTTTTACAATATAGATTAATATTCCTCTGTAATACAACAGATAGACAAAAAAGACACTAGCCTAGTACTATCTGTAATATGATTCAGATACTGTATGTTTTGATTTATGAAATAAAGTTGATTGATTATTTCCCTCACCTGTAGCGATGATATCCTCATGAGCCGTCCCATTGATGTTAGCTCTACTCACCTTCTTCAGTGTGCTGTCTGACCAGTACACTTTACCTGCAGGGGGCAGTAGACACACACACATCAAGGTTAAAAGACATACTGTTAGTCACTGTTTAGCCTCCACATCAGTGGAGGCTCCTCAGAGGAGGAAGGGGTGGATCATCCTCCTCAATGAAGTTCATAAAAATTGAAATAGTGAAGCATTAAAAGGTTATCCATTATAGATAAAAGTATACTAACTATATTTACGTCACCAGTGACGTAAATATAGTTAGTATACTTTTATGGTTTAGCCGGAGGACAGCTACAGTAGATTCCGTCCTCCTCTGGGAACACTGACTTCAATTCAAAATCTAGGAGGCTCATGGTTCTCACCCCCTTCCATAGTAATTATGACAACTTCTGGAGGACGCCCATCAACCTATCAGAGCTCTTGCAGCACGAACCGACATGTTGTCCACCCAATCAAAGGATTAGAGAACAAATATATTTCTTCATAAATGAAGGAGAAGCAAGAGAGAGAGCGAGCTAGCTATATTTTGTTGTATTTTTTTTCACTTTCTCAGCTAATGAATGCAGCTAGCTAGTTTAGCCTACTCAAACACCCGGCTCAAACAGAGAGGGATGCTATGTTAGCCTGCTGGATATGGTTATCCAACACTGGAACTCTTCCAAATCAAGATAAGCTTTTGGTTTTATAAATGTATTGCAACCGGGGCCCGCCAGCGTAACTGCTAAACTGCGTGATTGTAGCAGGTTTACTAACGCGTTAGTTCTATGTTGACTATGACATTAGCTAATATGGTGACAACGATGTAGACTGTGTGTACCGATTAGCGTTAATGGTATGAAGGTTTGGCTTGGAAAGGTTTTTTCGCCTGGTCACAGACAACTAATGTGTTGTGCAATGAAGTCCACAAGTGAAGGGAAAAGGAGACAGGAAGACAGCGTAAATGAGTGAAAGAACTTTACAACGAGCAAAGTGATCATGCTGTTTGTATGTGGCTGCTATGAAAGTGAACTGTGTGTGCGGGTGATCAGGGGTGTATTCCTTCTGCCGATTCTGTTGAAAAATGTTTCTTAAACAGAAGCAGACAGAACGAAACGGGGATCAACATACCTGAATTTGTCCAATAGAAACTCTCGTTTGCAACTGCTGGACAAATGATTACACCCTAGATCAGCTCGATGTAGGGAAGAGTGTGCAAGGCAGTATTGAATGCGTCATTCACTGTCTGTCACCTTGATTACTAAAACATTTATCTCGACCTATGTGTGGTAAACTTCATTCGTAGGATACGTTGTAGCAACCTCATGATGGCTATTGGTAACATTTTTGTATCATGTAGTAGCCTAAACCTATCGATGTTAAATTGAGCTGGATGAATGAAATATGAATGACAGTCATCCAATATGCTGTAATAGAAATAAGGCCATGCTCATTGAAAAAATATTTTGCACAATTAAAAAATGACACTTTTTTGTCAAAGGACACTGATGATGAAGCCCTTTCGGGCGAAACGTCTAGTCTGAAAGATTGAATACATTTTAATTTATTTTTACTGCAAAACCTAAGTGCAGACCTTCCTCATTTTCCTGTTCATACCACACTGAGATTACAGAAAAGCTGAAACACACGCACAGACGCACACACATACACACCCTCTTTAGGGTCCACTCCGATGGCGATGGTGTTTTTCATGGATCTGTTGACAGCCAGCACCACATCAGCAAAGTAGGGGATGTCCAGAGAAACCATCCTGATATCAGTCCGCCGTGCAAAGATCAGGAAACTACTCATCCCTACAACCAAGACACAACACTGTCAGTATGGAGAGTACAGGTTATGGAATAAAACCACCTTATATTTTGGATTATGATGAGGTTATACAGTTGAACTAAGCTTATGATACATTTGTAAGTGATATTCTTTAAGAATCAACGGGCTGTAAATACTTTATCGCAGCTTGGGCCTTGATGGTGAAGGTAGTAATTAAAGGAATGTCAGCAGTAACGTTTTGAAGATAGACAGTACAAAGAAAAAAGAGTGTGACGATAATGCAAAACACATTATTATCACAGTAAGATTTTTACTGAAAGTGCTCGATCTTGAAAACTTTACTGCTGACATGCACACTTGTTGGGACCATATCAACAGCGTACTAATGAACAAAATACTAAACTATGTTTTTTTTCTGTCCTTTAAATCAAGATGAGATAATATTTTTTTAATATTAATCAACCATTGTTATCAATCTACTTGTGGTATCTTGGAAGACACAGTTAATTTACATCAATATCTCTGTAGTTAATTGTTTAAGGTGATGAGATATATGGTATAGTGTTGTTTTTGTTCTTGTTTTTTTTAACCTTTATTTTACCAGGTAGTCATACTGAGACCAAGGTCTCTTTTAAAGAGCCCTGAATTTCAGAAAATACAAAATGCAACAGAAACAGAACAAGGTCATAAAACATAAACAAATTCATCAGTAATAAGGTCCTCAATCAGGTGTCTAAAGTTCCCCGGAGGCACCAAAACATACAATGCACCATGGGTTGTTGTACAATGGATGCTGGTAGTATAATAATATGATATTAATGCTATGCTACCGTGTGTGCAGGTCTTTCCGTCCAGCTGAAGGTTGATGCCAGTAGGACAGGTACAGCTGGAGCCTTTTGTCGGTGGAGCCAACAGACACAGGTGACTGCAGCCCCCATTATTCACCGCACAAGGTGTCCGTACTAGAGAGTGAGGGACAGAGGGGGGAGAGAAAGCAATATATAATTATTCAACATGAAAACGTAAGATGATAGTATATGTTGCCCACTTACAAACTATTGCAACAATGACATATATGTCTCATTCATTTAACAGTTGAGAGTTTAACCGGGCGCTCCAGACTAGAGCCTCCATGGCCATGGGGTCTGTGCAGCAGGCTGAACGTTTGACATCCATACTTATCAGTGCTGCTTCAGCCTGGTATGAGCCCCAGGTGCTTTTTGCCCTCTGAACCACATATCTAGGATCAGTTTACCTGGCCCCTAATCCCGCTAGTGACAGGGAGGGACACTGGACCTGGTGTTGGGGGTGGGGGTCTAGTATCTTGTCAAAAAATACTCAGAGGGCCAACAGGGCACGTACACGCATGCACACGCACGCACACACACGCACACACACACACACACCGGTGGTGCGGTAGCGGTGGAACATATGAATATCCATGAGGTTCTCCAGGTTCTCGGCGAGTGTCTGTCGTCCCAGGCCAGTCATTTTGTTGGCACACTGGATGCTCTTGGACTGCCAGTCTGTCCAATAGAGCTTCTCCTCATGCAGAGTCAGCCCAAAGGGGTGGGGCAACTGACTGCCAATCAACACCTGGACACCAATTGAAGGGAGAGGGGCGGGGGAATAAAAATATTAGCCAGTCTTCTGATTCACAGAGTAAAAAGTCTCACTTGATTAAATACCCATCCAACATACAAAAATAGGTTGAAAATAAGCTAAAACTTGTAAAGACTATCCCTTCAAGACCACCTCACCTGTCTGTCTGAGCCGTCAAAGTTGCCAAACTCGATGGTCTTCATCCCGGCGTCGGCCCAGTACAAGCGCTGTGTTTGGTAGTCAATTGCCAGTCCGTTAGGCCATGTCAGGTTGGAAGAGATGATGACGATACGGCTGGATGCGTCCATCCCTGCCTGCTCTATCTTAGGACTCACACCCCAGTCTGTCCAGTACATATATCTATGGTACTCAGGGAAAATCATGCATCAGTAACCTGTACATGTATGTGGTATGCACAATTCATCTGTATACTGTATGTTCAGATTAGGTGTCTGTGGTAAACAACAAAGTCCATGCAGTGCTAACTTTTTGGGAGGACTCTATTGGACTGCTGGAAAAAAAGGTGTGTTTACACGCTACTCTGTAAACTACTTTCAGAGGTGTCATTGGACATCTGACGCCTGATATTGACCCTTGACCTCTGACTCACCCTCCAATTGGGTCAACCACGATGTCCCTGGGTCGGTCAAGATTCTCCCAGATCAGAACGGTACGCATGCTCCCGTCTGCATTAGATACCTCGATACGATCTGTACCTGATCTCACACACGCACACACAAGCACGCATACACTCACACAGTTAATTATTGTTTGTACAACAAATGACTCAATAAAGACTAGTCAATAAAGACTTCCTGTTAGTCTATAGCTGACATGATACACAGTGGTACAAACTTCAGTTTGTACCACTACCCTATAGTAATTTAAATCTAGAACACGGGAACAGTTAAGGTTTCTTACCTGCGTCGGTCCAGTAAAGTTTGTTGGTCACCCAGTCAATAGCCAGACCGGCTGGACTTTCCAAACTGGTGTCCACCACCACCTGACACACACAATAACAACTAATTTCAATACAGTACAGTAACTTAATTGAAATACTCCCCCATAGCGACAAAGTCAAACAGCTGTAAAATGAACTGTGATACCAGACTCTCATCAATAGGTGGCGACATTTGGTTAAAAGTAAAGTGCAAGGGACTTCTCAATACTCTGATCTCATCAGCTAAAACGATTCCCCCAAACAATTGTATCTTACCAAGGATTAGACCAAACATCCACCACTATTACACTAAACTGTTTTCTTCTCTTCTTTTACTAGCTATTTTACTTGTAATGATCTTGATGGGTGGTTGTCTCACTTACTTTAGTTGAATGCACCTTCCATTGTACAACAAGTGGCTCTAGATAAGAGCATCTGCTAAATGACTAACTAATATGGGAAATAATATTGGGAAGAACTGACCTCTTGCCTTGAGCCGTCCCATTGGGCCCGGTTGATGGAGTCGGTGGTGACGTCCGTCCAATAGATGAAGCCCTCCTCGGCGTGCCAGTCCAGTGCCACGGCGTTGCGTACGTCGGCCAGCGGGATGACATCATCTGACATGTCCTCGGTGTCGAAGCTGATTCGTCGGATGTCCGTCCTTCGGGCAAAAAGCAGGAACTTGTCAAGACCTGATCAAAGACCAAAGGTCTTCTGTCAGTGCTCTAGGTTTAACAACAGGGTCATCACAACACACAACACACACCAAGGAACCTAACTAAACTAACACATGCTACTAAAGGGCAACTCTGCCACCTCATATTCATTATCTCCAGCACCAAACCAGTGTCTACATATGTGAAAACAGCTAGGTAAGAAGCTAGATAAGAAGAAAGGTCCTAAAAATGCTACTCTGTAACTTCACAGGGTAGGATTAAAAGTAAGAAAAACTGTGATTTTCAAAACCTTTAACGAGCTTCTAGCAATGTTTTAACTTTATTTTTTTCTATAAAACACAAAAATATGCAATTTTCACATATGCAGACACTGGTATTGTGCTGGGGATAATGAAAATTAGGTTTAAAAGTGGTGGAGTTGCACTTTAACATTAGCTAACTGGACTGAAAATGTAATTAACAAACATTGAGTTTATATTTAGAATAAAGATATGCCTAAATGAACAAAAAAATATTTACAACTCTAAATAATCACATTGAAATGTAAACAAATATTCTAGCATTCTACCTAGAGCGTGTTCTTGTAGGCCAGTAAGTATACTCACTCAGGGCACAGTTATGCTGGTCCACTTTCTTGAAGCCCGTGGGGCAGTCGCATGTATAGGTCTTGTTGCCAGGGAGACAGAGGTGGCTGCAGCCCCCGTTGTTGGTCCCACATCGGTTACGCCCACCTGGAGAAGAGGGGACGGGGGAGAGGTTAGAAGCACTCTGTGAGTGAGTGTGCAGGTGTGTTACTGACTAACAGAGTGCATCTGTGGGTGGTGTGTGTGTGTGTGTGTTTGTATGTGTGTGTGTGTGAGTACGTTTGTATGTGCACGAAGGAGCATGTGTGTGTATTAGATTGGATGTGCGTTCATGCATGCATATCAGTGTGTGTTTGTGTCTGACTGACCTGCGGGCTGTCTCTGCGGGTGCAGTGTGTGTATATCCATGGGGAAGTGCAGCTTGTTTCTGATTATCTCCTGGTTCTTGCCCGTGAACTTGTTGGCACTGTTGATGCTCTTGGTGTGCCAGTCTGTCCAGTAAAGGCTATCCTCAAATACCGTGATGGCAAATGGATGGGGCAAGCCTGGATGGAGAGAGTTAGACAGTGTATTTAAAGAAGCATATGTTGTCTTTATTACTGAAACACAAGAACAACATTGGAACATTCTCATTGACCCTTTAAAGGAATTAGACCAAGTGGTATAGAATGAGGGGGGGTTACATGATTTCAAACAACAAGCACCCATTGGAGCAGCAACTAAATCAACACACAGCCACACACAAATCCCTAAACAGTTCCTCCACAAACTAAAACAAAACACCAAATAAAACCAATCTGGAGTAAAGGAACAATTATCTTCAAAGCAAAATAGCACAAAGTTGGACAAGATCTGATTCCTCACACCATTAAATGAGGACGAGTTAATGTTGTTGTCTTTTCAATTGTGTATTCAGCCTTAAATCAGAGCTGGTTGGAGTTAGCCTGTTTCTTATTAGCCACTCGCTAATGACATAAGCTTTGGGAGTTTAGTGCTAGCTCTATAGATTTCTTCTGAGAAGAAGTCCCTGTTTGACTACTTGAAGAAAGGAGGGAGGGATTGATCAAAGAAAGGAAGGAAGGGAACAATGATTTGGTCGTTTAAATAGGGCCACAGTCTTTGGTGTAGAACATATGTGGAACACTTCCATACCATTGTCCCTCTATTCATTCATTAGCCCAGCTGAAGTGGCCCTATTGGCCAGATTGCCTACATTTTTGGCGGAGCACAGAGAACCTCAGAGAATTCTTAATACGCTCAACTGATGGATGGAAAGAACATCGTTTTTCCCCTTGTTTATTTCTGTTGGTGGTGCACAGTTTGTGGTGAGCTTGCTGCCATAAAGGTCTTACACAGGTCTAGTATTTTATACCAGGGTTTTACAGTGGGGTGTAACTGAAGAGTGGTGAAAGACCAAACCTGGGGAGAGAGGATAAGATATTACCTAACTCTTAATGTAAACAAATATTCAGATACATACTTAAAGTATCATACCCCTCAGAAAAAAACGAAATAACATTAGCTTCAGGGAAAGATTGGTATTTTTCGCTTTCTCTCCATCTGTCTATCTTTTTCTTTAGGTCTCCAGGTGTGTGTAAGATGATACTTGGTGTGTGTGTTACTGATGTTATCTTCAAGGAGACACACGGTTAGACATGAGTGTGAAGGGGAGTCAGAGTTGGGTTGACGCTCTCCTCTCTCTTTCAAGGGCAGCTAGCAGGAACACTGGTGGTATGTGGGCCTACTCTCTCTTTTCTGTCTCTGGTCTAAGGGACAGCTGGGCCAGCAGCTGTAAGGCAACAGGGAATCTTCCATGGGGGTCTACCCTCCACCCACATGTAACCTCTCCCCTCTCTGTCCCCACTCTTCTCCTTATCTCCCTCATTCGCTCTATTGTCTCTTTCTCTGTCTCTCCCCTACCTCCTTTTCACCTCCCACCCTCCAAAAAAGCCCACATTTTCATCCCTCTCTGTCCCCACAACATCCCTCACTATACGCCCCTCTCCTATTGTCTCCTTTACTGCCCACCCCCACCTCGCCCCCGAAGGTGCACAGGTGTGCTCAGAGGATAAGGGTGTCACCCACATCACTCACCAAATACCATGACAAAGGACTGGCATGTCTCCAAATGTTTCTCAAACGACCACACACACACAGAGATGCACACATGCACACACAAAAAGGCATGCATGTGTGCACAAACACACACAGGCACACACACAGGCACACACACAGGCATACACACACAGGCACAGACAGGCACACGTCCCATTTGTTCTGCCTGTTGTCTGAGCAAGCAGAGGGCCTAGTGGAGGTACAGGGCCAATTACAGGTTTTTATCCCGAGAGCACACATCAATAAAGGCTGCTCACACAGGGCTGGACAGGTACCCTCTACACCCCTGTCCTCCTCCCCCTATCACCCCTCACGCACCCCTCCTCCTCTAATCAAACACTCACACAGGGCAGTGGGCAACCCTCCTTTTCCTCTCCTAAAAGACATTCCTTCTATTCTCCCCTCCACTAAAGCCACTTCTTCTTGTTTTTAGCTGATAGGAGTTGAACCAGGTGTGGTCGTTCGCTGTAATAGCCCATCCATGACAAGGATCAACGAGTTGTGCGTTCCGTGATGCCGTGCTGCACACCACTGGTGTACTGCACCATTATTTGTCAGTTTGTGGCTCGCCTGTTAGCGTGCACGATTATTCCCATAGTCCTTCGACCCCCCTCATCACAAGCTGTTTGACGGAAGTTTTTTGTTTGTTGCACCATTCTCAGTAAACTCTAGACACTGTCGAGCGTGAAATGCCCAGGAGGGCGGCTGTTTCTGAGATACTGGATCCAGCGCGCCTTGCACCGACGATCATACCACGCTCAAAGTTGCTTAGGTCACTCACTTTTCCTATTCTAATGTGATTAAATAATTAAGACAGACAAATGACTCAAGAGGGAGCCAGAGATCAAGATAGCCTAACCAGAAGAAAAAAAAACTGTTCCCGACCCTCCTCCTTCAGCTACTGCTGGCCTTTGCAGATTCTGCCATTAAGCTCCTGATGTTGCCGGTAATAGGCTACACCAGGGGTCGTAACCTTTTCCATTTGGAGTACCTAATAAACTCATCGACCATTTAGTCGACTGGTCGGTTGTTTCGTCGATAGGCTTTTTGTCGCCCAAGATTTTTTTTGACTAAATGGGGTCAGCCCTAGCCTCGATGCCCGTCTGCCTGCATGCTTTACAGAACAAGCCACGGCCACACTGACTCACTGTACCTAATAAACTGGTCGGCGAGTGTATATGTCATTTAGCAGATGCTTTTAACCAAAGCAACTTACAGTCATGCCTGCATACATCTTTTGTATGGATGACCCCAGTGAGAATCTAACCTACAGTCCTTGGCGTTGCTAACTAAGCCAGACAGGACCAGGTTGTGACAACAGGCAAACATACCCATCTATCGCCTCTGTTTTTAGATGGACACTGAGGAGGACCTCCACTCCTGTCTCCCTTTGTTACGACCGAGTGCTGTTCTACACCGCTTCAAGACTGTTTGATTTGCCTCTGCAGAGCTGGAATTCTCTCTGCCCAGTTGGAATACCAAGCGGAATTGTGGCTGTGGCGAAGCTAATGGCTGTGTCCCAAATCACACCCTATTCCCTACATTGTCCACTACTTTTGACCAGATTCCTATGGGGGAATTAGGGTGCCCTATATAGGGAATATGGTGCCATTTGGGACGAAGCTCATGGCTCCCGCTCTCCCCATAAACAGAGGGCAGCTCAGCTTTGATTTCCAGATCGGGTGAGCCAGCAACGCTAGGCCCAATCAGCAGGCCGGGGGGAGGGTGGTGGGTGAAGTGTGTCGGGAGTGGTGATGATCCACCGAACACTGATCTGCACTTGTCATAATGTCATATCTCCCACGGTCTCACACACACACTAGCACGCACAAACACCCACACCCTTGGTTCCAAGTCACAATATTTATGCATTCATTTCTGTGTGGATGTGAGTGTGCTGTTTTTTTGTGCAATTTAATGGAAATATGGCATTGATTAATTCCACAAGGTATGACAGAGGAGCACTAGTTTTCCTCATCTATATCATTGCTGTTTGAACTATCTGATTGCTCATTTATTTTTGTAGTTATTTATTTCCACCAAAGAAAACAAGTGATAGACAACAATACAGATTTTTTTTTTTAATAATGTGTGTGCAGGTGTGGTTGGAAGCCCAAGGGCTTATATGAAAACCACCCTACAAAAAAAAACTATATACAATACATAAGTAAAAAAAACAAGGTTTGTTAAAACTAATTATAAATGTATAAATTAATTGATCAGTAATCATGAGAAGAAAAAAAAAATATATACATATATATGTTTGTTTTGTTTAAATGTGTGTGTGCATGTGAGTGTGTGAGAGTTATGCTATATGGAGGAGATGACTAAGTAGTTTGGTTCATCAGGCTGACCTCCAGTCTTTACTTGAAGTTAGTTATTGAGGGATGATGATGTTTTGGCAATGTGAAGATAAGAATCCCAGAGTATGGTACCTATATATCTGATAGAGAATTGACTATGTGAGGTGTGGCAGTGGGGAGGATGAAGTGTCGTGCGTTATATAGATGGTTTTCAGAATTAACCTGGACGAATCCATTGAAGGTTTTAGGTAAACTTTCTGGGAGGTATGACTATTTGTAGATACAAGTGCATAATTGGTGTACATTAATGTCGTAAATAGACAAGATATAGAGTTTTTTTAACAAAGGTGCAGAGGAGTAATTTGTGTAGGTAGGAGCAATGTTCCCTCTAAGCTGCGTGCGTGCGTGCGTGGGCGCAGAAGAAATATGAGCCTGCACAGAGAAGCACGAGATTCAACTTCACTTCAACTTCGCACTACTGTGGGAATTGTTATCGAATCTTTGCAATATTAGCCACTTTCAATGTAATATACCAAAATAAAATGATCTACGCAAGATTTTGTATACAAAACTAACTGTGCAAGCGATTTTCTTGTAGGCAGAGTGCATTGGAATAGGATTCTACTGCACTGACAGGCAAGACTCAGGCCCATACTCTACACAGAGCAGTGTGTCATAACCAATCAGAGCTACAGTAGGCCTATATGCAAATAGCCATTGCCATATATGGATCTGTACAATTCACTTTGAACTGGACTGTGTTTAGGCTACAGTATGAGCGGTCATGAATAGATGCGCTTGTTTTGAGATCAGTGAGAGCTGCATGTAGCCACATGTTCATATTCTTTGCTAGTGAGTGAGTTATTACCCGAGTTATAGCTAATTTCTAGTCAACAATTTGGGAGTGGTTGCTTCCAACAAGAGCACAAAATGTGTGCATTTCTAGCCATCTTTGAAAAGCTAGTCAGGTAAAGAGCTTTTTTATGTCTTAAAGGGGAAGTGATGTATTTTGACACGGTCTTGAATAAGATAAGTACCCAAAAGGCAGAACGTAGCATAATTGGTCTGATTCTCTGTAATAATGGTATGGGAATAATAATGAATTTTATTATGTAGAGTGGTTTCTTCCATCAAACATTTTCAGTCACCTTCTTGTCTGAAGGACAAGTGGATAAGCAGGTTAATGTCAAGCCCTGCATGTTTTTTTTTCTCCAAAAGTCTCATGGAATGTAGGCATTGAACATGACACATTGGCTGCTATTGTAGGCTGAATGATAGAACAGCTATTTTCATGTTAAAATGTTATGGGGTGCGTTTTCCTCCATTGTTTTTTAAGGTAGGCCATTCTGGTAGGCCTACATTATGATCAAATAGCCACAGTAGCCTACTTGACCACTTAAAACTGTAACTTAAAGTGGGTACAACCTCAGTGTTCACACTAAACATGCGCAGGACTTTGCACAACATTTTCACAACTTTCAAGTTTGCGCTCAGTGCCGAAACAAATTTGAGGGAACATTGGGTAGGAGGCATATGTACTGGCCCAGACAATATTATATAAATAAGATATGGGTAAATTAATCTATTGTATAAAGTTAGGAAGCAAGCTTGATGAACCAAATCACTAATCTTTCTGATGATACCAACAGATTTTATCACTTTGCATCGGACAAATTGAATATGATCTTTCCAGGATAACTTTCATCAATTAGAACTCAGAGGAATTTAGTGGATGTGACTGGTTCCATTTAATTCACAAACATTTTTTTTTACAATATGTATTATTCTTACTAGTGAATACAATAAAGTTGGATTTTGTTATATTTAAAGATCATTTGTTTATCTGGAACCATTCAGAAAATATGACTTCATTAATTAGTGAGATAAAATTCTTGTGTGATAAAATCAAATTGGTATCATCAGCAAAGAAAATGGGAAGTACAGTAGAAAACACAGCAGCAAGGTCATTGACATAGATTAGAAATAACAGGTCTAATTATTGAACCATGTGGCACGCCACAGGATATCTTGGCCCTGGTAGATGCACAGCTCTTTGCATAAACAAATTGTTCTCTATCATAAACTTAACTATATAGCCAATTATATGTATAATCATGAAAACCGTAATTATGCAATTTAGAAAGTAATATTTCATGATCAACCGTGTCAAACACTTCGGATAAATTTCAAAAAGATGCCGAGAGCGTATTCATTGTTGTTCAGGGCTGTAAAGATTTTATCCACAATGATGACAATTTATGTTTTTTAGTTCAGTTATTGTTCATAATTGTCAGTTACACGATTATATGATTATTGTGCCCGCCCTACTCCGCTATACTTTCTCTTTTCTGCATCATCTGCTAAGGCCACTTTCTATCACTATCAATTTCAAGCTTCTGCCTCCAACCCAGGGAAACACTTCTCCAACCTCCGTAATCCTCTTTGCAAACAACTTTGTCAACCACTTTGAAAAAAGACGGCTGACGACGTCCACTCCTCATTCATGAGCCCAGGGATCCCACTCACACAGAACTACCTTAGGCCTTGACCTCTTTCTCCCCTCTCTCCAGATGAAATCCTGCGACTAATGATATCCGGCCGCCCAACAACCTGCCCACTTGACCCGATCCCCTCCTCCCTTCTCCAGACCATCTCTGGAGATATTCTCCCGCTCACCACTTCCCTCATCAACTAATCCCTAACCACTGGCTGCGTCCCCCCTGACTTCAAAATGGCCAGTTGCTTCCCTCCTTAAGAAACCAACACTTGACCACTCTGACTTCAAACTACAGACCGGTATCCATTCTTTCTTTTGTTTCCAAAACACTTGAGCGTGCTGTCTCTGACCAACTCTCTTGTTATCTCTTTCAGAACGATCTTCTTGACCCTAACCAGTCAGGCTTCAAGACGGCTGATTTAACTGAGATCACTCTCCTCTGTGTCACAGAGGCTCTCTGCTATGCCAAAGCTGACTCTCTCTTCTCTGTTCAAATTCTCCTAGATCTATCCGCTGCCTTCATTTAACATTTACATTTAAGTCATTTAGCAGACGCTCTTATCCAGAGCGACTTACAAATTGGTGCATTCACCTATAATATCCAGTAGAACAACCACTTTACAATAGTGCATCTAAATCTTTTAAAGGGGGGGGGGGGTTAGAAGGATTACTTTATCCTATCCCAGGTATTCCTTAAAGAGGTGGGGTTTCAGGTGTCTCCGGAAGGTGGTGATTGACTCCGCTGTCCTGGCATCGTGAGGGAGCTTGTTCCACCATTGGGGTGCCAGAGCGGCGAACAGTTTTGACTGGGCTGAGCGGGAACTTCCTCAGAGGTAGGGAGGCGAGCAGGCCAGAGGTCGATGAACGCAGTGCCCTTGTTTGGGTGTAGGGCCTGATCAGAGCCTGAAGGTACGGAGGTGCCGTTCCCCTCACAGCTCCGTAGGCAAGTACCATGGTCTTGTAGCGGATGCGAGCTTCAACTGGAAGCCAGTGGAGAGAGCGGAGGAGCGGGGTGACGTGAGAGAACTTGGGAAGGTTGAACACCAGACGGGCTGCGGCGTTCTGGATGAGTTGTAGGGGTTTGATGGCACAGGCAGGGAGCCCAGCCAACAGCGAGTTGCAGTAATCCAGACGGGAGATGACAAGTGCCTGGATTAGGACCTGCGCCGCTTCCTGTGTAATGCAGGGTCGTACTCGACACTGTGAACCATCAGATCCTCCTCTCCAACCTCTCAGAGTTGGGCATCTCAGGCTCTGCACACTCCTGGATTGCATCCTACCTGGCAAGTCGCTCCTACCAGGTGGAGATGATCTGTTTCTGCACCAAGTGCTCTCACTTCTGGTTTCCCGCAGGGCTCAGGTCTCGGCTCTCTCCTCTTTTCTCTATACACCAAGTCACTTGGCTTACTCATATCCTCACATGGTCTCTCCTATCATTGTTATGCGGATGACACTCAAATACTCTTCCGTTACCCCCCTTCTGACACCCAGGTGGCGACACGCATCTATGCGTGCCTGGCAGAGATCTCAGCTTGGACGTTGGCCCACCACCTCAAACTCAACAAAACGGAGCTACTCTTCCTCCCGGTGAAGGCCTGTTTGCTCCAAGTCTTCTCCATCACAGTTGACAACTCAACAGTGTCCCCCTCCAAGAGTGCAAAGAACTTTGGCGTGACCCTGGACAACATCCTGTTGTTCTCTGCAAACGTCAAAGAAGTGACTTGCTCCTGCAGGTTCAGACTGTACAACAACCTTAGAGTACAACCTTTCCTCACACAGGAAGTGTTGCAGGTCCTAATCCAGGCACTTGTCATCTGTCGTCAGAGACCTGGCAGTGTGTTGCCAGGACAAGATCCTCTCCCTCAATGTGAGCAAGACAAAGAGCTGATCGTGGACTACAAGAAAAGGCGGGCCGAACAGGCCCCCATTAACATCGACAGGGCTGTAATGGAGTGGGTATAGTTTCAAGCTCCTTGGTGTCCACATCACCAAGAACTATCATGGTCCAAACACACCAAGACAGTCGTGAAGAGGGCAAGACAACAACTTTTCCCCCTCAAGAGACTGAAAAGTTTTGGCATGGGTCCCCAGATCCTCAAAAAGTTATACAGCTGCACTATCAAGAGCATCATGACCGGTTGCATTCCCACCTGGTATGGCAACTGCTCGGCATCTGACCGTAAGGCACTACAGAGGGTAGTGTGTACGGCCCAGTACATCACTGGGGCCAAGCTTCCTGCCATCCAGGACCTATATTCTAGGCAGTGTCAGAGGAAAGCCCATAAAATTGTCAGATTCCGGTCACCCAAGTCATAGACTGCTCTCTCTGCTACCGCACAGTAAGCGGTACCGGAGTGCCAAGTCTAGGACCAAAAGGCTCCTTAACAGCTTCTACCCCCAAGCCATAAGACTGATGAACAATTCATGAAATTACACCCCCCCCCCATTTGTTTTTACATTGCTGCTACTCTCTGTTTATTATCTATGCATAGTCACTTTACACCTACCTATATGAACAAATTACCTCGACTAACGTGTACCCCCGCACATTGACTCGGTACCTGTACACCCTGTACATAGCCTCGTTATTGATATTTTATTGTGTTACATTTTATTATTTTTTATTTTAGTTTATTTGGTAAATATTTTCATAATTCTTTCTTGAACTGGTTAAGGGCTTATAAGTAAGCATTTCACGGTAAGGTCTACACCTGTTTTATTCGGCACCTTTTGCAAATAAAGTTTGATTGGAATTGTGAGAGTGTGTGTGTATGAATTGGCGGGTAACAACCCAATTGCACATTAGATGATGCTTTGGCAGTATGGAGGAGGCTAGTATGTTGATATTTATTGCTTACTGCATATGTTTTTACTAAACAATATATGATTAGTACACAGTATGCACTTTTATTAAGCTGTAGGCAAGAACAATTTCAAACATGGCCTGTGTGTGTGTCTGTGTTTGGTTCTCTGGTGTCCTTACCTTGGCTGATGACGGCCTTACGGTTCCGCCCGTCAAGGTCAGCTCTTTCGATGACGTGATGCTTGGCGTCCACCCAGTACATACGGTGCCCGGCGTAGTCGATGGTCAGCCCGTTGGGCCAGAACAAGTGGGTGTCGGCGATGACGCGGCGGTTTGAGCCGTCCATGTTGGCATACTCGATACGAGGAGTGTTACCCCAGTCCGTCCAGTAGATCTTGCTGATGGGGTGGAAAAAGTCAGGGAAACTTAGGGTTAGGTTGTCATTGTCCAACAAAAAGATTGGTCACATATCATAGGACAAACACCATTCAGACCTGGGATCAAATAGTACTTGTTTTCTTAAAAATAATTTAGCTGCGCTATATTAAGTTTTCCTGGTGCAATGGAACCAATGCAGTAGTCCCATAAGTGCAAACCCCGCCCATCTGTCACTTCATGCAGGCTTATCAAACTACGTTCAAAGTATTTGAAAGAAAATAAATACTATTTGAACCTAGGTCATTCATAGCTGTGTTATCAAATACTACTGATGTCAGCTGTGTGATGTCAGCCATTTGAATAACTTTAAAATGGAACTGATGAAGGTCACTGACACGTTCGCCATCCCGTTTCCTGTCTTTTAATCATCTATATTCCTTGGCTCTCAGCATTGATAGCCAATTTACCAATCATCCTCTCAATTAACATATACAAATTAGCTATTTGATGAGCTAAATTAGTAAATTAGTAGTTTCCTACTTTTCCATGATGCTAGAAGAGGTTTTTAAGCTTCAAACTGTCACTGTGGCATAATAGAGGCCCACCAGAGGGCAATGCCACCCTTATTTTGACGTAATTCCTGTAATTGCTTGTTTAGGTTCCACCTTCGAAGAATGACAGGCTACTTATAAATATATATTCACAAATTGCGGTGGGAAAAAATATTTTGGTGATTTCCATGTGGTGTGGAAAAACATCAACAAATAGGGAACTGACAGTTGTCAGTGTAGCTAGCTAATATGCTAACCTTAGCAAGCTGTTATGCTAACCTTATGTTTTTTTTTACTACACCGTATTAAACTTCACCCCAGATGGAAACAAGTATCATTGACCTCGCCATCTATTGTTATTTCCAAAGTTTTGGCATCTTCCACAACAGACAAGCATTTTTCTACATTGTAATGGACACAGTGTAACCTTTGGTAAGCAGGCTTCGGCAGCGGTGCAGCAAAGCCAAGTCAGCCCGTGCTCATGGTTCTCACAGGGGAAGATAATAAATTATAGGCTATAATGATTTTGCTCATGATGCACGTTGCATCGGACACGAAACACCAATACAAATGTAACAACCGCACAACAAAATACATAAACAAGTTCCTTGAATTTTGCTTCGCGGGTGCCTGTTCATTATAGGACAGACACTTGTGGTTTAGCTGCACCAATCAAAGCAGTGAAGGGTGTTGTCAAAACCATTCATCTTGGGTCGACGGTGGGAGCAGGGTTGCAAAATGCAATAATATCACCCAATTATACCATTTATTAAATTTTCATATATATACACTGCTCAAAAAAATAAAGGGAACACTTAAACAACACATCCTAGATCTGAATGAAATAAATAATCTTATTAAATACTTTTTTCTTTACATAGTTGAATGTGCTGACAACAAAATCACACAAAAATAATCAATGGAAATCCAATTTATCAAGCCATGGAGGTCTGGATTTGGAGTCACACTCAAAATTAAAGTGGAAAACCACACTACAGGCTGATCCAACTTTGATGTAATGTCCTTAAAACAAGTCAAAATGAGGCTCAGTAGTGTGTGTGGCCTCCACGTGCCTGTATGACCTCCCTACAACGCCTGGGCATGCTCCTGATGAGGTGGCGGATGGTCTCCTGAGGGATCTCCTCCCAGACCTGGACTAAAGCATCCGCCAACTCCTGGACAGTCTGTGGTGCAACGTGGCATTGGTGGATGAAGCGAGACATGATGTCCCAGATGTGCTCAATTGGATTCAGGTCTGGGGAACGGACGGGCCAGTCCATAGCATCAATGCTTTCCTCTTGCAGGAACTGCTGACACACTCCAGCCACATGAGGTCTAGCATTGTCTTGCATTAGGAGGAACCCAGGGCCAACCGCACCAGCATATGGTCTCACAAGGGGTCTGAGGATCTCATCTCGGTACATAATGGCAGTCAGGCTACCTCTGGCGAGCACATGGAGGGCTGTGCGGCCCCCCAAAGAAATGCCACCCCACACCATGACTGACCCACCGCCAAACCGGTCATGCTGGAGGATGTTGCAGGCAGCAGAACGTTCTCCACGGCGTCTCCAGACTCTGTCACGTCTGTCACGTGCTCAGTGTGAACCTGCTTTCATCTGTGAAGAGCACAGGGCGCCAGTGGCGAATTTGCCAATCTTGGTGTTCTCTGGCAAATGCCAAACGTCCTGCACGGTGTTGGGCTGAAAGCACAACCCCCACCTGTGGACGTCGGGCCCTCATACCACCCTCATGGAGTCTGTTTCTGACCGTTTGAGCAGACACATGCACATTTGTGGCCTGCTTGAGATCATTTTGCAGGGCTCTGGCAGTGCTCCTCCTGCTCCTCCTTGCACAAAGGCGGAGGTAGCGGTCCTGCTGCTGGGTTGTTGCCCTCCTACGGCCTCCTCCACGTCTCCTGATGTACTGGCCTGTCTCCTGGTAGCGCCTCCATACTCTGGACACTACGCTGACAGACACAGCAAACCTTCTTTTCACAGCTCGCATTGATGTGCCATCCTGGATGAGCTGCACTACCTGAGCCACTTGTGTGGGTTGTAGACTCCGTCTCATGCTACCACTAGAGTGAAAGCACCGCCAGCATTTAAAAGTGACCAAAACATCAGCCAGGAAGCATAGGAACTGAGAAGTGGTCTGTGGTCACCACCTGCAGAACCACTCCTTTATTGGGGGTGTCTTGCTTATTGCCTATAATTTCCACCTGTTGACTATTCCATTTGCACAACAGCATGTGAAATGTATTGTCAATCAGTGTTGCTTCCTAAGTGGACAGTTTGATTTCACAGAAGTGTGATTGACTTGGAGTTACATTGTGTTGTTTAAGTGTTCCCTTTATTTTTTTGAGCAGTATATATATATATATATATATATATATATGACCATTTTATAAATTGCTTACTGCATATGTTTTTACTAAACAATATATGATTAGTACACAGTATGCACTGTGTACTAATCATGTACTAATCACTAATTAGTACACAGTATCCTATTTATATATATAGTACCAATCAAGGCAAAGGGTGGCTGGCATCAAGGCAAAGGGTGGCTACTTTGAAGAATCTCAAATATAAAATAGATTTTGATTTGTTCAACACTTTTTTGGTTACTACGTGACTCCATGTGTTATTTCATAGTTTTGGTGTCTTCATTATTATTCTACAACGTAGAAAATAGCAAAAATAAAGAAAAACCCTGGAATGAGTAGGTGTGTCCAAACTTTTGACTGGTAATGTATATATACACAGACTAGCAAATAAATAAGCGAAACATGTACAAAATAAGCAATGGATTATGTACATTTTCTAGTAAAAAAGTTTGCGCCGCCTAATTTAATATGATCCATGGCTCAAGTGTAGGCTACAGTGAAAAGCTGTTTGGCTCAGTTGCGACATTAAGAGGAATAACTTTTCAGATGTATTAGCACATCATATAATAGGGGAAACACACGGCACCCCCCATAATATCATACTTTGACTAGAACGATGACTTATTGACTTCAATTGTTGTGCAACATCATGGGTAAGCTCTTGTTGGAAAAAAAGTGAATTTCCACTTGTGGTACTGTAAGGCCGATATAAAAGTGAAATCTGCTCTATCTTATGTTAAATAGTTGTTCCAGATATAAAGTGCCAGAGTCTAGCATCTAATCCCAAGATCAAGTCCCTGGTTTATTTTCCATCAACATGAAAACTCAAGGCTGCTACTACAACAAGCAGAGCATTTCATAAGCAAGGAAACAAATTCAGACCTGCCAACCCTGAAGAATTTTTTGCAGTTTCACTTTAGTGCTGCACCCCACTACAGCGCATGTGCGACACTCACACTGCTCAAATCATAGGCAAATGCACCTTTTTAGCCTAATAATGATGTTGGCAGAAGACTGGCTCAGTAGGAATGGTAGGCTATAGACTGCTATGGGTGCTTGGTAATTGGCTGCTCTTCAGTAGCTAACTAGAAATACGTTTAAAGTTGCACTACGCATAAATTGCTCCACCATTTCCTGGTTGCTAAAATTCTAATAGTTCGCCTAATTTCAGTTTATGTGACAAAATAAGCTAGTATAGCGTAGAGAATCATTGTACCATCTAAACCGCTGTGAAATATATTTTCCATAATCACAAATATTGTCGTTTCAACTGTTTGAAGCTGGTGTACATCGCCGAAGGTAAAAGACGCAAAAACAAGACTTAAGAACAGGAAGCATAGAAATAGCACACAGAAAAGATATACCGCTTCTTAGACTTGCCTACAAGTAGAATGATAGATCTATAACTCACATCTCTGTGTGAATTTGGTCGGGTTGCCCAAAAAGTTACATATTGCCAACTTTAAATATACAATCAGGGCTCTCCCTAGGCATTTCTGACTAGGTCGTGCTGATGTAGGCCTAAGTTTGAGTAGGAGAGAGGTCTGGAAGTTGTGAAGTTGGAGAAGGAAATTGGAGCATTTAGCTTTTATTTTTACCTGTAACTGCCATTTACTGAAACCTTAAATGATATTAAACAATGCAGCCAACAAAGTAGTCTAGTGTGTGATCCTAAATTAAATTCAGGTGGTCTCAATGACACTTTCACATTTTTCTAGGTTAAATTTAGGGGTAATGATCATTCTAATTCATAGGTGTCTTAATGTAGAAACTCTAGTGGAAATGTAAACTGTCTTCTTAATTTGTAGCTAACTACCCATTTTGTATTAGTAACCTATCTAAGAAATAATATTGGTTATGTGCTTAACTAACACATACAATTTTGGAAAACGTATTTGGCAAACAGTCCGTTCTCCATTTACCTCACACATCAGTGGTATCAACAGATGAAGTGGAGAGCTGCCAACCAGCTGCTGGGAGGAAAATAGCACTACGACTACGGGGAAGGCCGGAGCGGAGCACTAGAGATTTTTTCTCCTCGTCCGAGTCCTATGATTGGTTCAGCTCCAGCTTCAGACGGTTGAGTTAAAAACCACAATTTGCTCACTAGAAATCTATTTGGTGCATTTTAGGGTCATTTTTTGTACCAGCGTACTTTGACTTGAAATTGCGTGTATGGTACACAAAATGCGTGCAGGTTGGCAGGTAGGGATAGAGAAGAGAGAGGAGAAAGAGAGAGATCCTCCTTACCCCTCTATAGGGTGCAGTGCGATGGCTCGGGGTTTCTCCATGCTTTGCCATAGGAGGACCTTGCGGTGGGTTCCATCCAGATTGGCCACCTCAATACGGGACGTCCCTGAGTCAGTCCAGTACAGCTTGTCATGGATCCAGTCTATAGCCAGACCACCTAGAGGGAGAGACCAGGGTCATGTTCATTAGGTACCAAACAGAGGAAAACGGACTGAAACAGGGAGAGACTGTCTTGACTTGTCCAATTAAAAACAATTTTTGGTTTTCCGTTGCAAAAGTTTTAAAACATGTTATGTTGCATGCCCTAAAAAACACAACCCAGGAAGTCAACAGATGGTCATTTTAAAATGTGACTGTAGTAAAATCATGTGTGGTCGTAGTTATAACTGGGCTTTCCGTTACATAATTGTGAGTGCACAGAATGTAGAATGACCACCTGTGATTGTATCCATGCTGGTGGAAACCACCTGCTATGCATTCTACCGTGTGTGTTTTGACCAGAGTTAGACCATAAATAGTAATGTGCATACCTGGACTCTCTAAGCCAGTGGAGACCACTTCCTCCACGTTGCTCCCGTTCAGGTTGGCCTTCATGATGCGGTCGAGCGTGACATCAGACCAGAAGACCAGCTCCTGGTTGTGGTGGAAGTCCAGAGCGATGGCATTTTCCAGGTTGTTCAGCAGCAGAGTGTACTCGGACCGGTGGGGCAACACCTGGCGGATGTCTATACGGTTCGCAAACAGCAGCACTGGCTCAGGACCTAATGGAGGGGTACAGAGTAGTGTAAAGAGAGGAGGGTATAGAGAGGAGGGAGGGAAAAGAAAGAGGGAGGGTAGTGACAAGCAAAATGAGGGGTTAAGAGAGTGAGAGAAAGAGGGAGAGAGAGGAGAGGGTGTGGAGTGCAAGGGAGAGAGGAAGAGACAGAGAAAAACTCAGCTCTTGCAGGAAACTCCAGCCATCACTTTCAATAAGACCCAACATTAATATTAGTCAGTCAGTCAAGTACACCCCCTGGCCACTGGAACCCAAGCAGAGATGCTTGACCGGGGTTCACCAGTGATACACACCAGATTTAAGGGGTGCTGTATTGGCAATGTAGTGGACCCTAGCTCCATATCCATATCTAAATCTAGTACAGACCAGGCCTGCGTTTTAAATGGCACCCTATTGCTTTATAGTAAACCACTGTAAGATATAAGGTTTCATTTGGGATGCGCCCAAGCACTTGCTTTTCTGACCTTAAACCATGAGCTAACCTCAGCCACAGTCCAACTCCCCCAAGCTAAGCAAGGGATGCGGTTACAATTAAATGCAGATGAAACATGTTTGCATGTTTTAAACACAACTATGACACATACGGGTCACCCACTACCCAGGGCAGAGTAGGGAAAATTATTTTAATTCCATACAGTCAAAACATGTTTAGGCAAACAAATTCCCCAGGCGCTCACAATCCCTCCACATATCAAAGCCAAAGGTCTTAAATTGAAAGATTGTGAGTGGACTCACCCAGCGCCTTGCAGCTGCGCTTGTCAGGCCTCAGCTCATAGCCCTGCACACACCAGCACTGGAACCCTCCCTCTGTGTTGGTACAGCCCTGGCTGCAGTAGCCCTCCTCTGCACACTCATCCACATCTGGGAACGGTCCATATAGACAGGTGGGTGGGTGGGGGAGGGATAAGAGAATATATGATGATGCGATGTGTGCAAACACCTCAAATATATACATTTTAAATCAACTCATTATAAAATCCAGTAGAGCTCAAATACATAAAACATTTTCAGTCTCTCATCGCAAGCACACACACACACGGGGTGTAGTCTCACCCTGGCAGGCCCTGCCGTCCTCCATCAGTCTGTAGCCAGTATGACAGGTACACTGGACCAGACCTCTGGCCATCTGACACTTCTGAGAACAGCCTCCGTTATTCAGGTTACAGTTGCCATCGCTGGACCGCGGGCCTACACTCAAACACACACACTTGTTAGAGAGATGTTATGATGTGGAGCCCTACAGAAGTTTCCAAATAAGTCCCCAAACACACACGGCACACCCACCCCACACCCTTCCCCTTATACAGTCAGACACAACTCACGGCAGTCCTGGTGAGGGTGTTCATCAGTCCCATCTCCACAGTCGCTGACCTCATTACAGACCTTCCTCTGGCCAATACAGCGGCCGTTACCACACAGAAACTGGTCTGGAGCACATGGAGGGGTGTCTGGTGGGGAGATAGATGGAGAAAGTTACAATGGCCTGGAAAAAAGCTGCGAAGAACAATGGACAACATCTGAAAACTCCTTTGGCTGTGTCTCAAATATCACCCCTTGGGTCCTGGTCAAAAGAAGTGCACTATATAGGGAATAGGGTACCATTTGGGATGTAGCCTCTGACTTTTGAAGGATAGACACAAAAGGCCTGTGGGGTAATGGTAACTGTTCTTTAGATTGACTGAATCTAGACTCCACACTGGGTGGGGGGGATCATCCAAAATGAAATCAAACTTTATATGTCACATGCGCCAAATACTACAGGTGTAGACCTTACAGTGAAATGCTTACTTACGAGCCCCAAACCAACAATGCAGTTAAAAAAATACAGATAAGAATAAGAAATTAAAGTATTTAAAGAGCAGCAGTAAAATAACAATAGCGAGACTATATACAGGGGGGTACCGGTACAGAGTCAATGTGCAGGGGCACCGGTTAGTTGAGGTAATATGTACATGAAGATAGAGTTATTAAAGTGACTGTACATAGATGACAACAACAGAGGGTAACAGCGGTGCAAAAGAGGGGGAGGCAATGCAAATAGTCTGACGATCCATTTGATTAGGTGTTCAGGAGTCTTATGGCTTGGGGCTAGAAGCTGTTTAGAAGCTTCTTGGACCTAGACTTGGCACTTCAGTACCGCTTTCCATGCGGTAGCAGAGAGAACAGTCTATGGCTAGGGTGGCTGTTGTCTGACAATTCTTAGGACATTCCTCTGACACCGCCTGGTATAGAGGTCCTGGATGGCAGGAAGCTTGGCCTCAGTGATGTACTGGACCGTTCGCACTATCCTCTATAGTGCCTTGCGGTCGGAGGCCCGAGCAGTTGAAATACCAGGCAGTGATGCAACCAGTCAGGATGCTCTCGATGGTGCAAATGTAGATCCATTTGAGGATCTGAGGACCCATGCGAAATCTTTTCAGTCTCCTGAGGGGGAATAGGTTTTGCTGTGCCCTCTTCACGACTGTCTTGGTGTGCTTGGACCATGTTAGTTTGTTGGTGAAGTGGACACCAAGGAACTTGAAGCTCTCAACCTGCTCCACTGCAGCCCCGTCGATGAGAATGGGGGCATTCTCGGTCCTCTTTTTCCTGTAGTCCACAATCATCTCCTTTGTCTTGATCACGTTGAGGGAGAGGTTGTTGTCCTTGCACCACACGGCCAGGTCTCTGATCAAGTTTCTGATCAAGCCTACCACTGTTGTGTCATCGGCAAACTTAATGATGGTGTTGGAGTCGTGCCTGGCCATGCAGTCATGACTGAACAGGGAGTACAGGAGGGAACCGATCACTCACCCCTGAGGGCCCCCTGTGTTGAGGATCAGCGTGGCAGATGTGTTGTCACCTACCCTTACCACCTGGGGGCGGCCCGTCAGGAAGTCCAGGATCCAGTTGCAGAGGGAGGTGTTTAGGCCCAGGGTCCTTAGCTTAGTGATGAGCTTTGAGGGCACTACAGTGTTGAACGCTGAGCTGTAGTCAATGAATAGCATTCTCACATTGGTGTTCCTTTTGTCCAGGTGGGAAAGGGCAGTGTGGAGTGCAATAGAGATTGGATCATCTGTGGATCTGTTGGGGCGGAATGCAAATTAGAGTTGGTCTAGGGATTCTGGGATAATGGTGTTGATGTGAGCCATGACTAGCCTTTCAAAGCACTTCATGGCAACAGACGTGAGTGCTACGGGTCGGTATGTCATTTAGGCAGGTTACCTTAATGTTCTTGGGCACATGCACTATGGTGGTCTGCTTAAAACATGTTGGTACTACAGACTCAGACAAGGAGACGTTGAAAATGTCAGTGAAGACACTTGCCAGTTGGTCAGTGCATGCTCGCAGTACACGTCCTGGTAATCTGACCTGTTTAAAGGTCTTACTCACATCGGCTGCGGAGAGCGTGATCACACAGTCTTCAGGAACAGCTGGTGCTTTCATGCAAGTTTCAGTGTTATTTGCCTCGAAGTGAGCATAGAAGTGATTTAGGTCGTCCGGTAGGCTTGTGTCACTGGGCAGCTCTTGGCTGTGCTTCCCTTTGTAGTCTGTAATGGTTTGCAAGCCCTGCCACATCCGACAAGCGTCAGAGCCGGTGTAGTACGATTCAATCTTAGTCCTGTATTGATGCTTTGCTTGTTTGATGGTTTGTCGGAGGGCATAGCGGGATTTCTTACAAGCTTCCGGGTTAGAGTCCCGCTCCTTGAAAGCGGCAGCTCTAGCCTTTAGCTCAGTGCGGATGTCGCCTGTAATCCATGGCTTCTGGTTGGGGTATGTACGTACAGTCACTGTGGGGACTACGTCATCGATGCACTTATTGATGAAGCCAATGACTGATGTGGTGTACTCCTCAATGCCATCGCAGGAATCCCGGAACATATTCCAGTCTGTGCTAGCAAAACAGTCCTGTAGCATAGTATTTGCTTCATCTGACCACTTTTTTTATTGATCGAGTCACTGGTGATTCCTGCTTATATTTTTTCTTGTAAGCAGGAATCAGGAGGACAGAATTATGGTCATTTTTGCCAAATGGAGGGCGAGGGAGCGCTTTGCATGCGTCTCTCTGTGTGGAGTAAAGGTGGTGCAGAGTTTTTTCCCCCTCTGGTTGCACATTAAAATGATGCTAAAAGTTTGGTAAAATGGATTTAAGTTTCCCTTTATTAAAGTCCCCGGCTACTAGGAGCGCTGCCTCTGGTTGAGCCTTTTCTTGTTTGCTTATGGCGGAATACAGATCATTCAATGCTGTCTTAGTGCAAGCCTCTGACTGTGGTGGTATGTAAACAGCTACGAGAAATACAGATGAAAACTCTCTAGGTAGATAGATTATCTCATGATAAGCTGTAAACCACACTAACTCAGGTGAGCAATAGCTCGAGACTTCCTTAGATATCGTGCACCAGCTGTTATTTACAAAAAATACATACTCCGCCGCCTCTTGTCTTACCAGACGCTGCTGTTTATTCGGGGGCTTATTCGATCGCCTATGAATTCTCAGAAGGTAGCCCACCCACCTGACCCTTTTTCTCCGCCTCCTCTTCACCTAAATCACAGGGATCTGAGCCTGTCCTGAGAAAGCAGTATATCGTTCGCGTCGGGCTCATCAGACTCATTAAAGGAAAAGAAGGATTCTGCTAGTCCATGGTGATTAATTGCAGTCATGATGTCCAGAAGTTCTTTTCGGTCATAAGAGACGGTATTGGCAACATTATATACAAAAATAAGTTACAAACAACACAAAAAAACAAACAAAGAAAGCACAATCGGTTAGAGGCGGTTAAGTAAAATGTCTGCCATCTCCTCTGGCGCCATTTTACAAGTGTAGACCTTACCGTGAAATGCTTACTTACAAGCCCTTAACCAACAGTGCAGTTCAAGAAGAGTTAAGAAAATATTTACCAAATAAACAAAAGTAAAAGAAACTATAAAAAACTAAAGGTACAGCGTCAGTGTGCGGGGCTACAGGTTAGTTGAGGTCATTTCTACATGTAGGTAGGGGTGAAGTGACTACGCATAGATAATAAACAGAGAGTAGCAGCAGTGTACAAAACATAAGGAGTGACAACTTAAATACTCCAGTGGCAATTTGATTAATTGTTCAGCAGTCTTATGGCTTGGGGGTAGAAGCTGTGAAGGAGTCTTTTGGTTCTAAACTTGGCGCTCCAGTACCACTTACCGTGCGATAGCAGATTAAACAGTCTATGACTTGGGCGACTGGAGTTTTTGACAATTTTATGGCTTTCCTCTGACACTGCCTATTATATAGGTCGTGGGTGGCAGGAAGCTTGGCCCCAGTGATGTACTGGGCTGTACGCACTACTCTCTGTAGCACCTTACGGTAGGATGCCGAGCAGTGGCCATACCAGGCGGTGATGCAACCGGTCAGGATGCTCTCGATGGTGCAGCTGTAGAGGATCTGGGGACCCATGCCAAATCTTTTCAGTCTACTGAGGGGGAAAAGGTTTTGTCGTGCCCTCTTCACGACTGTCTTGGTAATTTTGGACCATGATTGTTCGTTGGTGATGTGGACACCAAGGAACTTGAAACTCTCGACCAGCTCCACTACAGTCTCGTCGATGTTAATGGGGGCCTGTTCGGACCTCCTTTTCCTGCAGTCCACGATCAGCTCCTTTGCCTTCCTCAATGTGACGATTGTTGTCCTGGCACCACACTGGCAGTTCTCTGACCTCCCTATAGGCTGTCTCATCATTGTCAGTAATCAGGCCGACCACTGTTGTGTCATTAGCAAACTTAATGATGGTTTTGGAGTATTGTTTGGCCACACAGTCGTGGGGGAACAAGGAGTACAGGAGGGAACTAAGTACACACCCCTGAGGGGCCCCAGTGTTGAGGATCAGCATGGCAGATGGGTTGTTGCCTACCCTTACCACCTGGGGGCGACCCGTCAGGAAGTCCAGGATCCAGTTGCAGAGGTAGTACTTTAGTCCAATGGTCCTTAGCTTAGTGAGGAGCTTCGTGGACACTATGGTATTGAGCCCTGAGCTGTAGTCAATGAACAGCATTCTCACTTAGGTGTTCCTTTTGTCCAGGTGGGAAAGGGCAGTGTGGAGTGCAATTGAGATTGTGTCATCTGTGGATCTGTTGGTGCGGTATGCGAATTGGAGTGGGTCTAGGGTTTCCGGGAGGATGCTGTTGATATGAGCCATGACCAGCCTTTCAAAACACTTCATGGCTACAGACGTGAGTGCTACTGGGTGGTATTCATTTAGGCAAGTTACCTTCACTTCCTTGGGCACAGAGACTATGGTGGTCTGCTTGAAACATGTAGGTATTACAGACTCGGTCAGGGAGAGGTTGAAAATGTCAGTGAAGACAATTGCCAATTGCTTTGAGTACAGATCCTGGTAATTCGTCTGGCCCAGCGGCTTTGTGGATGTTGACCTGTTTAAAGGTCTTGCTCACATCAGCTACCGAGAGCATTATCAAACAGTCATCCAGAACAGCTGGTGCTCTCGTGCATGCTTCAGTGTTGCTTGCCTTGAAGCGAGCATAAAAGGCATTTAGCTTGTCTGGTAGGCTCGCGTCACTGGGCAGATCGCGTCTGTGTTTCCCTTCGTAGTCCGTAATAGTTTTCAAGTCCTGCCACATACGACGAGCGTCAGAGCCGGTGTAGTAGGATTCATTATCCTGTATTGACGCTTTGCTTGTTTGATGGTTCGTCTGAGGGCATAGCGGGATTTCTTATAAGTGTCCGGATTAGTGTCCCACTCCTTGAAAGCAACAGCTCTAGCCTTTAGCTCGATGCGGATGTTGCCTTTAGTCCATGGCTTCTGGTTGGGATATGTACGTACAATCACTGTGGGGACGATGATGCACTTATTGATGAAGCCGGTGACTGAGGTGGTATACTCTTCAATGCCATTGAATCCCGGAACATATTCCAGTCTGTGCTAGCAAAACAGTCCTGTAGCGAAGCATCCGCGTCATCTGACCACTTCAGTATTGCGCGAGTTACTGGTATTCCCTCTTTAGTTTTTGCTTGTAAGCAGGAATCAGGAAGATAGAATTATGGTCAGATTTGCCAAATAGAGGGCAGGGGAAAGCTTTGTATGCATCTGTGTGTGTGGAGTAAAGTTTTCTTTCACTCTGGTTGCACATGTGACATGTGACAGGTAAAAATTTGGTAAAACTGATTTAAGTTTGCCTGCATTAAAGTCCCCGGCCACTAGCAGCACCGCGTCTGGATTAGCATTTTCTTGTTTGCTTATGTCCTTATAGAGTTGCTTGAGCACGGTCTTAGTGTCAGCATCGGTCTGTGGTGGTAAATAGACGGCTACGAATAATATAGATGAGAATTCTCTTGGTAGATAGTGTGGTCTACAGCTTATCATAAGGTAGTCTACCTCAGGCGAGCAATACCTCAAAGCTTCTTTAATATTAGACATCGCAACCCAGCTGTTATTGACAAATAGACACATACCCCCACCTCTCGTCTTACCAGACATAGCTTCTTCTCTGTTCTGCCGGTGCATGGAAAATCCCGCCAGGTCTATAATATCTGTGTCATCGTTCAGGCACGACTCGGTGAAACATATATTACAGTTTTTAATGTCCCATTGGTAGGATAATCTTAATCGTAGGTCATCAATTTTATTTTCCAATGATTGCACGTTAGCCAGTAGAACAGATGGCACTGAGTTCTCTCGCTTGCCTTCAGATTCTCAGAAGGCAGCCCGACCTGCCTTTTCCTCTGTCTTTTCTTCACGCAAATGACCGGGCCTGTTCCCGGGTAAGCATTATATCCTTCTAGTCGGATTTGTTAAAGGAAAAAGCTTCTTCCAGTTCGAGGTGAGTAATCGCTGTTCTGATGTCCAGAAGTTATTTTCAGTCATAAGAGATGGTAGCAGCAACATTTTGAACAAAACAAGTTTAAAAATAAGTTACAAACAAGGCAAAAAAACTAACAAAATAGCAAAGTTGGTTACGAGCATGTAAAACGTGCCAATATGCTTTCCCTCTGACAGTTTCCTCTCCAATGATGCTTTTCAGCATGGAGAGCTGTCCTGCAACTGTTGTCATGGATACTAAACTATAGGGTGCCTGTCTGAGGTGTAAGATTTAGCTCATAGCCCGCCGATAAGAACTAAGTCCATGGAGCTCTTTTTTTCTTTTCACTCTTTTATTTCATTTGTACTGTCTAGATTAGATTGATGACGATCTGCACACACCCACACACGTACCAGTCTTCTCACAGTCATCTTCATCGCTGCCGTCAGAGCAGTCATCCTCACCGTCACATCTCCATGACAACCTGACACAGCGTCCCGATGCACAGCGGAACTGATCCGCAGTACACATGGAGGTGGCTGGAGGGAGAGGACAGGTCGGTTAGACACACACACGTACACAATTTA